>NC_086444.1:1152015492-1152319064 GCF_028390025.1 Pseudophryne corroboree
GGTAAGTAAAATCTTATTGTCTGCGAGGTACACTGGGTTCCACAGGAAATACATAGGTGTGTAGAGATTGATCTTGATCCAGAGGCACCAACAGGCTAAAGCTTTAGACTGTCCCAGGATGCATTGCGGGGCCTCCTCTATATAACCCCGCCTCCAGGCACTGTGAGCTTAGTCCAATGCAGAAGCAGGTAAAAGAGAAGGCAGATGTTAATGACATAGAACCACGTTCTCACGACAGGAGAAGGGACCAGCGGCTAATGTCATACAAACCCAAAGAAGCTAAGTGCGTCAGGATGGGCGCCCTGTGAAACCCAGTGTACCTCGCAGAAAGAGATTTAACCATAGTAAGTCTTCTATAAATCTCGTTTTCTGCAGTGGGGTACACTGTGTTCCACAGGGAATACATTGGGGATGTCCTAAAGCAGTTCCTCAAGGGAGGGAACGCACCCTAGCGGGTATGAGAACTCGGCGTCCAAAGGAAGCATCCTGGGAGGTGGAAGTATCAAAGGCATAGAACCTAAGGAACGTGTTCACTGATGACCTTGTAGCCGCCTTGCACAATTGTTCTGCAGACGCGCAACGGCAGGCCGCCCAAGAAGGTCCAACAGACAGAGTAGAATGGGCCTTAATAGCAGCAGGTGCCGGGAGCCTGGCCTGCGCATAAGCTTGTGCAATCACCATTCTAATCCATCTGGCCAAAAGGGAATCTGACCTCCTGATAGAGGCTGTCCTCTCCACAAACAAGGAGAGCCCTTACCACATCCAAAGACCGCTCTTTGGAGGACAAGTCAGAAGAGATGAAGGCCGGAACCACAATCTCTTGGTTAAGGTATAAAAATGACACCACTTTAGGTAAGTAACCTGGGCGAGTTCTCATAACTGCCCGGTCACAATGGAATATCAGAAAGAGTGGACGACAGGACAAAGCGCCTAAGTCCGACACCCTCCTAGGTGAGGCAATAGCCAGCAGAAACAGGACCTTGGCTGTGAGCCATTTAAGGCCCACTGACTCAAGAGGTTCAAATGGAGACTCTTGCAGGGCATTCAGGACAACAGACAGATCCCATGAAGCCACAGGAGGGACATAGGGAGGCTGAATCCACAGTACGCCCTGAGTGAATGTATGAACGTCAGGAATAGACGCAATTTTCCTCTGAAACCACACCGACAAGGCAGATATGTGAATCTTGAGGGAGGCCAGACAAAGTTCTAAATCCAGATACTCCCTGAAAATGGTCAGTTGCCACCCACAAATGCCCTCTTCCTATCAGTCACCTTGCGATCGCCCTATGCACCGAGCCCTGTTGCTACGGTCCGTCGCGCCTGCGCATTGCGGTGCATACACATGCGCAGTTCTGACCTGATCACAGGCTGTGAGAAAACGCAGCCTAGCGATCAGGTCTGAATTACTCCATAGATTGGTATGTTCTGATGCTAGTATCGCAAGGACAGCCAGCATGTAATCCGATGTTAGTAAAATACCATGCACAAATCTGCATAAACACTGGAACAAAAATTTGGTAGAATGAAGGAGGCGCTCCTGGTGAATGAATATACCTGCTGCCTCTCCCTTGCACCACTGGATTAATCCCAAATGTAATCCAAAAGGGGTAAAAACTGGACAAGAGGTGTGGGTGCAGGGAGTGGGCGCTGGAATAGGGGTGGGGAGTGAAGCTGATGATTCAGCTGGGGAATTGTGGTTTTTTAGTGATGAAGAAAGATACTTATCTGAAGTATTTTCAGTGGATTTTTGATTTCTGAGAGAAGGATGATTTTTCTCCAGGAATGATGAGATCGCACAGCGTGGTATTATGAAAAACACAAAATAACAAATTTTGGGTTTTGGGGAGCCTCAATGGGATATAATAAACATTTTTTTGATAGCAAGTAGGAAGGGATTTCGAGTAGGATAATCATACCTCACTTACAAAAGTGAGTGAGGTTGAAAGCATGTAAAGGTTTCTTTAAAAACTGATGCTGGAATTTTCAGCGTACCTAACTTACAATAAAAAGTATAGGTACACATCAGGGTATCTTTGTAAGCTGTGCTGCGTACCGGTACTCACTGGAAGGAGCGTATTCAGTCTGCACATCAAGGTATCTTTTATCCAATCAGCATACTTATTCAGCCACCCATATTTAAAGGAAGGATTTATTGGATAAAAACAGGTGATAAAAACAAATTAAACACAGAGGGAGTATTGGCCACGAGGAAGGAACTGCCAGACAGGGGAACCTGTAGGACCATCCACAAACCAGCTCACATGGCCTGGTACCAAAAGAAATTGAAAAAAATTTGAGAAGGTCGTACCTTTCCCCCAAACCCAAAATTTGTTATTTTGTGTTTTTCATAATACCACGCTGTGCGATCTCATCATTCCTGGAGAAAAATCATCCTTCTCTCAGAAATCAAAAATCCACTGAAAATACTTCAGATAAGTATCTTTCTTCATCACTAAACAACCACAATTCCCCAGCTGAATCATCAGCTTCACTCCCCACCCCCATTCCAGCGCCCACTCCCTGCACCCACACCTCTTGTCCAGTGCATAAACACTGGGCCTGCTTCAGATAGTAAGCAAACTGATGTTTCGTATAGCATAGATGTTTGGTGTCAGGTTCTGTACTGCGCTTGTGGCGAGCTGTGACTGTGCAATCGCACGTAGTGCCTCCTAAGCTGCAGCATGATTGACATTCTGAGTCTTTACAGTGGGGTGCAGAGATGGGGTGGCGCTAAAAAGCGTTCCTGAAAATGGGGATGCACAACCCTGTGTCCCTGTGCCATCTTGCTGTGTGTATGAGACTGTGATATACTACACAGCAGTGACGTGTGGTGGGGTGAGGCATCTTATACACACATTTATAGAAAACACATTTCAATATACTTTCACACCCAGGACTCAAACCCACAACCTGCTGCATCCCATCCAAACAACCCACCCACCATGCCTCTTGATCCCACATAAACTATGAGATTTCTAACTATATGAAGCTACCTGTACCCCTTAACAAATAACCAGCCCCATAATTGAGCAGATTCATGCAGTGTGCAGCCACACATCCAATTCCTTGCAGCCACACACTACATACTGTAGATCTGCCCAGCCGCAACAGTGATCACCCCTTCACAAAATACAAGGTAAGCTTCAAATAGTTAAAACTGTAAAGCAATTAGATAACTGATAAGTGCTGCCAACAGCGCCCCTTACCCTACAGCGCTATGTGCGGAGCACACTCTGCACACACCTAGTTACGGCCCTGCTCAAAACTCTGGAGTACAAAGTCTATGCCTACCTTTTCCACACATCTCTGATCAAAACTCACCAAATTTCCAGCAGTAGATACAACTGCATCTTTGTATAATGCCCACATGAACCCTTTGGCTCATAAATTGTGTGTAAATTTGGCTCTGGAACTAGACAGTGCCTCCTCAGCCATTTACCTCACCGCACATCCCTATACAGGAACAAGGTAATAAAAACAGGGAAGAGAAGACAAAAATATAGCATGAGAAATAATATGATAGAATAAAAACAGTAAGGTACATAGCAACAGCACTAAGTCAATATAACAGCATAAAGCATCTGAAAGTGAAAAATTTGCATACTCAGTAGTGCACGACACAATAGAAGATATACAATATGCTATAGGCACACAACACATTCTAATTAGCACGGTAGGTTACATAACCGAAATGACATATATGCTAAAAGATAATTCAACACTCAAGAGATGACGCCTTGGAGACCCTGAAACAATAGTAAATGGTACAGGGTGGCGGGTAAGATGCCTCCCTAGATAGACCATGGCAGCTTTTCTACAAAATGTGAGACAAAAGGCCGGCCAGAGTCCATGAATGTTTTATAATATAGAATGCCTTGGCGGGAAATTAGATTAAAAGGAGAGTGAATAACACCATCCAAATGCAGGCGTTGCAGAACTTCTACCAGAAAGCCATCTACCTCCCTCCCTGAAGCAGTGTAACAGGATAAAGAATGAGATGAATCCAAAATGGGGTTACAGTGCAGGATCCAAGTTGAATAGAAAGCAGGGTCCCAATCATCAAGCCATCCAGAGATAGAATGCACATTTCCCTGTTGAGATGGCTTAGATGAGGAAAGGAAAACACCCCCATCCATTTGTATGGGATTAACTGTATCTGATAGAGGACTCACAGGGGAGGGAGGGATATCAGATCTGGAGTTATCCATTTTCTGGAGGGGGACAACAAAACCAAAAGGAGCCTCAAGAAATTCTGTAATGGGGTCCAGACAAGACTCTCGTCCATTACAACAGTCATCGAAGTAAGGTACAGTATAAGAATTTTGCTCAGTTCTGTTGCCAGATGGGCAATAAAAGTAATATCCTTACACACCAAGGCAGAGACTGCCATAGTCAACTGAGCAGAGTGGCAGTAGGGGAGATCTTGTGTCAGATGAGGAAGACAACGTAGTGACCATGATACGGTAATATTGTGGGAGATATGACTCCATTGATTTGAGATTGCGGGTATGATGGTCTGTTATAAAGGAGCATAGCCATGGTGCTGGCGGGGTGCACAGCGGACTGCAAACAGAGGAGCTCTGCAAACAGTCCAAATAGCAGGAGTCGCCAGCAGGGTAGTGCCACTGGAGAACCAACCTCTCACCTGAGCTCTCTGACAATCAGCAGCACTGCAGGAGTGATGAGTAAACCCTCAGGTGGAGGCATACAGGCATGTCAGAAAGGTGATCCAGCAGAGAGAATCAGCAATAAGGCACCATCAGTTGCAGGGAGAAGATGCCACAGCATTATAGCGGGAAAAGCTGTCGAGTGCTCCCCTATAATCGTGCCCTAAGATGGCTGCGGAGAGTCACAGCCGCACGTAACTTTACAGGCTGGGTTCCGGTGCACAGAAACCAGGATAGAACGCTGCACAAATGCTAAATAATAGCTGTAGGGTGTTGCTGGTGATAAATCCTAGGGAATAACTGCAGGTTTGAAGCAGCATTGTGTAGCAAGGTCCGAAGCCCTTCCTGAAGGAAGCCACTCCTTGCTTTTCGCACAGCTCAATTCAGCTTCTGTGGACTGCTGCCGATGCTCATTGTTTTGTGGAAAATGATCCAATATCACATACTTTTAAGCTTGGCAGATATTTTGAAGGTGAAATTAAAGTCAGGTATTTACAATCTATTGCAGGACAATCAGGTATGAGTGGACAGCCTGTCTTTTTATAAGAACAGGGATCTATCATGTTCACAACACGTTTATGGAAGTGTATCATGCCATGATCAAAGGAGATCTCTGAGGACCTCAGACGAAGAGTTGTTGATAAAAACAATAGAACGGCTGCGCAGTGTACCAGGGAAAGAATGAGAGCCGACGTTAAATTTTTTTAATTTATTAGCCATAAGCAGTGAGTAAAAATAGACAAGTACAATGACAATTATATATATTGAGTTGTATTATATATATTGAGTAATATTGTTAGGCACACCTTGATTGATACAGGTGTAATTGGTATCGTAATGAATTGAAGCAACTTAAGTTGGTTAGCTTACTGAAATTTTGTTTAACACCTGAGGAGCGGTCCAGAAGATTAAAGGGAAGACTGTGTCTATTGTGCTGCTGATGGTCATCTGATTGGTTCCTGCCCTGCTCGGTCGGGAAACGCCAGGTCCTAACTTGCAAAGGAGGAGTCAAGTTAGGGACCTTGAATAAAGCTCCTTCATCTCAAGACCTAATATTGCCTGTCACTTTGGAAATGCCAGATGGTCTCCAGTCTTTGTCTGCAGTAGATAGACTTTCTCTCCCAGTGTCAAAGCTGTCTCATCCGGTTTATCTTACTGCCGTAGACGGAAGCCGTATTGCTGAAGGATCCATCACTCAGCAGACCAAGTCGGTAGTTCTGGGAGTGGGCTTCCTGCATTCTGAGCTCATCAAATTCCTGGTCATACCAAAAGCTACCTATGAGATTGTACTGGGTATGCCTTGGCTTCAATTGCACAATCCACAATTTGACTGGTCTACCTTACAGTTGACGGCGTGGAGTCCCTCCTGTCTCCATTCATGCTTAGCTCAAGTATGTCCAATAAAATCCACAAGTGTTAAACCTCAGTCTGGCCTTCCAAAGGCCTATCAGGAATTCACTGACGTCTTCAGTGAGAAAGCTGCTGATTTCTTACTGCCTCATCGAGAATGGGACTGTCCCATTGATTTGGTCCCAGGGAGCAAGCCACCTAGAGGGCGAACATACCCTCTTTCAGTTCCAGAGACTCAAGCAATGAGCGAATATATAAAGGAGAATTTACAAAAAGGGTTTATCCGTCCATCTTCTTCCCCGGCCGGTGCGGGATTCTTCTTTGTTAAGAAGAAGGATGGAGGACTACGCCCCTGTATTGATTATCGGGGTTTAAATGACATCACGATTAAAAACAGCTACCCGTTACCTCTCATCACAGAACTGTTTGACAGAGTCAGAGGTGCCTCCATCTTCACGAAACTGGATCTTCGTGGGGCTTACAAGTTAATCAGGATTCGAAGTGGTGATGAGTGGAAAACCGCCTTCAATACTCGTGACGGCCACTACGAATATCTAGTGATGCCCTTCGGCTTGAGTAATGCTCCGGCTGTGTTCCAAAACTTTGTCAACGAAGTATTTAGAGATCTCCTGTATAAGTGTGTGGTAGTTTACCTCGATGACATCCTGATATTTTCCCGCGATTTAGTTACTCATCGCCAACAGGTCAAAGAGGTTCTTCGATGTCTTCGACAGAATCATCTGTATGGCAAACTATCTAAATGCACGTTTGAAGCTTCTTCAATATCTTTCCTGGGATACATTATTTCCGGAACAGACCTTCAAATGGACCCAGCTAAACTAGAAGCCATAGAGAACTCGTCTCTTCCAACAACACTCAAGTCAGTTCAACGTTTTATTGGCTTCGCTAACTACTACAGGAAGTTTATTAAGGGCTTTTCCACATTAATAGCCCCAATTACCTGTGATAAAGGTGAACCCAGGAAAGGGCACCCTTTGCTTAACCAAGTTCAAGCACGCATTCAGTCAGTCAGCATCAGGTTCATACACGGCTGCAGCCAGTGACCAGCCAACAAAGTGACCTTTGTAATAACTAGCCACACATGTATAAAGTGGAAAGTAATAGAGCAGAGAGCTTTATTTCCTACAAGCAGTACATTATAAAGGATACAAATTAACATATGGTGTCGTCGATTCCTGACACGAAGCTTAATCCTATTGGCTAATTAAACTCTTATCTTATACGTAATATATTTGCCAATGCCTATATTTTTTTATACTGTATGTGCTTTTAAATGGGTTAGTTAGGAGAATTTTGCTAAAAGTGAGACATGCTATGTCTAGTTATGTTTTTCACACCTCCCTTACCGCAAACTACTGGACACCTGTGAAGCCTATATGTCTAGCTGCTGACATTTATATTTTACTAAGAAAAGTAATAAAAATAGATCATAAGGTTTCAATATGGTTCACTCAAAGTGCAACGCCTGGCAGTTCTTTCCAATATCAACTCTGATCTGATAAACAATTATAAACAGCTTAGCAATATGGAGTCTATGAACAAAGATGGTTTCCATCTTTATCAATTTCCCCTCTTTGTTTACAATTTTTACCTCTATTCTACCCTTTCTTTACCTGGCCATTGATTCTATAGGGACACCTACTTTCACATCAAGTGTGCCTTAAGGGCACTCGAGACATGGGCTAATCCATTCAACACCCCTATACTTATGCAGAATCAATGTTCCCTATTCTCTTATCCCTAATTTCTGAATTATTATAAGAGTTCATATATCAGAGGTATCTTCTGAAGATGGAATCATCATAATGTCCATAGTCCTTGCTCAATAGTCCTTGAAAGTCTTTTTGACTTAATATTGTGACAGTAAAGTTCATTAGATTATGTCATCATAACAATGGGGACAGCTGGAAGCTTCTGTATATCTGGTGGTGTCTCCCAGAAGTGCCATGTTAATTGGTTGTGATTTTCCAGTTTCAGGAACACCTCGGACAGAAAAAGATCTTTGTGTAAGTATCTTTTGTATTATCCACATAATAATCTTTACGAAAATATATATTACTAATAGCAAAGCAAGCATTTTGGCAATAATGGACAATATTCCTGCTATCCATCCTCCTATGCCTTGGAACCAATTGTTTGGATTTAACCATGAAAGCCAAGAAAAGTAAGAGTCTGGAATTACACTAGTGTAGTTATGGTTAATAGCGAACTGATTTTTTAACTGTATTACTTCATTCATCTATTCATCAATAATATCTTCTTGGTTAGTATCATTAGTTATATAAGTACAACACTTAATTCCATATACAGTTTGTAACGTGACACAATAGCCTGCAGATGCTGCTGTAAGGTAATCGAGAATCATGCGGTGCTGAATAAGTTCTGTTCAGACCGATTGGAGCTCATGTCCAATATACCTAAAGGTACTATCATATATTTCAGTGATATTGTCAATTATATCCCCCAAAGCCTGGATCTTTTTCTGATTTGTAGTGGATCCCCACGTACCAAATGTAATTATGTTTCCAAAACCCAATCCCAGTTTGTAACCTGTACTTAGGGTAAAGAGATGCTTATATTTTTTTGCTTATTGTCTTGACTTCACGTTTGGGCAACTTTTGGCCTGGGGGTGTTACCTCGGATGTAAATTGTTCTTTCATATCCTCATGATCTAATGTAACTACATCAGGAATGAGTGTACCTATAAAACATATTCCAAAAGCATTGTACGATAACCATTTATAAGCCCGTCTACCACAGATGTAATAGATTCCACTAGGTAAAGTGTATGCCTCATCCCACAATGCATATATTATTGCTTCGTTCAAGAGGTCACAAGGATATTCCTCTCCTATTTTCCTTTCCTGAAATCGGTCCCATGCTTCAGAGACATTTACCCCTACCATTTTTGCTATTATGGCCCAAAAGTATTTTGGATTATCTATATCTAATATATGTGTACAGCCTGTGGTGGCCCCCAAGAATTTTATTCCAGTAAGATCAGTCCCTTCATCAGGTTCCCATCCTGCCCATCGTTTGGCTGTTTCTTTTCCTACGGATTTATTTATACACACTACCTGTTGTTCTTTAGTAAAATTATAACTTTTTACTATTAAAGCTGGAGCTTTGGTCATATCATAAGGGGGTGCAGTGTGTTTTCCACAGCCACGATTTTTGACCATGTCATATGTGATGGGCACTGGGACAAATCCTACATTTCCTTGTCCTCTTGGGACGTGACTGCAAATCCAACAATCTGTGAGGTTTGCACCTTTACCCAGTAATGTATGGTAGGTATCGAGAGGGTGTGTATGTACCGTGTGCGAGGGGTCACCCTTGCACACTCTTCGCATGTTGCCTCTGAATTAGGCCCACAATACCTACAAATACACTCTTCTACTGCTGTCTTTTGCTTACAGTTGTTCCTTATTGTACCTACTGATCTGCATCTTCTAGGTTTATATGCATTTACTGGAGTGTTTGGTGAAGTCATAACAGTAGACATTTCTGATAAAATAGGGAGGATTACTGATTCATTTATATCTCCCTTTGTGTCATTACCCTTGGCATGGTTACCATCCATGGCCCTGTCACGTGACTCCTCATAATAGTATGGATCAAGTATTAATGACCATATAAGGATAACCATGCCAACAATAAGAACTGAATAACACATTATACATGCCCACAGACCCATGTCTGGTCTGGCGCTTATGAGATGATATCTGTACATTCTGATTGTGTATCGTGATTGGATAATACTTCCTTTGTCACTTTCTTGCAATGTGATGCATGTACCCACGAATCCCTTCCACATAATTTGACCGACGTGGCTGTCGTCAACAGGACTTGGAATGGACCTTCAAATCTGGGTTCTAGAGACTTTCTTACGTGTTTCTTAGTGACCACCCAATCACCTGGCTTCAGTTCATGCGTTTCCTGTGACTTATTAGGATCTGGAATTGAACCAAAAACTTTGTCGTGCATTTTGGTTAGTTGCTGTTGTATATGTATTACATACTGAGCTAAGTCACCATGCTCATGTTGCAATTGTTGAGGAAAATAACAGCCTGTCCTAGCTGCAGTACCAAAAAGGATTTCATACGGTGTTAACCCATGCTTTCCACTAGGAGTATTTCTGACTGAGAAAAGAGCTATGGGCAAGCATTCTAACCACGTTTTACTTGTTTCTGCCACTAATTTCTGTAGCTTTAATTTTAGGGTATAGTTCATGTGTTCCATGTGACCACTGCTTTGGGGATGATAAGCCGTGTGGAAGGCCTGGGTAACCCCTAAATCAGATAAAATTTTGCCCAATATCTCTCCTGTAAAATGAGTACCTCTGTCACTTTCAATAACTTCAGGTACTCCAAACCTGCATATTACTTCTTGCATTAGCTTCTTTGCAACTGTCTTGGCATTTGCTGCTCTACAAGGCCAAGCTTCAACCCAATTTGAGAATAGGTCTTTGCACACAAGTACATTTTCATACCCAGAACATTTAGGTAACTGGATAAAATCTATTTGCAATCTCTGAAAGGGGTAGCAAGTTTGTGGGGTACTTTTTGCTGGTACCTTCACAACCTTTCCTGGGTTGTGTAGAGCACAAGTTACACACCCTGCAACATAAGCCTGTGCTGCTTGTGTGAAACCTGGTGCTACCCAATGCTGGTTTAGAATCCTCACCATTGCATCTCTGGATTGGTGCGTTTTTCCATGCAATATTTGTGCTAAGACTGGGTAAAGTGAGCGTGGTAAACAGATACGGTTTTCCACCATCCATCTGTCACTGTGTATTCGCCCACCTAATTTTTCCCAATCCTTTTTCTCCTTGCCTAAGGCCTGTGCTTGTAATTTGCACAATAACTGTAAGTCTAATGACTCTGGTGTGACAGTTAACATCACCTGAGTGTCTGCCAGAGGCTGGACTGCTGCAGCTTTTGCAGCCTGATCAGCTAGAGCGTTTCCTCTGACCTCTGCAGTGTCCTCTTTAGTGTGCGCTTTGACCTTTATAACTGCTAATTTCTTTGGCAATTGAAAGGAGGCAAATAATGCCCTAATACAGTCTGCATGTTTTATTGGCTTTCCTGAAGAACCTATAAAATCTCTGCTCTTCCAGATAACTGCATAGTCATGGGCAATACCAAAGCAGTACCTTGAGTCTGTATAAACGTTAACTGTTTGACCTTCAGCATAAATACAGGCTTCTATCAGTGCCCTAAGTTCTGCCTCCTGAGCTGAACTACCTGATGGCAAGGGTTCCTGTATTAAGATGTCTGTTTCTGTGGTAACTGCAAAACCTGTATGAGGTTCCCCATCCACATAGTACCTGGAGCCATCCACAAATAAATGTAAATCAGCATTCAGTAGAGGGTGTTCCTGTATTTCTGGTGTACTTGCGGTTTCAAGATTCATTAACTCTATACAATCATGTTCTTGATCGTGTATAGAAATTGAAAAATTTGATTGGTTTTCTGTGCCTGTCATTTCATCATCACTCGCACCATTCCCCTCTTTTGAAACCAGCGGCAATAATGTAGCTGGGTTCAAAGAAGTACAACGTTTGATAGTGACATTGGATGGTGTAAGCAATGCTACTTCATATTTGGTTAGTCTAGCAGCAGATAAATGTTTAGTCTGCGCTTGGTTCAGAATTTCAGTCACTGAGTGAGGCACCTGTACAGTTAAGGGATGACCCAGAACAATATCAGCAGCTTTGTCTAACAATAATGCTGCTGCTGCTACTGACTTGACACATGTTGGTGCTGCCCGTATGACTGGGTCTAACTGTACTGAGTAATACGCTAGGGGTCGCTGTTTGTCACAATGTACCTGCATTAATATTCCTTGCGCATGGCCTGAAATTTCACAACATAACAAATTGAAAGGCCTTGCATAATCAGGAAGTCCTAATGCTGGTGCTGATACTATGTCTGTTTTTAGCTGACAAAAAGCATCTAGCTGTTCTTGTGTCATGAGTAATGCACCTTGTGCATTTTGTCCCTTTAGGGCATCATATAACACTTGTAGTTTCTGTGATGCGCCTACAATCCACTCTCTGCAATAAGTGATCAGTCCTAAAAAGGATCTGAGCTGTTTAAGTGTTTGAGGAGGTTTAACTGACGAAATTACATTTCTCCTTTCTGTAGTAATGTGTTTAGCATTAGCAGAAATACAATGACCCAAAAATTGTATTTTGTCTTGTGCGTACTGTAACTTGTCCTTGGATACCTTGCAATTCTTTTTGTGTAAAAATAATAACAAGGAATATGTATCCTGTTCACATTTCTGTCTGTCATCTGCACACAACAGTAGGTCATCTACATATTGTATCAGTACTGTGGACGCATTTTCTGGTGCCCATTCCTGAAGGACCAATGCCATAGCCTCGCTAAATCCACTGGGACTTACTGCTCCTCCTTGAGGCAATCTTGTCCAGCAGTACTGTTGTCCGTTAAAAGTAAAGGCTAGCAGTAACTGACTATCCTCAGTAATGGGCACACTGAAAAATGCGTTGGCAAGATCGAGGACAGTGAATACTGTAGCACTAGTTGGAATCTGATTGAGAAGTGTGTGCGGGTTGGGAACAATAGGACTATCTATGATCATCCTCTTGTTGACCTCCCTTAGGTCATGAATAAGCCTATAAGAGGGCTTATCATTTATTTGGGAACGTTTTTTAATGGGAAACAGAGGCGTATTCCAAGGGGACCTGCAGGTCTTAAGGACCCCTGCCTTAACATAATCCCCACTTTGTTTCCCTATCGCTTCCACCTGTTCACTGTTTAGGGGATACTGTTTCATTTTAACTGGTTGTACATTGGGCTTCAATTTGATAGCCACTGGTGTTACTGGGAGTAAACCCACATCTACTTTACTACTTGACCACAGGTCCTGTGGTAATGTTTGAAGCAATTCAGGAAGCGAAGTACTCGGAGAGTCACACTCCTGAGATGAGACAAACATGTAAGTATCAAAAGCAATTCTTTGGTTGTCACAAGCATGAGTTGAAATCGACACAGTTCCATTTTTAAATATTATACAGGCTTCTAGGGCAGATAAAAGATCTGCTCCTATTAAGTTTACTGGGCAGTCCTCAGATATGAGAAACTGTGTGACAACTGATTTACCCTCTGGGCCAGAAACTTTTATCGGTTTGGATTGTTGTAGGAACTGTGTTTGACCATGTAAACCTGTAGCAGGTACTTGATCGACTGAAATTAGATTTTTGGGCACTAAGTCTTTCCTTATTACAGATCTGGCTGCCCCGGTGTCCACCAAACACTTGCTGGTTGGACCTTCATCAAGAGTTAGAGGTAAATTACATTGGGGTCCTGCCTTAGATACTCTGCAGGGAAAGGTGGGCACTCGGCGGCCGTGTTCCTAATCTGATTTGTGTTTATCTTGAGAATTGTGGCTGCTCTGAAATGGTTTTTGCAAATTGGCTTGCTGATTTTTCCATTTCCGACAGTCCTTTTTGAGATGACCCTTTTTATTGCAGGCAAAACACAGACCCAGTCTCCTTGCTGTTTCAGCAGTGGATCTGAATCTGTTATCAGAGTCCTGTTTGTGGGTATTTTGTTGAAATTTACCTGGTGCTTGTTGGACCAGATAAATAGTCTGTGGAGCTGACTTCTTTTTGTCAGCCTTTTCCTGATTATTATGTTCAATGGCACGCAAGATAGTAAGCATCACATCTGGAGCCAATGTCCCTGCTTCTGGTCTGCTACGTTACAATTCTTCCTTTAGGGTGGGGGATAGGCCATTAAGGAAGGCAGTCTTGAATACTCTAATGTCTCTCGGCTCTGTCATATTAAAGCCTTGATCAGTATGCCGTCTATGCATGATATCATAGTACTGCTGTACTGATTCTGTTTTATTTTGTCTGTGTTTTTGTGCTGCTGGTGCATTCTCTACCAGGCGATTACAGAAAAGTTCAAATTTTTCTATACACGTCTGGCCAGCAGCACAAGCTTTGCGCTCATTTTCAGCAGGTATGGCAAGTGCTGCACCTGGAGGGTTAGGCTGCATTTGCTCTATTTGGCTTGCAATCAGATCTCCTGCAGAGGCCTTTGTTACTTCATCTAGATCTAGCCATGTAGCATTATAAATTGTTCTTAATCTTTTAACCTGCCTAAGAAACCCCATGGGTTGAAGTTTAACATCTGGCATGTCCTTGACTATTGTTAACAGTTCTGTATTTGTCCATGGCTTGTACCATGTTGTGGTTCTGCGCCGCTCTGCCTGCGCTTCATTACCATTCGCAGCTGCTACAGCCGGTGTGATTGAATCCTGTGTACATACCGGATACAATCCATAGGGGACTAATCCCTCGGGTACAATATATGCTGGAGGTGCAGATGTCAGACTAGAGACCACACATCCAGTTTGTTTAGGATGCACTCCTGGTTTTTTGACATTACATGCTGTGCACTCTTTAGTTTGCCAATGTATAAGTTTAGGGCATCTGCATCTCCAAGTATATTTTGTAGGTTTCTTATTTTTAAGTAATGGCAGCCATTCACTGATAGATTTCCTAAACCTAACAGATTTTCTAACATTTGGTCCTTCACAGGGTTTACATTTGTAAGACCAGGGTGTCTGACAAACTGGTCATATTGTGTCATCTGGTGGGTTACAATGTCCACAATTTGGACATGCCCAGTAAGGATACCCTTTGGTTTTCTTGGGACCTCTATGTATCATGGTTTCCTGTCTTGTTGTGTCTACATCTTCCCAGTCATCCAAACTTATTAGGGACAGTTGTTCCTGAATTTGGTCTACCTCTTCTAACTCTTTTTCATACTGAAGTAATTCAGCCGTGTCAATCCACAATTCAAGCCTACGCTCCAGTTTATTATCCTTCACATATCTCCCATAGGTTACTCTAATTTGTTTCAACCTATCCGGGTCTAGAATGCCATCAGTAGTCACTTCTGCCCGTTGAAACAATCGTCTCATACCCTTCAAGCATTGCTCACCATGTACATTCTTCATAATGTCCATGGCACTCCGAGGTGCTTCATCCGAAGGATAAGTATTTGTATTTCCCATTCTTATGGCCAGTAAGAATTCAAAATCCGGGAAATATCAGTAGCCTGGATCTAACGGATCCTCAGAGATACAACTGTGAGGATAATTGCCTGGAACAGAGGTGATTTGTAACGAATTTTTACCTATGTCACTATCTTTTTGGAATGAAATGACATCCCATCAATATGAACACATCATCTGGGTTTTCTCTATTTTCCCAAACCCCTTCTTCTGCTGAGTACACTACTGCTTTTAAAACAAATGGATGTCCCTCCCCTAACTTATGTATGATTGCTATGCAGACACAATCCTGACAGGACATTTAACTTGCATTCACCGTTTGCACTAGTCTGTGGTTACAGTTTACGGAAGAGAGAAAGAAAAAAAAAAGTTTTAAACGGCTTCCGTTCCTGATTTTTTTTTTCTCTTCTCAACTCTGTACGCTATAATTTTTAAAGCGTCAGGACGTGCTTTATGGTACTAACAAGGTATGCAAGTCAGATGCAATAATATTCTACTGTGATATTGTGTACGATATACTGCTCTGAATCTTTTAATTCAGAAAGTATATCTGACCACTTCCTTCCAATGTCTCTTACTGTAGGAATGAAATGGCAACAAATTGGTGCAAAAATGTCAAATCCTTCTTCCCAAGGTTCAGAAAATAGGGGACCTTCTCCTGGACTACAAATATAATGTAAATAAAATGTTTGATCGTGGTGTGCCTTTACTAAAAGTACTACACACTTACCAAGGGGACAAGTTTATTTCATAACTCTGAGTTTTTTTCTAAAGTCTCCCTTCACTAATTTACATTTATACTGCTGTAACAATGACTTAATTAACATTCTAATTCTCTTTATAAGACAAACAAGACAGTGTTCTAGCCCTCAAAATCCACATGGGTCACATGAGTATGCGTATAGGGACGCTACCGCACCAGAACACCTGACCAGACTCATTGGACGTTTTAACTACGCCACTCCAATCGCCTGTTATTTGAGGTATACAAATCAAGTTCACAGGTCCCAGGAGCCACTACCACCAGTGAAGGCGGCTGCAGCAACATCCAGTTTAACAACCCGCCAGTTGATTATGTATACACACTCTAAATACTCAGGATAAATTCACACTGACATTCATTGATTCATACGCCTTTGTAACATATATAAGCACATATAAGCAAGAGATAGAATGAAAATGAGAAAAACCTGTTTACTGAGTGAACTTTGCGCACGCAATCCCGATTCCTGTCTCCCAGCTGAACAGAGTGGACAGTTAGCAGGAATGAGAGTCTACAGAGAAATATCTCTACGTACCATGCATGGGTTTTGAGTCTCAGTCCAGGAACCGTCCGCCCAGTCGTCCGCTGTTCAACACGCTGTTGGACACCTGTGAAGCCTATATGTCTAGCTGCTGACATTTATATTTTACTAAGAAAAGTAATAAAAATAGATCATAAGAAGGTTTC
Organism: Pseudophryne corroboree; assembly: GCF_028390025.1. Lineage (NCBI taxonomy): Eukaryota > Metazoa > Chordata > Amphibia > Anura > Myobatrachidae > Pseudophryne > Pseudophryne corroboree. The sequence goes on from NC_086444.1 coordinate 1,152,032,038, forward strand.
AATATGGTTCACTCAAAGTGCAACGCCTGGCAGTTCTTTCCAATATCAACTCTGATCTGATAAACAATTATAAACAGCTTAGCAATATGGAGTCTATGAACAAAGATGGTTTCCATCTTTATCACCTGCCTAACCCGAAAAGGGGAAAATCCTTCCCAATGGTCTGATGAAGCGCTGTCTGCTTTTCATAAAATAAAACAGGCTTTTATTTCAGCTCCCGTGTTACAACAGCCAGATGTCAACAAGGCCTTCATCTTGGAAGTAGACGCCTCAACGGTTGGCGTGGGCGCAGTCCTGTCCCAGGTGGGCGTTGATGGTAAGACTCACCCTTGCGGGTTTTTCTCTCGTAGATTCTTGCCCGCAGAAATGAACTATACCATCGGTGACCAGGAGCTGTTGGCAATCAAATTGGCCCTTGAAGACTGGAGATATCTGCTGGAGGGTGCGAGATTCCCTATTGCCATCTACACGGATCACAAGAACCTCCTTTACTTGAAGGCAGCGCAGTGTCTGAATCACCGACAATCAAGGTGGGCCTTATTCTTCTCTCGTTTTGATTTTAAGTTGATGTTTAGACCTGGCTCACAAAATGTTAAGGCAGATGCATTATCTCGCTCTATGAGTTCAACTGAGGAATCATCAGAACAAGCTGCCCGACCCATATTAAATCCTGTGGTGTTCGCAGCTACAGGGGTATCCCAAGTTCCACCTCCAGGCAAGATGTTTGTCTCTCCTGAGCTTCGTCCAAATCTCCCGTCCTGGGCTCATACGTCTAAATTTACTGGTCACCCTGGAGTCCTAAAAACTTTCAAGTTTCTGTCCCAAACTTATTGGTGGCCTCATATGAAAGTAGATGTTCAAGAATTCATATCTTCATGTCCCAAATGTGCTCAGCACAAAGTTACTCGTCAGGCTCCTGCAGGCCAATTGCTACCAAATTCCATTCCCAAGCGCTCCTGGTCTCATTTATCAATGGACTTTATTTCAGACCTTCCTCCCTCTAATGGATATGATACCATCTGGGTAGTGGTTGATAGATTTTCAAAAATGGCACACTTTATCCCACTCATGGGGTTACCCTCTGCTCCAAAGCTGGCACAGTTATTTCTTCGTGAAATCTGAAGGTAACATGGACTTCCAACAGAAATAATATCCGACCGTGGTGTACAGTTTGTGGCAAAGTTTTGGAGGGCTCTGTGTTCTGCGCTACAAGTCAAACTTAAGTTCTCTACGGCCTATCACCCTCAAACAAATGGGCAGACGGAGAGGGTAAATCAAGAGCTTGAGACCTATCTAAGACTGTATATTTCCTCTTCACAGGATAACTGGGTAGATTTATTGCCTTGGGCGGAGTTTGCTCATAATTTCCGTTATCATACTTCTACAGATACAACTCCTTTTTTCGCAGTTTATGGTCAACATCCTAGAGTAACGGATTTCCAAGATTTACCCGTCATAGACGTGCCTGCAGCTGCTTCTGCTCTTCAGCGGTTCTCTCAAATTTGGAAGAAGATTCATCTATTTCTTAAAAAGGTTTCTCAGCGGTATAAAATGTTTTCTGATCGAAAGAGACGAGCAGTTCCCAGTTTGAAGCCAGGCGACAAAGTCTGGTTATCTACTCGGAATCTCCGTCTCAGAGTTCCTTCGATGAAATTTGCCCCACGGTTTATTGGACCATTTCCAGTAGAAAGTGTTATTAATCCGGTGGCTTATAAATTAAAACTGCCTTCCTATTTGAAAATTCCCAACTCATTACATATTTCTCTCCTCAGACCACTAATTCTCAATCGTTTCCAGAGAGCGCTTCCAGTAGGCCCAAAGGTACAAACTCATCGGGGCGTGGAATACGAGGTGGAAAAGATCTTGGACTCTCGTCATCGCTACGGTCATTTGCAATACCTAATTGACTGGTCTGGATATGGTCCTGAAGAGAGGAGTTGGGTCAACGCTACGGATGTGCACGCTCCACGGTTGGTACAAGCCTTCCACAGACTCTTCCCTGCCAAGCCTCGTGGGTGTTCGGAGTCCACCCATAAAGGAGGGGGTACTGTCAGGAATCGGCGGTCAGCTGCGTCTCACCTACCAGCGCGCTGGTGTGCAGGCCTCCGGAGGTCATGGCCCCAGTCACGGCTGAATGGATGCGCTGACCGCGAGCGTCATCTCCCGTGTCGCTGAGTACCCCTGAGTCTGGTCCTGCGTTTGTGTTCCGCTGTGTGCCGGCATCCGGTTCGTGGGGATGCTGCTATGACTCCTGCACTCAGCTAATCCCAGCATCTAATCCAGCCCTGTGTTTCCAGCCAGAACACTGCGACCAATCACTGCAGAGCAAGGGGTATAAGTTCCTGTCCGGGGCTCACTCTCATCGCCTCGGACAACGAGTCACATACCCTGTGTCTAGTTCTCCCAGTTCCTGCGTTCCTGTTTCCAGCGTTCCCCTGTGGATACTTCATTTGTTCCAGCTTCCATTTCAACAGCTCTCCTGTTACTCCGGACTTCAGCTACATCCAGCTTCAAACCCATCAGCAGTAAGAGACTCTCCTCAGGTGTTCTTTCTCATTACTTACCTGTGCACTAATTGTCAGCATACCATCTGTGCAACTCAGCCGTATAACATCTACTGGCTTAGAGACTGTCTCCTGCTTTAGCCTAAGTGTGGCTATATGGACTTGTGCTTTACAGAGACTGTGAGTTACTCATATGTTCCGGAGTTCTGCTTTCCTAACCATTATCAGTTTACCCTGTGTTATTCAGAGACTGTGTATTTCCAAATACTACTGGAGCTCTGTTATTTTCACCTGCATTCATTATCAGTTATTTTACTTTCTGCTGCAAGAGACTTTTATGTTGTTTGGATTCAGTTACCTGTCACAGTTTTCCACATTACCGGTTTCCATTGTATTCAGTATTATACAATCTGCTTTGCATTAATAAATATCAGCGCTTATGCGCAGGACTTTTATACTGACTCCCCGCTTTGTACATCGCACCAACACTGACCCACTAGCGCCCCCGCCGGGGACAGACAAAACCAGAGACCTGACAACCTTTAAGCAACTGAAGGCCTTTCTCACATTAGCTAGTGTTAATGTTCATGAGTCCACCGTTAGGAGGGAGCTGAACAACAATGGTGTGCATGGCAGGATTGCATGGAGAAAGCCGCTGCTCTCCAAACAGAACATTACTGCTCATCTGCAGTTTGCTAAAGATCACCTGGACTAGCCAGAAGGCTATTGGAATGATGTTTTGTGGACAGATGAGTCCAAAATAGAGCTTTTTGGTTTAAATTAGAAGTGTTATGCTTGGAGAAAGTAGAACACTGCATTCCAGCATCAAAACCTCATACCAAAATGTGGTGGTGGTGGTGGTGGTGGTGGTATCATGGTTTGGGCCTGTTTTGCTGCATCTGGTCCAGGACAACTTGCCATCATTGTTGGGACAATAAATTCTGAATTGTACAAGAATATACTAAAAGAAAATGCCAGGACATATGTGCTGCTTCTCAAGAGAATGAGGGTCATGGAGCAAGACAATGACCCAAAGCACACAAGTCATTCGACCAAAAAATGGTTAAAGAAGAATACATTTAAAGTTTTGGAATGGCAAGTCAAAGTCTTGACCTTAATGCAATCAAAATGTTGTAGAAGAACCTGAAGCCAGCAATTCGTGGAAGAAAACCCAACATAACAGAGTTTAAACTGCTTATTTTACAGGTATTCACTCTGCAACTTTGCAGAGTGAATACTCGCCCCATGCAAATCTGCATATGCCGTGCGAAAATCTCTGCGAATGCCGGTTAGCTACAAACCTGTTCGCAACTTACCATCAAATGCTTTTTCCAGTCTGTGCAGGCTGTGCATAGCCCAGGGCCTACTCCTACAGTGCGATAGCAACAGACTGTTCGGGGGCCGGAGCTGACATCACACACCCTCCCTGAAAACGCTTGGGAATGCCTGCAGTTTTTCTGACACTCCCAGAAAACGGCCAGTTACCACCCCCTAATGTCCGCTTCCTGTCAATCAACTTGCATAAGCCTAGCGATAATATGCTGGATTTTTTCACAGATTGGCCTCGCGCGTGCACTTTACAATTTGTATGCATGCACAGTTGATCGATAATCGGCCATCTTGCGAAATCAGACAAAATCGATGTCATGGAACTGCCAGTTGCTTCTCCAGATTCGCCTATCTGAGAATCGCTGCCTGTGACGTACGGGTCACTTTGGACACACAGGGTTATACAAACACATTTGCCGCTACCAGCAAGAGAGATTTAGCGTCTAAACGCAAGGTAGCCTTTGCTTCTACCTGTCACACACACTGCAATACTTAGAAAAAATAGGTAGACATGGGCCACACAAGGCTTTGGGTTTGAAGAAGCACAGAATCAGGAACTAGAATTGTAATTTTAATTCATAGAATACCTCAGAGCTTTAGTTGCAAAAAGCGTTACAAAGATTATTAAGAATATTTTAAGAATACACACAGAGTACGGTACAATCTCAAACAAAAATAAAAGGAGATAATAATTCAGAAGCCTAAACTTACACACAAATTTAGGAGATGGCTCTGGAGATGACACAGGTGACTTTATCGGTTCACTTCTAGCTGCAGCTACACCCCATGAGAATGAACACACATATTACAGTGAAAGGGATAGTTATTCCCTCAGCTGCCCCCACCCTTGTGGTTTTTAACTAGCTCAGTGCTGTCATGCACAGTTTGTTTGAAGATCAATGCTGTCTTGCACAGTTTGTTTGAAGATAGGGACTGAATAATGCAGTCTTCCACCCCCAAACATTTATGATTGATCCAGGATGAGAAATCACTGTTGTTGAATATAAATTTCTTCTTACATTTTATTGTCCCTACTAAACACATTCATGACTTCAGGACCTAGTGGCCTGGTGAAATGCACTCAGTGATAACCTCCTAGCCCCCCCGGGGTTATGTCCACAGTATTTACAACCTAGTAGAAGGGAATGGCATGCAGTTCACAGAAAATAACATTTTATATCACATACTGTAAGAGAAATATCATATGCCAGATGGCCTAAGGCCGTCGGGCCGCTACGATCGCCTCTGCCTGATTGACAGGCAGAGGCGGTCGCTGGGCGGGGGTGGACCGGTGATGTTTGGCCACCGTTTCGTGGCGCGGTCCGTCCAATGCAGGTGTGGCCGGACCGAACGGGGGGCGGGATGCAGCGGCTGCGTGACATCACACACAGCCACTGCGGGCCAGGGAGCGATGAGTAGCTCCTGGCCAGCACGCTAAAGTTGCGCTGGTTGGGAGCTACTCTTGAAGTGCAAAGGCATCACCGCTGTGCGATGCCTTTGCACTTCTGCTTGGGGTGCCGGCACTGACATGCAGGGTGGGATAGCCCTGTGCTGGGCATCCCCCCGCATGTCTGTGTGAATGATCGTAGCTGTGCTAAATTTAGCACAGCTACGATCATCTCGGAATGACCCCCTTTGTTAGGATTAAAGGTGTCTTCAATGCTGACAAATACAGGCAGGTACTTATTCATCATGCAATACCATCAGGTAGGCAACTGATTTGCTCCAAATGTATTCTACAGCAGGACAATGACCCCAAACATACAGCCAATGTCATTAATATCTATCTTCAGCATAAAAGAGAACAAGGAGACCTGTGATTGTAGATCTAACTAGTCCCACCTCCTCAATGACCTTGCATAGTAAATACATATCGTGTATAAGCAGTACCACTGTGTGTCATGACATGAATAAGGGGCACTACTAAGTGTCCTAATGTGAATAAGGGGCACTACTATATGGTGTAATATGAATCTTGACACTACGGGGATCATTCCGAGTTGATCGCTAGCTAAAAATGTTCGATGCGTGGCGATTAAGGAAAAATCCGGCACTTCTGCACATGCGTATGCGGCGCAGTGCGCACACGTGACGTACTATTACAACGAATAATGTAGTTTCACACAAGGATTAGCGAAGCTTTTCAGTTGCAATGCTGGCCGCAGAGTGATTGACATGAAGTGGGCGTTTCTGGGTGTCAACTGACCGTTTTCAGGGAGTGTTTGAAAAAACGCAGGCGTGCCAGGAAAAACGCAGGCGTGGCTGGGCGAATGGAGGGCGTGTTCGTGATGTCAAAACAGGAACTGAACAGTCTGAAGTGATCGCAAGCGCTGAGTAGGTCTGGAGCTACTCTGAAACTGCACAATTTTTTTTTTGTAGCTGCTCTGCGATCCTTTCGTTCGCACTTCTGCTAAGCTAAAATACACTCCCAGTGGGAGGCGGCATAGCGTTTGCACGGCTGCTAAAAACAGCTAGCGAGCGATCAACTCGGAATGACCCCCCTACATGCGGTGTAATGGGAATAAGACTGTGCTATACTGTGATGTGTAATTAGAATTGCAGGTACTATTGTGTGACCACTGTCCTTTTATAAAGTATAACAGGTAATGTACAAACTTATAGTTTGCAGGGGGATACTGAATACCCTGTCTCCACCTAATGGGAGGGGGGTAAGGAGGGGGGAGTAGGTGGCGTGGGAAATAAGTTCCACCACCTCTCCAGGACCAGTTCAAGCCCTCGCCCCCACAGAGCTCTGATCTCAACATCATCTAGTCTGTCTGGGATTACATGAAGACACATGAGGATTTGAGCAAGCCTACATCCACAGAAGATCTGTGGTTAGTTCTCCAAGATGTTTGGAACAACCTCCCTGCTGAGTTCCTTCAAAAACTGTGTGTAAGTGTATCTAGAAGGATTTATGCTGTTTTGAAGGCAAAGGGTGGTCAGGGGAGTGGAGTCATGAGAGGAGACAGAGAAGGAACGGACAAAGAGGACATGACCAGGAAAGGGCAGTATCATGAAGACCAAGTGACTGAAGGTATTGCAGGAGGAAAGGGTGGTTCACAGTATCAAAAGCAGCAGAGAGGTCAAGGGGAATGAGCAGAGGGTAGAGACCCTTCATTATGACTGCACATGGCCGTAACCAGGTGTGGGCAGATGGTGCTTTGTCCACAGCGCATTTGCCCTGTGGGCGCACCATCTGCATCCACCCTTATCAGCCGGTCACCTTTGTGTTTGCTGCGCTGGGCGATGTAGGCAGCAGTAGCCACCACGGCACGCTCTATGTGCATGCACAGCAGAAACCCCGCTCTCGTGACATCACTGGTTGCCGCTTCCAGAGTCCGGTGTCCGTCACTCTCATTGCTGCTTCCGCGGCACGCACTGCCTGTGCCAGGGAGAGGAAGGGGAGCCGTGCTGTAACCCGTGGCCGTGGGTAAGATATCAGCACTGCGGCACATAGCTGCAGCCTGTGTATCTGCCTCTGGGGTAGCAATGGGGGGGGGGGCAGGGGCTATTGCAGCTTGTTCTACTGTATCAGCTGGTGTCCTGTGTGTTCCTCATATATTGTGCGCATCCGGGCTAGGCGATGCTCATAGTACATTGCTGCTCCAATGCTTTGATCAACTGGTACCTGCACCTATAGAGGAACTGCCAGCCATAGCTCCTATAGAGAGAGAGTGACTGGCAGTGATAGGGCCGTAACTAGGTGTGCGCAGGTGGTGCTTTACCGACAGCACATTTGCCCTGTGGGCATGTAGAACTGTGGTGTGACGTGTATAAGGGGCTTTACTGTGTGTGTAATGTGACTAACAGAAACTACTGTGCAGTGTAGTATGAATTATAAGTATTATGTGGCCACGCCTCTTCCCCACGAAGCCACACCTCTATTTTTTTTGACACACGCAAATAAAAAGGAGGGGAGAGGCACCAATTCACTTTCTGGCACAGGGCACCAAAATGTCTAGTTACTGCTCTGTGACTGCATTCCATTCCTAGTTAGATCAATTTACATTGTATTGTACGTATGACATGTCAAGTTACTCTGTTATGATATACACTCCTTACATGACATTGGGCCTTATTCCAGGCCTGGATGTAGCCCAGTGGCGTGCAGTGAGGTCAGAGACTGGTGAGGCACTACAGCCAGAATGTCCGCAGAATCCTGCCGATGACCCCTACCGCCGCCAAGCCAATGCCCGCTACTGCCACTGAGCCGATGCCTGCTGCCACCGCCAATGGCTTACAAACTCGCCCACCATCAACTGACCCAGCCCTCCGCCACTAATTTGCACCTCAGTCCGATGCCGCCAATGCCTGCTGCCTGCCTGCTCATCATACTTGTGATATATTGTACATTTTTATAGAAAAAAAATAAAAATTAGTGTTTGGGAAGGGAGTGGGAGGAGGACATGAATGCAATTTTGTTGTCCAGGGCTTCCATTAACTTAATAGAGAAGGGTCTGAATGGGTTAAAAAATGTAAAAAAAAAAAAATGCGTGAGGTCCCCCCTCCTAAGTGTAACCAGCCTCGGGCTCTTTAAGCCGGTCCTGGTTGTTTAAAAACTGGGAAAAAATTGGACAGGGGTTCCCCGTATTTAGACAACCAGCACCGGGCTCTTAGACCGGTCCTGGTTCTAAAAATACGGGGGACAAAAGATGTAGGGGTCCCCCGTATTTTTTAAACCAGCACCGGGCTCCACTAGCCAGGGACACAATGCCACAGCCAGGGGACACATTTATTTAGGTCCCTGCGGCCGTGGCATTACCCCCCCAACTAGTCACCTCTGGCCGGGGTTCCCTGGAGGAGTGGGGACCCCTTAAATCAAGAGGTCCACCCCCTCCAGGCACCCAAGGGCCAGGGGTGAAGCCCGAGGCTGTCCCCAGCACCCCTGGGCGGTGGGTGCCAGGCTGATAGCCATAAGTGTGTATGAAAAAGAATATTGTTTTTTGTTGTGGAACTACAAGGCCCAGCAAGCCTCCCCCGCTTGCTGGTACTTGGAGAACCTCAAGTGCCAGCATTTGGGGAAATAACGGGCCCACTGGTACCTGTAGTTCTACAACAACAAAAAATACCCAAATAAAAACACAACACACACACCGTGAAAGTAAAAATTTATTAAAACACACACACTCACACATACTTACCTACATCCCACGCCGGTCACGTCCACTTGTCCATGTAGAATGAATGAATATTATGCACTCGCTAACGCGGGAAGACATTAGCACAGACAGGGGAGAGTGCTGCTGCTGGCTGGGAGGATGGAGCAGGCTCCCCCAATAGTTGTGAGCCTAGTAGCTGTACCCCTAGTAGCTTTGCCCCCTGTAGCAGTGCCCCGAGTAGTTGTGACCCCTGTAGTTATGCCCCCAGTTGCTGTGCCCCCTGTAGCTTTGCCCCTTGTGGCTGTGCCCCCAGTAGTTGTGACCCCTGTAGCTGTGCCCGTTGTAGCTGTGCCCCTTGTAGCAGTGCCCCTTGTAGCTTTGCCCCCAGTCGCTGTGGCCCCTGTAGCTGTGCCCCCAGTAGTTGTGACCCCAGTCGCTGTGCCCCTTGTAGCTTTGACCCCAATAGCTGTGCCCCCAGTCGCTGTGCCCCTAGTAGTTGTGACCCCTGTAATTGTGCCCCCAGTTGCTGTGCCCCTTGTAGTTGTGCCCCCCCAGTTGCTGTGCCCCTGTTGCTGTGCCCCCCAGTTGCGGTGCCCCTGTTGCTGTGCCCCCCAGTTGCGGTTTTGCTGTGCCCTCCAGTTGCGGTGCCCCTGTTGCTGTGCCCCCCTGTTGCTGTGCCCCTGTTGCTGTGCCTCCCAGTTGTGGTGCCCCTGTTGCTGTGCCCCCCAGTTGTGGTGCCCCTGTTGCTGTGCCCCCCAGTTGTGGTGCCCCTGTTGCTGTGCCCCCCAGTTGTGGTGCCCCTGTTGCTGTGACTCCCAGTTGTGGTGCCCCTGTTGCTGTGCCCCCCAGTTGTGGTGCCCCTGTTGCTGTGCCCCCCAGTTGCGGTGCCCCTGTTGCTGCCCCCAAACACAAACACATTTAAAAAAAAAAAAAAACACACACACACACACATACTTACCGCTCCTGCAGCGCTGTCCTCCGTCCGTCCGCCGCCGGCTCGTCTCTTCTGTACTATGGGAGAGACGTCATGACTCATGACGTCTCTCCCATAGTAGCGGCGCTGGCTGCAGCGGGCGCCCACACAGGCCACGGCGCCTGCTGCAGCCGGGAAGGGGGTGATTGGACAGCGGATCCAGCACTGGATCCGCTGGGCCAATCACATCTGGGGCACTGACAGGGGTGTGCATTCATCGCACGCCCCTGTCATTGCGGCACCAATATAGGTGCCGCTTCCCCATTCATTTTCAATGGGCTTTCACAGCCCATTGCTGCGCCCCGCCCCCTGCCCGCCCCCCGCTGCCCGGAGTTTTAATGTTAGCAGCGGGAGGCACCTCTCCCGCTGCCGCCCACCCTCACAAGCAGCCACAGGGGGGGGGGGGGGGGGGGAGAATTATTAAAATAATGAAAAAAAATATTTATAACAGACTCTGTTATAAATATCTTTTTTTTATTATTTTAATCATTATGACAGGGGAGGCACTGCCTCCCCTGCCTCCCCTGACTGCACGTCCCTGATGTAGCCACTGCGTTTGTACGCATGGCCCTGTCCAAAGGCTGTAGTGCACATGCGCTATTCTTCACTGTGCGATCGCATCCCGAAAGGATGCGATTGCATAGTGACTGACAGGCGGCGAGCGTCCGGGGTTTGTGAAACGGAGTTGGGGGGGGGGGGGGGAAGATGCGTTGAAGTCGCCTGCATTTCCTGCGATTGGAGACATGGTGGCGGTGCTCCTGCATACACAGCCAGGTTGCATAGGCAGGGGTCTACCTCTATTCGATGCAATTGCAATTGAATTGCGATCGCATCGCGGGGCGGCGTCACATGCTGGGCGGCCTTTCTCTGTGCTGGGTAGTATGGTCACAGATTTTGCTGTGATAGCAAATTCTGGAACCAGCTCTGAATAACGCTCCGTGTTGGCACTTTTAGTGGTTAAGAAATAACAGATAATAATTATCTTTAAAAAAAAAAGAGCCAATCAATAGTGGAAACTTTTTTTATTTCTTTTCTTTTCAGGGTATGGGGCAGAGGAATGGCCAGACAGACACTTTTTATGAAGGAGATGCATAGGGAATAATCTGAGTTTAACATGTACTCAGAGGTTAAAGTGAGCCGGAACGGGGCGGAACTGCGTTCTGTCAGTTCCACTTGGAGACGGAATGGAGTTCCGCCTCCTCCGGCTCACCTAACCCGATGTGTGGCCGGCGCCGCAGGGAGATGCCGAGCACCCGCTTAGATTGTGTTACCAGCGGGTGCCCATCTCTCTCTCCACAGCGGAAGCCGGAGGCAGGAGCTCACTACTGGGCTCCGGTTTCCAGCGCTGTCACTGTGCGCTATGGGAGAGACGTCATGACGTCTCTCCCATAGTGCCGAGGAGCGGACGCCCAGAGGACTGCAGCCGTCGGACATGGGATTGTGATTGTATTGTGATTTTTATTTTTTTCTTTGTGTAGCGGCGCATCTACTCGGGGACATTACTACCGAGGGGCATCTACAGGGGGCAAACTACTGGGGGACATAACTACTGAGGGGCATCTACAGGGGGCAAACTACTGGGGGACATTAATACTGAGGGGCATCTACTGTGGGCAATCTACTGGGGGGCATAACTACGGAGGGGCGTCTACTGGAGGCAAACTACTGGGGGGCAACTACTGGGGGACCTTACTAGTGAGGGGGCATCTACTGGGGGCAAACTACAAGGGGCTAACTACTGGGGGGCAAGCTACAAGGGGGCAAACTACAAGGTGCAAGCTACTGGGGGCAAGCTACAAGGGGGCAAGCTACTGGGGCAAGCTACAAGGGGGCAAGCTACCGGGGGAAAACTACAAGGGGGCTAACTACTGGGGGCAAACTACAGGAGGGCATTACTACTGGGGCATAACTACATGGGAATAACTACTGGGGGCATAATTACAGGGGCATTACTACTGGGGGGCTAAACTTCTTGCGGCATAACTACAGGGGGCATTACTACTGGGGGCATTACCACTGGGAGGCTAAACTAAAAGGGGGGGGGGTAAACTACTGGGGTCATAACTGCAGGGGCATTACCACTAAGGACATAACTACTGGGGCTAAACTACAGGGGGCTAAATGACTGGGGGCATTACTACAGACAACATTACTACTGGGGGCAATAATACACAGGGACATTACTATTAAGGGCATTACTACTGTGGGCACTACTAATGAGGGCATTGTAAAGGGGGAACTTCATAAGGGGCATCACTCCTGGGGACATATGGGGCACTACTATTGCGGGCATTGCATAAGGGGCGCTACTGCTGTGGGCATTATGTGTATTATGGGGTGCTACTACTGTGGGCATTATTGCTATTGTGTGACCACGCCCCTTTCTTTTTGAGACCACGCCCTTTTTGGGGCATGTGCGCCGGGCGCCTTGAGGAGGGGGGGTGAGTTCCACCACGTCTCTAGGACCACTTTAAGCACTGCATGTACTATGGTTGGAAACATGAACTGACACCTGGGACTGCGCTACCATAAGATGAATTCACGTGGACACATAAAGCACCAACATTTTCAGGATGCCCAAAATACAAGTGTCTAATTATACATATTTGTCCATGCAGCGGACCCATACTCTGCCCCGGCCGTCCGTCCTGCTGATTTACTCTAAATACGTAAGAGGGGTGAATTTAAGTTCAAATTATAGCGGGTGTTTCCTGCATGCTTCCTACCATGTGCTGAAATGCTGCTGATATCACATGGAAATAGCATATTACTGTAATACACTCTAACATAGATTCCCACCTAGTGATGCCTTGTGCACTTGTAATCTGTGCACTGATGGAGAGATGCTTCTGGGGGAGAGGAAGGGGGGATCCACACTCTGAGATGTAAGCTATGAGTATGCCATGTCCAGGAGTAGAAAAGGCATTTATTTGCATTAGTTGTAGCCGCTTATCACACACCACAGCTTGTGGCACAGATGTCTTTCCTTCAGCGCCGCCGCAGAGTGCGAGACTGCAGGGCAGGAAGAGAGAGAGTGTAATATTGCAGCTTGCAGTCAGGACATTAAGCACAGTCACTGTATGAACACTGCCTCCCATTCATGTCTCCAGAGGTCAGCTGTTATATCTCCGGACCATAGGCCATGCAATCTGAGCTCTGCTGAGCACTTATACAAACATCATTTCTGGAACAGATTTTTGGATAAATGCATCTTGTTCTGCTAATGATCAGAAATCAGCCTGATACTGTATGTACCACACTAATCATGGGCAGTACGGATGGTGTAATGGTTAGCATTACTGCCTCACATCACTGAGGTCATGGGTTCGATTCCCACCATGGCCCTAACTGTGTGGAGTTTGTATATTCTCCCCGTACTTGCGTGGGTTTCCTCCGGGTACTCCGGTTTCCTCCCACAATCCCAAAAATATACTGATAGGTTAATTGGCTCCCAACAAAAATTAACCCTAGCGTGAATGTGTCTGTGTGTACATGTGATAGGGAACATAGATTGTAAGCTCCACTGCGGCAGGGACTGATATGAATGGGCAAATATTCTCTGTAAAGCGCTGCGGAATATGTGTGTGCTATATAAATAATGTTCTCTTCATTTTTATAAACCCCCTATCAGCTGAGGATTGCCCTGTGTCTCTCGAATATAACACCAACAACGTAAATACTTTAAATATTAAATAAAGACACGGAGACATGAATTTGGCAGAAAATTGTCAGCTATTTATTTAAAATGAACTAATGTAATGTAAAGACTGCATAAATATAAAAATTCAAAGTATAGTGGCACGAAAGAACGGCTAAAACAACCCTAACTCCCAACCAAATCCTGCTCTATAACTGAAGCAAACCATCAAAAACACAAACGGTATCCACTCAACCTTCTTCTTGACTACTCATCCGTAAAGGGGATGAGGTTGCCCCCGTAAAGGTGGTCTAGCAGATGTATACCAGTTAACGAAGGTGAGCGCACCTAAAAATCAACCACCAATCTAACTCCAATCAGTTTCCTAATCCAGCAACAGGTAACTTGCCGTTCTTACCCGCCAACAGCGAGGTTCTGCTTACAGAAACCATGCTCCACCACCATTCCCCTAACCCAAAGATCCCACAACCGAAAACAGATCCTCAATGAATATACACAATCCCTTTCTAGCTAAGTGAACCCCATCTGGTTTAAACAAGTAGAAACAACGAAATTTGATTCTTTGGTGCCAAACCACCGCACCCCCTTTAGCTACAACTGATTTAGCCACTGCTGAATTTACTTTCTTCCTAGCCAAATCAATCGCTCTACAATCGGACACTCCTAGCCAACATAAACGGGGCACCATACAAGACCACACGCCACTCTACAACCCGGCCATGCCATCATAATCTCCTCCAAATCACGTACCATTAACAACCGTAGATCCACTGCCATCCTTTTTCCCAGATCATTCCCACCTAAGTAAATCACCAAGACCCTAGGTAAACCAAACCAACTAGCCTGCTCAAGAAGTTTGGCCTTCAGTTCTTGTCAAAGCATACCCCTCACTCCTACCCACCTCACGTCTGCCGACCTTGGAAACTGCGGAGCCCCATCCGGGGCCATAAACTTAGCTGCCCAACAAATATATGAGTGACCAATCACCCAAATGCCAAACCTATCATCCTGCATACCTACAAAGGCAAAAAAGATTAATTTAATTTAGACCCACCAAATAACTAATAATGTGAATCAACTATTCGAAAATTGAGGATCTGCCAAAAAGAATTTTTTTATAAGGAACTCAATTTCCTGTGGAACAAGCTTCAGGCCAATCGAAGCAACATAAAGATACAGGAGGATCAATCAAAATAATAAAAGAGGAGGGGGTGGGGGCATTAGGGGAGGGGGCGATTGGGCTCACACAGAAGAACTCGGCTGGAGGTGAAACTTAAAAACCTGCTGAGGGACTTATAATTAGAATCCAATTAGCCGAATTGAATATTACTAAGCCAACTTCAGTCCGTCAGTCCAGGTAAAAAATTGTCAAAGAACTCCAGACTCCCACTGCCAACAGTGACGAGTAGCTAGCCATCCGAGTAGGGAAGACAGGGGAGACAAACAAGACTGCAATGACTTAAAAACAAAGCTGAACAATCGAACTGTTAGTATGAACAACACACTCAGCAGACGGCCGAATGTAACGCTTGTAACTAGCCGACTTCCATCGGCCAAAAGCCTTAATTTCAGCCACCGAAAACCCTGCTGATGCTGCGGAGGTGGCGGCCCCGATCCTAAACGAGTGCGAACCGAAGTCACGAGGGGACAGGCCCAAACCGGAAAGGCAGTGCCGCATCATCCAATTAAATTGTGACTTTGTCAAAGGCAAACCATCATAATGCAGAAGCCAAGAACCCTCTAGCGAGGGTTTCACCCCCACATAATGATTAGCCAATGTTACAGGACAACATCTCCTATCAACCGATGGCACCAAAGTAACCCATCGGCCCTTACCCAATTGATCTGTTTTAGAGCAACGCAGCCTGCACAGCAAAGACCCATCCCCCACAACAACATCGGAACGCAGCATAATGGAATCCATCCATTTGGAAGCTGCGACCAACTCAGACACCCTAAATACCCTATGAAATGCCATGGAAAAAGCCAATTCAAATAGGAGTGCTTCAAAGCTCGTAGCCGCCACCTCCGCAACTGCCCCAATGATTGAAGAAAGAAGGGCCGCATCGATAGGGCGCCTCCTATCTGGCGGAGCTGGCACTGAATGCGCCCATCCCTTGATAGCCTTCGTTAAAAGGAAACTCTTTGTAAAATCTGGAAAACCCTTTAACTTCGAGAAAAGGGATATCCCTGCGAGGTACCGAGATACTACTGCCCTCGAACTACCTGTTACGTAGAGTTGCCAGACAAAAGAAAGAAGCAACCGCCGACCCCTCTTACCTCTAGGCCCTTGGTCACGGGAAAAATCTTCCCACTCCTTCCAGGCCTGATGGTAAGCCTTGAGAGTGGCTGGGGCAAGAGATAGCTCAGCTAGCCCCTCCAGTCCGCCTCGATGATCTGCCAAACATAAGAGGGGCAGGGCACACCAACTGCATCAGCCTCCGGGGCGAATAATCGGAATCTATCCCATTGCCCTCTTGATAATGCATCCACAATGCCGTTCGCGACCCCAGGAACATGCTGAGCATGAAACAAGATGTTGAACGCATGCATGGCAGCACTAGCTGCGACAAAACACACAGAACTCGCAGCGCCTTAGCTCTTTGATTGTTGACAGCATGTACGACTCCCAGATTATCGCATCGGAAAAGAATACTGCAATTGCTAAGCCGCTCACCCCAGACCTCCAAGGCAACCATGATGGGGAAAAGTTCCAGCAATAACAGGTCATTTGTCAGACCTTTCTTTGACCAATCCTCAGGCCAAGACGCAACACACCAGGAACCACGCAAATAACATCCAAACCCTGCTGAGCCCGCCGCATCAGTGAATAGTTGCAACTCGATGTTGTCCACGAGCGGGGCCATCCAAATCCGTACACCATTAAAATCCGCTAAAAACGAAACCCAAACTGAATTCTCTCTTAATTTCAGAAGATAAGCGGATAAAATGATGCAACCTGGAAACCCCAGCCGTGGACCGCTCCAATTTTCGGCAAAAAACTGCCCATGGGAATAACCCTACAGGCAAAGTTCAAGAGACCCAAAAGAGATTGGGCCTGCTGCAAAGTTACCTTCCACCGCCCCAAACACTGTGTAATCGACCCCCGCAGCTTCTCGACCTTGTCCTGAGGACAGAGCCAGCCCTAACCAATATGATGCCCTAGGCAAGATTTTGGCAGGTGCCCCCTAGCACCACCGCTACTTCCGCCTCTGCACCCCTTTCCCAGCACCATTATTATTATTACATTTTATTTATAAGGCACCAAAAGTGTTTTGCAGCGCCATACAAAGGACAGTACTGGGAGACAAAACTTAACATTACAGTAAATAAGAAAATTAGAGTACAGGTAACAAAGAGCACCACAATTTTCAAAACATAATACAGCTTAGATGTAAGTATTGAGGGAGTAATCATCGTACTACTTGGAGCTGTCGGCCATAGATAGAGATGAGCCTTTACCAGCAGGAGAAAAAGTGGGTAAAGATGGTCACTGAGTAGGAGAGAGCTGTGAGTGAAATGTGTCGAGAAGAGGGCTTTGACAACAAGAGGAAAGAGGGCCCTACTCCGAAGAGCTAACAATCTAGTGGGACGGGGCGACAGACAGATGACATGAGGTGCAAGCAAGCGGGAGGTAGCCTGATGGCAGGATCTAAGCAAAGCAGAGCTGTTCACCCCTCAGCCATAGCAGTCCTTATTTTGGTGTTCCTACCCCCTGTAATTTAAATAAGAACAGTGCGCACATTCAGTGCACAGCCCAAAAGGGTGTGTGTTTTTGCTGGCAAGGGGCATGGCCACACAATAGTACCCCCAATTCAAATTATGCCACACAGTAGTGCAACTATATTCACAATTAATTATGCGATAGTGTCCCTTATTCACATTACATCACACAGTAGTACCACTTTACCTTATATACGTTACTCCTCACCGTAGTGCCCCTCATTCACATAACATCATACTGAATTGCTCCTTATTCACATTACACCACACCATATTGCTCTTTATTCACATTAGACCACACAGTAGTGCCCTTTCTATACATTACGCCACACAGTAGAGCACCTTATACACATAATGCCATACATTAGTAATGCATTTATACACATAATACCACACAGTAATGCCCCTTACACATATGACACACATTATTAATGTCCTTATAAACATATTGAACCTTACACATTGGGGGTGATTCTATTGGTGCTCTATTTGGGACTTACCCCTGAAACGGACGGCGAGGAGTGGAGACTGACCCGGCTGACGTGAGAATCCTGTCATTGAGGAATCCCGGTGCTGCAGCCTGGTGATATACCCTGATTGGACTCATATCCACTAACATCCATAAGAGCTTGTTCTCTTTAATGAGCCGGTAATTAGCCTAACCTTCTGTCGATACCCAGGGTGTCAGCCCCAGCAGTTCATGTTTACCACACATGTGGTCATGTGTCCTAAATTTGTTTCATAAGTTACATGTTTTGTATGTCATGTTATTAAATTTTTAAACAGTATCACACTATTATGCACTAATTTCTCTTTCCGGTACTGACTGCGTGATTGAGGCCTGAAAGCCTCTCCATATGCGGAAGTGTTGAAGGAGGTGCACGGATTCTAATTAGCTGAACAAAAAAGCTGCTGATGCTTAGTAAGGCGCTGGTTGAGCGGTATTCCACGTATCAAAATGTTTTCGTGATTCCAAGTTGTTCGCTTGCTAGCTGCTTTTAGCAGCATTGCACACGCTAAGCCGCCGCCCTCTGGGAGTGTATCTTAGTTTAGCAGAATTGTGAACGAAAGATTAGCAGAATTGC
Source organism: Pseudophryne corroboree (assembly GCF_028390025.1). NCBI lineage: Eukaryota > Metazoa > Chordata > Amphibia > Anura > Myobatrachidae > Pseudophryne > Pseudophryne corroboree. The sequence continues at coordinate 1,152,050,412 of NC_086444.1, forward strand.
GAATAGAAATTTCTTAGCAGTTTCTGAGTAGCTCCAGACCTACTCACAAATAGCGATCAGTTCAGTCAGTTTCGTTCCTGGTTTGACGTCACACACACGCCCAACGTTCGCCCAGCCACTCCCCCGTTTCTCCAGACACTCCCGCGTTTTTCCCTGAAACGCCTGCGTTTTTCCGCACACTCCCAGAAAACGGCCAGTTTCCGCCCAGAAACACCCACTTCCTGTCAATCACATTCCGATCACTTCAACGATGAAAAATCTTTGTTCGGACGTGAGTAAATCTACTAAGTTTTGTACTAAAATACTAACCGCATGCGTACTGCGAACCATGCGCATGCGAATTTTTGCCTTAATCGCTCCGTTGCGAAAATCGTCAACGAGCGAACAACTCAGAATGACCCCCATTATGCCAACCCTTATTAATGCTCTTATACACATAATGTCCCTTACACATATGCCGCACATTATTAATGCCCTTATACACATAATGTCACACATAATGTCCCTTACAGATATGCCGCACATTATTAGTGTCCTTATACACATATTGACACACATAGTGCCCATTACACATGTCACACATTATTAATGCCCTTATACACATGACACACATAGTGCCCCTTACACATATGTCACACATTATTAATGCCCTTATACACATAATGACACATACTGTATAGTGCCCTTTACACATTTGCTACACATTAATAATGCATTTATACACATGAAACTCATAATGCCCCTTACACATATGCCGAACACTATTGCACAACCAAACCCCCCCCCCCCCCCCCCACACACACACACAGCACTCACATGGCCGCTAACACTGTGACCTCTGCCTCTGCTTGGATACAGATGTGTCCTCATAAATGTTGCCTCCATGCGCCATGCAGCAGGAGATGCCTTGTGTGAGTCAACTGGCAGCTCTGCTAACAACGGGTGCCTATTTTTGATGAAGATGCATCTTATTTGCATTGCTATGTGGCTAGGATACACAAGCATCCTGCTGATTAAAATGATATGCGGCATGCCTATATACTGTGTGCGACTGTGGCTGTATCTGCATACGAAATGCTACACACTGAATATAGGCATGCCGCATATCATTTTAATCAGCAGAAGATGCTGATGCCCCTAAGCATACCAGATGCCCTAGGCAATTGCCTAGTTTGCCTATGCCTAGGACCGGCTCTGCCTAAGTAAGTTGGCAAGCACCTGCAACGGTATCAATCTCGATGAACCAGGAATGACAAACACGAGAGAGGCCCCTCTGTTTTGTCCTCTGCCACAGGTACCCCAAAATGACTAAAGAATGCTCGCAAGCAGAACAACAGTTCACTACATCGCAAAGAATCCGCGGGCCCCACACACAGGAAGTCGTCAAGATAATGTGCTATCCCACGGCCCCCGCAAGCAAACTCCATGCACCAATGTAAAAAGGCACTAAACTTTTCAAAAAACGCGCAGGAAATGGAACACCCCATAGGCAAGCACTTGTCTATGAAGTACTCCTTACCGATGCGGAAACCCATGAATCCGAATGACTCCGGGTGTAACGGAAGTAAACGGAAGGCCGATTCAACATCCATCTTAGCCATGAGGGCCCCGGGGCCACATCCCCGTACCATACCTAAAGCATCATCAAAAGACTGATACACCACCGAACAATACTCCGGAGGAATAGCATCGTTAACTGATGATCCAGATGGATAAGACAAATGCTGAATGAGCCGGAACTTCCCTTAAGCTTTCTTGGGTACAATCCCCACTGGGGAAATGATTAAGTTCCCCACTGGTGGCTGCGCAAAGGGGCCCGCCATTCTTCCTAGCTGCACCTCCAAATCGACCTTTGCCCGAAGAACCGCAGGAAAATCTCGAGCCGATTGCAGGTTCCTGGGAGCCCGAACAACGACATCACCCTCAACCGGCAAACGAAAGCCAAACTTAAAACCAGAAAAAAGAAACTCAGCGTCTTCCCTATTTGGATACCACCCCAACCATTTGGACATGGCCTCCAAACGTATTGGGGTGGGCGCCCTAGTTAACGGCACCACCGGCTGCCTTATTGACCGCGCCACCGGCTGCCTTAGCCCCTTGTCGACCGAATCAAAAACAATTGGTCGCGGGGTGGAAACCACTGCATCGCAAACAGAGGTGTCGAAAACGACACCGCTGACCAAGAGTGCATGCAGAATTATTAAATGCAAAGCACTTCCCTTTTGACGGAGCTTGCCATGCTGACCGTCCGGATCCCCCAAAGCGCCGTGCAGTAGAAGGCTCAGTACCAGCGCGCGCCGAAGTAGCCCCCGCAGGCTGAGCATCTGGCCCGCCCTTAGCGGTCTGCTTCGCATCCTGCGACCTCGTGATGTGAAGCCATACCTCCACATCCTTGCACCCAAAGTCAATGATGTGAAGGCAATCATGCTTCTGTCTGAACTGCTTGTCATACGCCCTCCATGCCGTGTCTTTTGACTGACGCTGCATGTCGTGAACTAGGTGTATGTACCACGTTCATGTGCTCCTCCGGGCGATTCTCCAAATAGCACGCTGCGAACACGCAAAACGCCGTCAACCAATTGTCGAAGGATCTAAAAGCCTCAACTGCACTTCGCCTGCGCTTCCTTAAACTCCTTCTTAGCATCATCCGTCAGCATAAAAACATCAACGTACTCTCCTCGCTGAATTGTCTTCCTACAACTCTCCCGGAGCCCTCGCAAGACCGCTGTGTAGTCGCAGTGAACTACTCCCGGCAAATTGCGACGCTTTCTGGCCCTACGCGCACTACCAGAAACCCTACTTCTCTTGCTCCTCCTATCACGCCTCCGCGCCTCACACCGTGCGTATTTATGAGCTCTTTTCTTCGCCTTTGCCGCGCTACATACCGCCGAGTGAACAGAAGAGGATGAAGAGGAAGAAGACCTGCTAGACCCCTGGAGGAAGATGCACTCCTCTGCCTCACATCCAAATCTTCCTCCAACTAACCTGAGGTCCCAGACACAGAAGATGATGCTTCGCCTTCAGCCGGCACGCCATCAAGGTCATCCTCCTCTGCCAAATCTGAAGAAGATGGAAGAGCCGCCCCCAGGGCCGCAGCCCCACTGGCGAAAATTGAAGAGAACAAAGCCCCCGTGCGGTCCCTAAAACCTTCAGCCGGCGTACTGCCTCCTAATAACGCCGCGGCAGACCCTACGGCAAGCTTCCAAAAACTGTGCCATGGCGGGCCGGAAGTACTAGGGAGAGCAACGCGATCCACCGCCGCAGGCAACGCATACCCACTCCCTGGGGACACGGCTGACATAAAAGGTGCCATCGCAGCGGTCATAGCGGACACCGCAGATGCAACGGCAGAGGGGTCAAACACAGCAGCTGCACCTACACAGCCCCTACATTCACTTCCCCTCCTAGCTCCAAAGCTGCAACAGCACCTCTGCCCGCAGCACCCTGCCTTGCCCGCAGCAGCATGATCCCTAAACTCCCCCTCCTGCTCCCCCTCCTGATGCAGCTTGCCTAGGCACCACCCCATCTCTAGCTGCTGAGCCCAGCAAATGGCCGCCACCCCCTGCTGTCCCAGCCACCGTAGACCTAATGGCTGCCTGGGAGCTTGCCCTGCCAGGATGCAGAGAGCTCCCAGGCAAACTCCCTGCATAGCTGGCTGACCGGTGCGCTGGCCCTATGCAAAAAATTTAGCTTTTCAGAGTTTGGCCCCGTAGGTTAATGGCCACCTTCAGATTTGTGCCTATGGAGACATTCTCACAGGAGATTACATAGTACAATGCAGAACCATTGATATCGCAATGTTATTCAGATATCAGTTTTTAAGGAAACCTGCAGAGATTCACATTGGATGGGGACGGGGACATCTATTGCAGGAGGCACCAAACAATGGGTGGTCTGGGGCATTTTATAAGAACCTATGTTACCCACAGTAATTTGCCTGTTTTGGTTCAGTATGCTTTGTCAGTGGTTATTATATCAGCGTTCCTCATGTCGATGAGGGTATAACTCCAAGAGGCAATGGAGACTCCAGCCACCGGGCTCAAAGCCCTGAAGGGTCACCTGCATGTACAGCAGCACCTGTGTGGTTCACAGTGGGATCCAAGTGTGACCGCTGCTCTTCCAATGGAGCTCTGCGGAACCCCTACTGCTGCTGCTGCAGAGTTAATCAGCTCTGTCCCAGGAGCCCTGCTGACACGTGCAATAGGAGACAGGACGGCTTCTGCCTGGTACTGCTCAGTCTGCGCTGCAGCAAGCGACGGTGCACCCGCCACTGCTGCTGGACTGTGAGATGGGACGCACCGGTGAACGCTGATTCTGTATGCTGCAGATAGCTGAACACAGTGTAGCTGAAGCACTGCCAATTCCCTGCGGGCTCTGGTCCCTGTAGAGCGGCTGAGAGTGCTATCTATATGATTATGTAAGTCATGCATGTTTATACACACACACTAACACACACCATATTTGTTTTCCCTATTTTTTAAGTTGGGAGGCACGAAACTCCTACACGCCCCTGTCTATATGAGAATGTTGACACGGTCGCATGTAGACGTTGAGTATGTTGCTATTAATTACATTTCAACAGGCTAACAATATTGATAATTGGTGATGGTACGATCTGCCTGCTGTAGCGGTAAGAACCCAAATCCTAACCCTAGCCCTGTAGCTAATGTTCCTGAGGATGCAGCAGTAAGTATGTCTCTAACCCAAAGGACAGACACTGGGGGAAGGGGACAGACACTGGGGGAAGGGTGCAAGGATGCAGAAGGGCCAAAAGGTCCCTATGTAATTGTAGCCACTAGAAGTTAGCTTACCAATGAATGGGATCTCAATGGTCGATATACCAATGCCTGGATCCCAAAGGACGCCTCAAGTCCGGCGTCTAAATACCAACGCCAATCTGGATACCGGTGTCACAATACCGACAGCCGGAGTCCAGAACGTCCATCCAGTGGGAAGCGCTGGCATCCTGCCACGGGGAGAAGGGGTTAGGTTTAGTCAGGAGAGGGGGAGTTAGGATGCCGGGCCCGGTTAGGGTTCGGGATCGGGTAGGGAGGGTTAGGTTTAGGCACATAGAAGGGGGGATAGGGTCAGGCAGAAGAAGGGGTTAGGGTGCAGGGCCGGGAAGGTTAGGGTTAGGGACCAGGGAGGGGGTGTTAGGCACATAGAAGGGGAGGTTAGGGTTAGTCACCAAGCGTGGAGGGTTAGGTTTAGGCAGCGGGGAAGGGAGGGTTAGGGTTAGGCACTAGTGGGGAGTGTTAGGCACCACCAGGGTGGGTTAGGTTTAGGCACGCACAAGGTGCTAGGGTAGGGGGCAGGGGAGGGTTAGGGTAGGGTGACAGAGGGGGCTGTCAGGATTCTGACTGAAGGCATCCCGTCCATCAGGAAATCATACTGAACCCCTTCTGGCAGCCTGCCACTCTGTGTTTCTGACTGGTTGTATTCTTTGCGACCAGGTCAGATAAAGCACAGACTGGTGTGGTCCCAAATGATGTGAACATGCTAGGCAAGTGGTTAAATGATGTCACTAAGTGTCCAGCTCAATACAGGGAAAAATGACAATGACACACAAACAGTTCAATGTAAAAATGTTCAAACAGACAGTATAAGGGAAGAGGGTATCAGTGATGTAATGCTCTGCCGAATACTCACATATCATAAATAAGGTACCTGTACATGCTCCATTTTTGCATGACTCATGACCAGCCTGTGGTGTAAATGGGATTCAAAGTGCTGTGACACAGCTTGAAATCCATGTTCTGTGACCTGAGCTGGACCCTGGCTTTAGTTGTAAAAGAGGTATCGGGCCTAATTCAGAGTTGATCGCAGCAGTAAATATGTTAGCAGTTGTGCAAAACCATGGCCCTCATTCCGAGTTGTTCGCTCGCAAGGCGATTTTAGCAGAGTTGCTCACGCTAAGCCTACGCCTACTGGGAGTGTATCTTAGCATCTTAAAATTGCGAACGATGTATTCGCAATATTGCGATTAGCACACTTCTTAGCAGTTTCAGAGTAGCTCCAGACTTACTCGGCATCTGCGATCAGTTCAGTGCTTGTCGTTCCTGGTTTGACGTCACAAACACACCCAGCGTTCGCCCAGACACTCCCCCGTTTCTCCAGCCACTCCCGCGTTTTTTCCGGAAACGGTAGCGTTTTTTCCCACACGCCCTTAAAACGGCCAGTTTCCGCCCAGTAACACCCATTTCCTGTCAATCACACTACGATCGCCGGAGCGATGAAAAAGCCGTGAGTAAAAATACTATCTTCATAGCAAACTTACTTGGCGCAGTCGCAGTGCAGACATTGCGCATGCGCACTAAGCGGAAAATCGGTGCGATGCGATGAAATTTACCGAGCGAACGACTCGGAATGAGGGCCCATGTGCACTGCAGGGGAGCCAGATATAACATGTGCAGAGAGAGTTAGATTTGGGTGCGGTGTGTTCAAACTCAAATCTAAATTGCAGTGTAAAAATAAAGCAGCCAGTATTTACCCTGCACAGAAACAAAATAACCCACCCAAATCTAACTCTCTCTGCACATGTTATATCTGCCTCCCCTGCAGTGCACATGGTTTTGCCCAATTGCTAACAAACTTGTTGCTGCGATCAACTCAGAATTAAACCCATAATGCTTGCTTGCCCCAGGTCCTAGCACTGGTTATCACTCCCAGAAGATAAAGGAAGCTAGTACAGATGTAATGTAGAAGTACAGTAATACCCCTTTTCCATCTACGATGCGGGTCGCAGCCGGGAGCCTGACATGGGTGCTACCTGGCTGCGACCCACATCGGCCCCTTTCCCATCAGCAGTCACCATCCCGGCACATTGCCGGATTGGTGATGCTGCTGGTGACGCGGCAGGGGCGGCACTGGGAGATCACAAGATCTCCCAGTGCAGCCCTTCCATACACTGTGGACGGGAGCCGTGTCGCATCGACATGGCTTCCGTTTACACTACACCTTACCCGGATCATTCCCGTGTCGTACCCAGGTAGCTACCCGGGTAGGATTCCCGGGTCACTTGATCCGGGTTTTTCCTGAGGGAGCTGTTTCCACTAGCAAAAAATACTGGTAAATGCGCGCCCCCGTGCATTTACCCGTGTTTTTTGAGCTAGTGAAAAATGGGTATAAGAGAGATGGATTTATGGCCCTCATTCCGAGTTGTTCGCTCGCTAGCTGCTTTTAGCAGCTTTGCACATGCTAAGCCGCCGCCTACTGGGAGTGAATCTTAGCTTAGCAGAATTGCGAACGAAAGATTCGCATAATTGCGAATAGAAATTTCTTAGCAGTTTCTGAGTAGCTCGGGACTTACTCTGCCACTGCGATCAGTTCAGTCAGTTTCGTTCCTGGTTTGACGTCACAAACACACCAAGCGTTCGCCCAGACACTCCCCCGTTTCTCCAGCCACTCCCGCGTTTTTCCCAGAAACGGCAGCGTATTTCCGCACACACCCATAAAACGGCCAGTTTCCGCCCAGAAACACCCACTTCCTGTCAATCACACTCCGATCACCAGAACGATGAAAAATCCTCGTTATGCCGTGAGTAAATTACCTAACTTTTGAGTAAAATAACTAAGCGCATGCGCTCTGCGAACCTTGCGCATGCGCAGTAAGCGACTAATCGCTATATAGCGAAACTCGGCAACGAGCGAACAACTCGGAATGAGGGCCAATGTCTGTAGAACTTAATGGCACTAAACATTTGGGAGAAGATTTATCATGCCTTCCAAGCGAACAAGTGGAGGTGTTGCCCAATTAGATTCTAGCTTTAATTTTTCTAATACATTCTATAAATATTAGCTAGAACCTAATGCAAAATAATTCATTATAATCATACTTGCTGACAGTAATGCTTTCCTCTCCGACACATGCCCGGATAGGAGAAGCAAGTGGGTGGCGACGACCTAATTGTGTCATTGGGTCCCATCCCCTCGTGGGGAAAACACAGTGATTGGTGTGGAGTTGCATAGGGGTGGGGCTAAAATGATGCGATTAGCATAGCATCACATCATTAGGCCCCACCCCCTCTGCCAGGATCGCAGATTAACTCTATTTCTGCTGCGGGGTACACTGGGGTCCACAAGGATAGACATTGGGGTGTAGAGTAGGATCTTGATCCGAAGCACCAACAGGCTCAAAAGCTTTGACCTTCTTCCCAAGTTGCATAGCGGCGCCTCCTATATCACCCCGCCTCCGTGCACAGGAGCTCAGTTTTGTTAAACAGCCCAATGCAGTAGTAGTTGGTGCTTGCAGTGCAAGCATGTAACAGTGCAAGCATGTAACAGGAAGAGCTGCTCACAGCAGCTCTATAAAAGCTTTTTCTGAGGAAAAAGAAGACTACAAGGGCTGCAGCAGAGGCACAGATTGTGCTGAATGTCAGTAGACATTGCCTGCTGCAGCTCCATCTCTCCCCCAGCGGCGCTGTACACTCCCGAGCCCTGGTTGCCGGGTACCTACAGCGGAGGCTCCGGTTTTCTTCACGTTAGACACACACGGCTGGGGCTCTCCAGAATCGCGTGGCCGCGCTTCGGGAGGTGGTAAGTGGGTCAGTGGGAGGCGGGCCGCGCGCGCTGGCGGTGGACACTGTGGCAGTACAGGCGCTCCCACTAGATCAACAGGGCATGGGCACAGGTCAGGTTTTCTCTCTAAACCGGTTTTTATATCGCCCACAGTACCCGGTGGTTTTGCCAGCAAGGAGGATAAGGCTTAGACCTGAAGCCCCTCCCCCAGCCCCAGGGTGCCATTTCCATCAAGTGTTCCCGCCCTGGAGCTGCATTTCTGTCTTTTCCTCACTCCCTGTCAGTGTCTGCGGTGCCATTATTCCTCAGTTCACTGTTCCTGTGACTGCTTTGGCAAATCCTCCTATGTAAAGCCGCCTGGTTGTCAGCGCTGTGCCTTTACATGACACTTAAGTATTCTACCTGCCTTTTTAGACAGTGATAGTTAAGAAAGAGTGCATTAAGTCAGGGTTTTATTATAGTACAATTACCCTGTGATATACATCCAGTTCTTACTGTGTAGTGTTATATCTATTGTTATATAGCTGTGTAAGCTAGTCCAGTGCAGTATTATTGTTAGTAATAACCTCTGCATTGTACAGACTGTGAATTTCTGTGTGTGCATTTGATAGCTGAGTGGTGTCCATTTCGTGTCTCCCACTCAACTTGCTATTCCTATATTCCATAACCCGAGGGGGCTTGGTGCGTCAGGTGTTATCTAATATAGGATTTTAACAAAGATATACTGTATTACGTATTTTTCTCTGTGATTTAGTCACCATATCTCTCCTTTATCTCTGCTAGTGCTGACTACACTGCGCAGGGGTTTGGGATTTGGGATATAGTGCTGCTGATAATTGTACTGTGTTTACCTCATACTGCAAGTTATATCATGTCTGCTTCTGAGGGTAACGGTTCTGAGGCGGAACACACTGCTGGTGTTGCTGAAGCCACAGGCACATATGAGGAGAATATAGCAGTTGTGGGTTCTGGTTCTGGGGGCTCCTTACCCCCCATTGGGGATGTGGCAACGGAGGCACATACTGACTCACCGTGGGCCGCTTTTTCCATGCTTCTGCATACGCTAGTTCATAAACTAACACCCCCTATGGGACCCCCAATGCGGTACAACCGTATGTGGTCCCTGCAGCTAACCTGCCATGGGCGGACGATTTATCTGCTCTATTAAATAAGTTGAACCAGTCCTTGACTACTAAAAAGTCTGACCAACGCTCGCCTAAGTCCAAGAGGTCCTCTAAGCGAGCGCTTGTTTCCTCACAATCCACTGCTGTCACTGACACCTCGTCTGGTGAAGACGGCACTTACACTGACCCCACAGGTTCTGACTCAGATACCGCTGATGGGGAGGGTAGTTCACATGTGGATGTTCCTGATCTGTTGGAGGCTATTAAGTTAATTCTGCAGATTACGGATGATCCCGAGCCATCCGTCCCTCCTAAGAAACCAGATAGGTTCAAGCGTCAGAAGGTGGTTAAACAAGTTTTACCTCACTCTGATCACCTAGTGGATATACGTCAGGAACCCTGGGAAAACCCGGGTACGAAGTTTGTGCCTCAAAAGAAGATGCTGGCTCGCTATCCCTTCGCGCCAGAGCTGTCTAAGAATTGGGAAATGCCTCCTCCAGTGGACTCACATGTGGCTAGGATGGTGGTTTCCTCAGCTCTACCTGTCACTACCGTCACGTCTCCAAAAGAGCCTACGGATAAACGTGTGGAGGGTTGTCTGAAAGCGATTTACACCCTCACGGGTGCTGCACAAAGGCCCCCTATTGCAGCTACATGGGCTGCAGAGGCTATTGAAGCATGGGCCTTGGAGTTAGAAGCTGAAATCTTCTCTGACCATGCTAGACAATGCTTGTTATATATTGTCACAGCTTCTCAATATATTAAAGAGGCGGCTTCTGATGCCGGTATCCTAGCAGCCAAGGCCTCTACTACATCAGTCCTGGCTCGCCGGATATTGTGGCTGAGATCCTGGTCTGTGGATCTGGACTCTAGAAAAACCCTGGAGGTACTCCCTTTCAAGGGAGATATTCTGTTTGGGGAGGACATAAATAAGATAGTGGCTGCTTTGGCTACTGCCAAAGCTTCCTGTCTGCCTAATACCGCTCCTTCTGTGTCGAAGGCTAAAGGTACGTCCTTTCGCCCCTTTCGTCCTCCAGGTAAAGCAAAAGGTCAGGCCCGCACTTCCAAACCTGGTAAGCTGAAGCCCAAAAGAGCCTGGGCTGCCATCAGCCAGCTGCCAAGACCGATAAGCCTGCCGCATGACGGGGCAGGCCTCCCCCTGGGGGATCCCAGGGTGGGGGGCCGACTTCTAGGGTATACCCAGGAATGGTTGAAGATCACTTCAGATGCCTGGGTACGGGAAGTCGTCACTTGAGGTTACGCCATAGCCTTCAAAAACTGACCCCCTCATCGATTTTGCCAGACAGACGTCCCTTTGGACCAGACAAAGGCAAAAACTCTACACTCGGTGGTACAGACCCTCCTGGATACAGGAGTCCGTAGTACAGGTGCCTCTTGCTCAGAGGGGCCGGGGGTACTATTCTCTGCTGTTTCTAGTCCCGAAACCGAATGGGTCCTCCCGGCCCATTCTCAACCTCAAGGCATTGAACAGGTTTGTGAAGATTTCCCGAGTTCCGTATGGAAACCCTTCGCTCTATAGTTCTGGCCTTGGAACCGGGGGACTACATTGTCTCCCTGGACATACAGGATGCTTACCTGCATATTCCTATAGGAGTGTCACATCAACAATACCTGAGGTTTGCTATTGGCAACATCCATTACCAGTTTCGGGCATTACCTTTTGGTTTAACAACGGCTCCGCGAGTCTTCACCAAAGATATGGCGGTGATGACGGTGGTACTCCGCCGTCAAGGGGTCAGGATACTGCCGTATCTGGATGACTTGTTAATCCTGGCAAATTCCCCAGATCTTCTCCTACGTCATCTGGATATGACGGTCCGGTTTCTACAAGCCCACGGGTGGCTCATCAACTGGAAGAAATCCTACCTGGTCCCTGCTCAGAGCATGGTGCACCTAGGAGCGCTGTTGGACACTCACAACCAGAGGTTGTTCTTGTCTCAGGAGAAAGTCCTGAAGCTTCAGGACAGGATTCGTTGCTTCCTTTCTCGTCCGCAAGTGTCGATACATTCGGCAATGCAGGTGCTGGGCCTCATGGTATCAGCATTCGACATGGTTGAGTATGCTCAATTCCATTCTCGCCCCATCCAGAGGCAATTCTAGCCAAGTGGGATGGCCTGCCTCACCGGATCAGGTCTCACATGATCTCATTGACTCCGGAGGTTCGTCTGTCGCTGCTCTGGTGGCTCCAGGATCAACAATTGTGCAGGGGCCGTCCCTTCTGGATATCCAACTGGATCCTGTTGACGACAGATGCCAGTCTAAGAGGTTGGGGCGCAGTGCTGGAGCAGCACTCCCTTCAGGGTCGGTGGACCAAGGAGGAATCTCTCCTCTCGATCAACATTCTGAAATTGCGGGCGGTCTTCAATGCGTTGAACCTGGCCCAGCATTTAATTCAGAACCGTCCTGTTCAAGTACAGTCGGACAACGCCACTACAGTGGCTTACATAAATCATCAAGGCGGCACTCTAAGCCATTTGGCAATGAAGGAAGTCTCACGGATTCTACGTTGGGCGGAACGCCATCTACAGGCAATATCGGCAATATTCATTCCGGGAGTCCTGAATTGGGAAGCGGACTTTCTCAGTCGTCAGGACGTGCATGCCGGCGAGTGGGGCCTCCATCCAGAAGTGTTTCAACTCCTCATGGAAAAGTGGGGTCTTCCAGATGTGGATCTGATGGCGTCTCGACACAATCACAAGGTTTCGGTCTTCGGAGCAAGGACAAGGGATCCTCAAGCAGCATTCGTGGATGTGCTAGTGGTGCCGTGGAGGTTTCGGCTGCCGTATGTGTTCCCTCCGGTGTCACTCCTGCCCAGGGTAATTCGGAAGTTCAAGCAAGAAAAATGAAATCTGCTTCTCATAGCTCCGGCGTGGCCAAGACGGCACTGGTTCTCAGACCTGCAGGGCCTGTCGTCAGAGCGTCCAATTCTACTTCCACAACGCCCAGACCTCCTCGTTCAGGGCCCCTGTGTCTACCAGGACCTAGCCCGGCTGTCTTTGACGGCGTGGCTCTTGAAGCTTCCGTCTTGAGGGCTAAAGGGTTTTCTGAGGTGATCATTCAAACTATGTTGTGGGCCAGGAAACCGGCTTCTGCTCGGATTTACTATAGGGTCTGGCATTCTTACTTTGTTTGGTGAGCATCTAACCGTTATGACGCTTCCAAGTTTAGTATAGCCAAGCTGTTGGCCTTTCTTCAGCAGGGCCTGGACTTAGGCCTGCGTCTGGCCTCCCTCAAGGTTCAAATATCTGCCTTGTCGGTGTGGTTTCAGAGAAAGATTGCGACCTTACCTGATGTGCATACCTTTACTCAGGGCGTGTTGCGTATCCAACCTCCCAATGTTCCGCCTGTGGCTCCTTGGGACTTGTCGGTGGTTTTGTAGGCGTTACAAGAGTCTCCGTTTGAACCTCTTGGTTCAGCTGATATTAAGTGGCTTTCCCTTAAGGTGGTGTTTCTGCTGGCTATTGCTTCAGCTAGAAGAGTGTCAGATTTGGGTGCCTTGTCTTGTAGTTCCCCATATCTGATATTTCACCATGACCGGGCGGTTCTTAGGACTCGTCCCGGATATTTACCTAAGGTGGTTTCTTCGTTCCACCTTAACCAGGAGATTGTGGTTCCGGCACTTGTTTCTTCTGATCTGTCTCCCAAAGAGCGGTCTTTGGATGTGGTACGGGCTCTCCGTATCTATGTAAAGAGAACTGCTTCTATTAGGAAATCTGATTCTCTCTTTGTGCTGTTTGGATTTCACAAACGGGGCTGGCCTGCTCACAAGCAAACTTTGGCCAGATGGATTAGAATGGTGATTGCACATGCTTATGTGAGGGCTGGTCTATCAGCTCCTGCTCACATTACGGCCCATTCTACTCGGTCTGTTGGACCTTCTTGGGCGGCCCGCCGCGGTGCGACCCTTGAACAATTGTGCAAGGCGGCTACGTGGTCCTCTGTGAACACGTTCATAAGGTTCTATGCCTTCGATACTGCCGCTTCCCAGGATGCTTCCTTTGGACACCGGGTTCTTGTGCCCGCTACAGTGCGTCCCCTCCCATAAGGAACTGCTTTAGGACATCCCCTATGTCTTTCCTTGTGGAGCCCAGTGTACCCCGCAGCAGAAAACGAGTTTTATGGTAAGAACTTACCTTTGTTAAAACTCTTTCTGCGAGGTACACTGGGCTCCACAAGGCGCCCACCCTGACACACTTAGCTTCTTTGGGTTGGTATGGCATTAGCCGCTGACACTTCTCCTGTCGGGAGAGTGTGGTGTTTGTGGCAACTGGCAGTTGTCGTCTCTTTTACTTGCTACTGCATTGGGCTGGTTAACAAAACTGAGCTGTGCACAGAGGCGGGCTGATATAGGAGGTGGCGCTATGCATCTTGGGAAGAAGGTCAAAGCTTTTGAGACTGTTGGTGCTTCGGATCAAGATCCTACTCTACACCCCAATGTATATCCTTCTGGAGCCCAGTGTACCTCGCAGAGAGAGTTTTAACAAAGGTAAGTTCTTACCATAAAACTCGTTTTATCTCTCCATTTGGCCCACTTCACTAGGAAGTGGGCAGAATGCGGGAGGGGTGCCCACTCTTCTAGGTGATGCAGGCGACTACCTGAAAAACCGGGTGTCTTCCGCAGGATCCACGAGAGGAGGCAAGTATGATTATAATATAAACTGAATCAATAAATATAAGTCAATATTGTGAGGTAGTCTGCATATTTTATGCTGAATAAGCAGCTCAGAGACGTTGGTCAGTTTGTTTCCAACATGAAATCCGCACTCAGCAGTAGTCCCCTTTAATATCATGTATTATATATGTGTCTAGCTTCACCGTGCTCCACGGTCAGCATTGGTCCATGTATAATACATGATATTCTGACCACTGCGAACACACTTGTGTAGCTCAGAGGAACCACTCAGTGGGAAGGATTGTCTCTCAGCCGCTGCCGCTATAGGCACGTATCTGCCCCTGGTTACAAGCACACAGTGCAAGGTTCCAGGTCTACTTAGAATATAAGAACATATGATTTTTACTTTACAGTCACAGAGCAGTTCCCCTGGGATTTGTTTTTTCAATATTGTTTTTTCCATCAACAAATCTTCAGTTACTGCTCTGATAGGAATAGGAACAGATCCAGAGGATTACCTCCAGCATGCAGAACAGCAGTAATGTTATCCTACATACAGAGTAAGATCAGCTACTGAGCGTTGCATCCAGCGTACAGAAGAGAGTAACACTGTTCATTTGTCCGTGCATGCGTGCTGTACATACAGTGCTGATGGAACACAGAAGGGAGGGTGCCACGCTATTGGGACACCCCGCATTTGATTAAAAAATTAAATATACATTTTTCCCCTATGTGAGCATGCCCAGTTACGCCCATTTGACAGATGGAAAGAAATAACCGAGATTATCCGTATCCGGATCACTCTGGCACATGTGCTATCTGCAAAGAAATGTTAGATTCAGCTGTACATGGTCCTGCATGCTACTCCCAATCAGACTCATTGGGGGGAATTCAAATGTTTGAAAAGTCGGTTGGGTATTTGTTTTTGCCTGTCTATTAGATAGGAAAAAACAGACACCCAACTGACTTTTCAAACATTTGAATTCCCCCCTATTGGGTCTATTCATGAAGCAGTGAAAAGATTGGAGAAGTGAGCCTGTGGAGAAGTTGACCATGACAACCAATCATGGGCAACTTCTGCCCAGGTTTTTTTATACACAGACTACAAAGTCCTGTCTATCCAGCAACCCCGAACTTCTTATTTAGGGCCACATTTATCACCATGATGATCGACCAAACTCGCAATGCGATATTTGAGTACATTGCATGGATGTATCAAGTAACGCAGAGCTTGCTAGAAAGTTTTGTTCCTGCGAATGCACTCCATTATCCTGGTATTTTTGGCCAAAAATACCCTGATGTCCTGCTGCGCATGCCAGGTGACACCCCCCTAGCAGCGACTATCCCTGCACCTCTACCCTCCCATGAGTAATTATACTTACTCGTCCAGGAGCCGGTGACTGCTGCTTCCAGGAGGCTGCCGGGCACCCGGTCCTGCTACTTTGTTGTGACCCGCGGTGCTGTAAAGTGAGCTGCCGCTTTCCAGCATCACTTTACTGCATAGGGGTCACAGTACAGCAGCAGGAAATCCTGATGCCGGGCGGCCTCCTGGAAGCAGCAGTCACCGGCTCCTGGACGGGTAAGTATGATTTATTTTTATTTATTTTTAAGCTTGTGTGTCCATCCAACTGATCACACTGCCTGCTCCCCGCACAGCTTTCTCTGACAGGGGGCAGAGAAAGCTGTGCAGAAGTACTCACATTACAGTGGTGCCCTGCGATTATGCCAGCTGAAGCTGGTGTAATTATCATCACAGGGCTCACTGCTGTATTTTTTTTTACATTTTTTCTTTTTAATAAATTCGTCCAGATCATATTTACCGTTATAGGTACGGGAAATGCGATCTGGGTTACTAACCAAAAGCGCGACAGGGGAGGGTGTCGACCGGGCGGCTGCTGTGGCGGCGCATGCGCAGCAATACGTCAGGGTATTTTTTTACGAAAAAGTCCCCGATAATCCTGCGGCGCGGCATCGCAGGGACAGAGCTCTGTGGCTACATGCGATAATTGATACATCCATACGCTGTAATCAATTATCACAGTGCGGATTGACTTGATTTTATCACATCCCATCTGCATCCATGGATTCGGTGATAAATCGTCCCCTTAATCATAATATCCTACTAGAAATTATTTACTGCTTGTTTAACTGAGATGAATTATGTTGCTCAAATGTCAGACTTACATTATTCATTTATGAACTTATTGCATTTGTCGTGTGCATTAACATAAATAAAATATGAGTGCACCTGTGCATTCTGTATACTTAGCGACCCCATAAATATAAGAGGACCACCTCTCTAGTTCCCATGCCACCCCATCAACTTTTACATATCCATCATCTTGACTCTGTGTCTGGCGTGCAACTTATTCATTGCCCCAAAGCACCCATTGTTCTAGCACTGTGCTTATGTTTCTGATGGTGTAAACTGACAGTGACTTGCTTTAATGGCCAATTGTGCAGCTGAAAGGGCAAAGCGTTTAGCTGTGGCCCTTTTGCTGCAGGTGTAACAGCCATCGGAGATCCTTTCTACTAAATTCCAATATAGAACATTTCTGTCCTGTAGAATGCAGCGATAACCTAAGTTCTGTCCTATGGTGCAGTTTGCAGAGGTTCTCTCCAGACAGCTGCACATAGAGCCGCTTATCCGGAAATGAGGCATTGCAGTTTTCTATTCTGCTGACACCTTGCCTAGTGTTAGGTTTAAAGCATAGCGGCAAGATCAGTGCATTTGGGCTATATTTATGCTCTGCGCCCCAGTCTTAGTGTGCATCTACTCTCATCATTCGCTCAGTGTACAAAATACGTATTGATTTCTCCAGCTCTTTTTTCTCCTCAGTCATCACGTTCCCAGGGAGCAGTTTCTAGGAAAAGGCAGCAATTTGTCCTGTAATGTAATGAGGAAGCGCTGGCTTTGCCCCAACCTCTTGGCTGAAGACTTCCTTACAGCAGTCCTCCTCAGCCTCATCACCACATACAGATGAATGGCGACATTGTCCTCCCCATGATCCGCCCCACACAAAGCTTTGCACTGGAAGCAGGTGAATGGTGAGATTGTACTGGGAGCTGACAGCATCTGAATATTGGACAGAGATAGAGCTCTATTTAGGGAGAAACCAGGGGCCCTCCCACCCCACCAGGGGCCCTCCCACCCCACCTCTAATTTACAGTATGATGGAACAGGCATACTAGTGATACGTGTATAGGTCATACCACAACTATTTCTCTTCACAAGCGGAATGCTGATAATGATTATTGATACTAGGCATACTTTCAGAGGATATGTATTAAGAATCAAAGAGTGATAAAGTAGAGAGAGATAGAGTAACAGCCAATCAGCGCCTAACTGCCATCTTACAGACTGTGGGGTCTATTTACTAAGCCTTGGATGGAGATAAAGTGAACGGAGATAAAGTACCAGCCAGTTGGCTCCTGTCATTTTTCAAACCCAGCCTGTGTCATGGCAGTTAGGAGCTGATTGGCTGGTACTTAATCTCCGTCCACTTTCTCTCCATAGAAGGCTTAGTAAGTAGACCCCTTTGTTTGAAAAATGGTAGTTAGGAGCTGATTGGCTGATACTTTATCTCTCTCCTCATCATCGCTGTCCAAGGCTTAGTATATTTGACCCATTGAGAGAAATGTGGGGAGCCTAGGTGTAGGTAGTCTGGAAGTGTATGGTGTAAATGTAACAGCCTGTGACTTGCAGGTATTGGCAAGTTCCGGGCGAGTCTGCCCATTATTTTAAAGGGACAGTCTTTTAAAAGGAAAAACCAGATTGGATTTCTTGATGGGGGGAATCCAAATGTTTGCATGGGGAAGCCTATTTTCCAAGTATCAAAGCAATCACCACGGCGATGCCTATTCTGTTACATATTTATGGCTGTAAGCAGGCCCGGCGCAACCGGCTCAGCAGAGGGATGCAGTGCAGGTAGGCGCCAGGGTGGAGAGGCACTCTGCCTGCTCTGCATCCCCCCTGTACCTGACTTGCTGCTGGCTGCCGCCATGCACAGGCTGCGGCGCCGGCATCTCTGTTAAAAACTGCGGCATCTTTTTATTGGGCTCCTCTCCTCTCCGGCACTTACAGTGGAGACCGCACACGGAGAGTGTGGTAAGCTCCGCCCCCTTACCTCACCGCAGCACCTGATATTCCTGCTGCAGATCTGAGACGCCACGACTTGCCCCTCCGCGGCAGCAATAAAGCCTCGTCACAGCTCGTCACTCTGTACAGGAAGCGTGCTCTCCTGTCAAGTGAACCGGTTATACAAGGCAGCCACATAGCCAGAAACTTGGCATCCTTCCTGAGTGGGGGAACGCAGCTTTCAGCTCTACAGCATTTCAGGTCACTGGGCTGGGGTAGGGCATGGGGGATGCACAGTGTTTGGTCTCTGTGTTCTCACTGTTCTGTCACTTTCAAACCCCCACCCCATGTTCTGTCTCAGCCATTTTCTCACAGATCCCTTCCCCTCTGTGTTCTGTCACTATTTCACCCAGTCACACACATTTTCTGTCACCATTTTACCCCCCCATGTGCTCTGTCACTGTGTCAAACAATCCATCCCCCTTTGTTCTGTCACTGCTTCATCCCCCCCATGTTCTGTCACTGTTTCACCCCCCCTCCCCATGTTCTGTCACTGTTTCACCCCCCCTCCCCATGTTCTGTCACTGTTTCACCCCCCTCCCCATGTTCTGTCACTGTTTCACCCCCCCTCCCCATGTTCTGTCACTGTTTCACCCCCCTCCCCATGTTCTGTCACTGTTTCACCCCCCCGCCCGTGTTCTGTCACTGTTTCGCACACCCCACCCCTCTGTGTCCTGTCATAGCTATTGTGTCACCTGCCCTCCCCCTTTTTGAAGTGTGATAAGGCGCAAATTTATGGTTTGCAGGGGGGGCGCCGTACGCCCTAGCACCGGCCCTGACTGTAAGTAGTGATGAGCACCGGAAATTTTTCGGGTTTTGTGTTTTGGTTTTGGCTTCGGTTCCGCGGCCGTGTTTTGGGTTCGAACGCGTTTTGGCAAAACCTCACCGAATTTTTTTTGTCGGATTCGGGTGTGTTTTGGATTCGGGTGTTTTTTTCAAAAAACCCTAAAAAACAGCTTAAATCATAGAATTTGGGGGTCATTTTGATCCCAAAGTATTATTAACCTCAATAACCATAATTTCCACTCATTTTCAGTCTATTCTGAAGACCTCACACCTCACAATATTATTTTTAGTCCTAAAATTTGCACCGAGGTCGCTGGATGACTAAGCTCAGCGACCCAAGTGGCCGACACAAACACCTGGCCCATCTAGGAGTGGCACTGCAGTGTCACGCAGGATGGCCCTTCCAAAAAACACCCCTCAAACAGCACATGACGCAAAGAAGAAAAAAAAGAGGCGCAATGAGGTAGCTGTGTGAGTAAGCTAAGCGACCCTAGTGGCCGACACAAACACCTGGCCCATCTAGGAGTGGCACTGCAGTGTCACGCAGGATGGCCCTTCCAAAAAACACCCCCCAAACAGCACATGACGCAAAGAAAAAAAGAGGCGCAATGAGGTAGCTGTGTGACTAAGATAAGCGACCCAAGTGGCCGACACAAACACCTGGCCCATCTAGGAGAGGCACTGCAGTGTCACGCAGGATGGCCCTTCCAAAAACTACTCCCCAAACAGCACATGACGCAAAGAAAAATGAAAGAAAAAAGAGGTGCAAGATGGAATTGTCCTTGGGCCCTCCCACCCACCCTTATGTTGTATAAACAGGACATGCACACTTTAACCAACCCATCATTTCAGTGACAGGGTCTGCCACACGACTGTGACTGAAATGACGGGTTGGTTTGGACCCCCACCAAAAAAGAAGCAATTAATCTCTCCTTGCACAAACTGGCTCTACAGAGGCAAGATGTCCACCTCATCATCATCCTCCGATATATCACCGTGTACATCCCCCTCCTCACAGATTATCAATTCGTCCCCACTGGAATCCACCATCTCAGCTCCCTGTGTACTTTGTGGAGACAATTGCTGCTGGTGAATGTCTCCACGGAGGAATTGATTATAATTCATTTTAATGAACATCATCTTCTCCACATTTTCTGGATGTAACCTCGTACGCCGATTGCTGACAAGGTGAGCGGCGGCACTAAACACTCTTTCGGAGTACACACTTGTGGGAGGGCAACTTAGGTAGAATAAAGCCAGTTTGTGCAAGGGCCTCCAAATTGCCTCTTTTTCCTGCCAGTATAAGTACGGACTGTCTGACGTGCCTACTTGGATGCGGTCACTCATATAATCCTCCACCATTCTTTCAATGGGGAGAGAATCATATGCAGTGACAGTCGACGACATGTCCGTAATCGTTGTCAGGTCCTTCAGTCCGGACCAGATGTCAGCATCAGCAGTCGCTCCAGACTGCCCTGCATCACCGCCAGCGGGTGGGCTCGGAATTCTGAGCCTTTTCCTCGCACCCCCAGTTGCGGGAGAATGTGAAGGAGGAGATGTTGACAGGTCGCGTTCCGCTTGACTTGACAATTTTCTCACCAGCAGTTCTTTGAACCCCAGCAGACTTGTGTCTGCCGGAAAGAGAGATCCAAGGTAGGTTTTAAATCTAGGATCGAGCACGGTGGCCAAAATGTAGTGCTCTGATTTCAACAGATTGACCACCCGTGAATCCTTGTTAAGCGAATTAAGGGCTCCATCCACAAGTCCCACATGCCTAGCGGAATCGCTCTGTGTTAGCTCCTCCTTCAATGTCTCCAGCTTCTGCAAAAGCCTGATATGGGGAATGACCTGACTCAGGCTGGCAGTGTCTGAACTGACTTCACGTGTGGCAAGTTCAAAAGGTTGCAGAACCTTGCACAACGTTGAAATCATTCTCCACTGCGCTTGAGACCGGTGCATTCCACCTCCTATATCGTGCTCAGTTGTATAGGCTTGAATGGCCTTTTGCTGCTCCCCCAACCTCTGAAGCATATAGAGGGTTGAATTCCACCTCGTTACCACTTCTTGCTTCAGATGATGGCAGGGCAGGTTCAGGCGTTTTTGGTGGTGCTCCAGTCTTCTGTACGTGGTGCCTGTACGCCGAAAGTGTGCCGCAATTCTTCTGGCCACCGACAGCATCTCTTGCACGCCCCTCTCGTTTTTTAAATAATTCTGCACCACCAAATTCAAGGTATGTGCAAAACATGGGACGTGCTGGAATTTGCCCATATTTAATGCACACACAATATTGCTGGCGTTGTCCGATGCCACAAATCCACAGGAGAGTCCAATTGGGGTAAGCCATTCTGCGATGATCTTCCTCAGTTGCCGTAAGAGGTTTTCAGCTGTGTGCGTATTCTGGAAAGCGGTGATACAAAGCGTAGCCTGCCTAGGAAAGAGTTGGCGTTTGCGAGATGCTGCTACTGGTGCCGCCGCTGCTGTTCTTGCGGCGGGAGTCCATACATCTATCCAGTGGGCTGTCACAGTCATATAGTCCTGAGTCTGCCCTGCTCCACTTGTCCACATGTCCGTGGTTAAGTGGACATTGGGTACAACTGCATTTTTTAGGACACTGGTGAGTCTTTTTCTGAGGTCTGTGTACATTTTCGGTATCGCCTGCCTAGAGAAATGGAACCTAGATGGTAGTTGGTACCGGGGACACAGTACCTCCAACAAGTCTCTAGTTGGCTCTGCAGTAATGATGGATACCGGAACCACGTTTCTCACCGCCCAGGATGCCAAGGCCTCAGTTATCCGCTTTGCAGCAGGATGACTGCTGTGATATTTCATCTTCCTCGCAAAGGACTGTTGGACAGTCAATTGCTTGGTGGAAGTAGTAAAAGTGGGCTTACGACTTCCCCTCTGGGATGACCATCGACTCCCAGCAGCAACAACAGCAGCGCCAGCAGCAGTAGGCGTTACACGCAAGGATGCATCGGAGGAATCCCAGGCAGGAGAGGACTCGTCAGAATTGCCAGTGACATGGCCTGCAGGACTATTGGCATTCCAGGGGAAGGAGGCAATTGACACTGAGGGAGTTGGTGGGGTGGTTTGCGTGAGCTTGGTTACAAGAGGAAGAGATTTACTGGTCAGTGGACTGCTTCCGCTGTCGCCCAAAGTTTTTGAACTTGTCACTGACTTATGATGAATGCGCTGCAGGTGACGTATAAGGGAGGATGTTCCGAGGTGGTTAACATCCTTACCCCTACTTATTACAGCTTGACAAAGGCAACACATGGCTTGACAAATGTTGTCCGCATTTCTGTTGAAATACTTCCACACTGAAGAGCTGATTTTTTTTGGTATTTTCACCAGGCATGTCAATGGCCATATTCCTCCCACGGACAACAGGTGTCTCCCCGGGTGCCTGACTTAAACAAACCACCTCACCATCAGAATCCTCCTGGTCAATTTCCTCCCCAGCGCCAGCAACACCCATATCCTCCTCATCCTGGTGTACTTCAACACTGACATCTTCAATTTGACTATCAGGAACTGGACTGCGGGTGCTCCTTCCAGCACTTGCAGGGGGCGTGCAAATGGTGGAAGGCGCATGCTCTTCACGTCCAGTGTTGGGAAGGTCAGGCATCGCAACCGACACAATTGGACTCTCCTTGTGGATTTGTGATTTCGAAGAACGCACAGTTCTTTGCTGTGCTTTTGCCAGCTTAAGTCTTTTCATTTTTCTAGCGAGAGGCTGAGTGCTTCCATCCTCATGTGAAGCTGAACCACTAGCCATGAACATAGGCCAGGGCCTCAGCCGTTCCTTGCCACTCCGTGTGGTAAATGGCATATTGGCAAGTTTACGCTTCTCCTCCGACGATTTTATTTTAGATTTTTGAGTCCTTTTTTTACTGATATTTGGTGTTTTGGATTTTACATGCTCTGTACTATGACATTGGGCATCGGCCTTGGCAGACGACGTTGATGGCATTTCATCGTCTCGGCCATGACTAGTGGCAGCAGCTTCAGCACGAGGTGGAAGTGGATCTTGATCTTTCCCTATTTTTGGAACCTCAACATTTTTGTTCTCCATATTTTAATAGGCACAACTAAAAGGCACCTCAGGTAAACAATGGAGATGGATGGATACTAGTATACTTATGGATGACGAGCGACTGCCGACACAGAGGTAGCTACAGCCGTGGACTACCGTACTGCGTCTGCTAGTATAGACTGGATGATAATGATATAAAAAATATATATATATCACTACTGCAGGACAGGTATATATTGTATAATGACGGACCTGCTGGACACTGTCAGCACTGCAGACTCCTAAACTACTAATATGAAGAAGATAGAAAAAAAAAACCCACCACAGGTAGGTATACAATTATGGACGAGCGACTGCCAGTGCCGACACAGAGGTAGCTACAGCCGTGGACTACCGTACTGCGTCTGCTAGTATAGACTGGATGATAATGATATAAAAAATATATATATATATCACTACTGCAGGACAGGTATATATTGTATAATGACGGACCTGCTGGACACTGTCAGCACTGCAGACTCCTAATCTACTAGTATGAAGAAGATAGAAAAAAAAAACCACCACAGGTAGGTATACAATTATGGACGAGCGACTGCCAGTGCCGACACAGAGGTAGCTACAGCCGTGGACTACCGTACTGCGTCTGCTAGTATAGACTGGATGATAATGATATAAAAAATATATATATATCACTACTGCAGGACAGGTATATATTGTATAATGACGGACCTGCTGGACACTGTCAGCACTGCAGACTCCTAAACTACTAGTATGAAGAAGATAGAAAAAAAAAAACCACCACAGGTAGGTATACAATTATGGACGAGCGACTGCCGACACAGAGGTAGCTACAGCCGTGGACTACCGTACTGCGTCTGCTAGTATAGACTGGATGATAATGATATAAAAAATATATATATATCACTACTGCAGGACAGGTATATATTATATAATGACGGACCTGCTGGACACTGTCAGCACTGCAGACTCCTAAACTACTAGTATGAAGAAGATAGAAAAAAAACCCCCACCACAGGTAGGTATACAATTATGGACGAGCGACTACCAGTGCCGACACAGAGGTAGCTACAGCCGTGGACTACCGTACTGCGTCTGCTAGTATAGACTGGATGATAATGATATAAAAAATATATATATATCACTACTGCAGGACAGGTATATATTATATAATGACGGACCTGCTGGACACTGTCAGCACTGCAGACTCCTAAACTACTAGTATGAAGAAGATAGAAAAAAAAAACCCCACCACAGGTAGGTATACAATTATGGACGAGCGACTGCCGACACAGAGGTAGCTACAGCCGTGGACTACCGTACTGCGTCTGCTAGTATAGACTGGATGATAATGATATAAAAAATATATATATATCACTACTGCAGGACAGGTATATATTATATAATGACGGACCTGCTGGACACTGTCAGCACTGCAGACTCCTAAACTACTAGTATGAAGAAGATAGAAATATAATGAATGACGGACCTGCTGGACACTGTCAGCAGAATGCGTTTATAGAATAAAAAAAAAAAACACCACACGAGTGTTTAACTTTTTCAGGCAGACAATATACTGGTGGTCACTGCTGGTCAGTCACACTGGCACTCTGGCAGCAAAAGTGTGCACTGTTAAATATGTACACCTGCTATAACTGCTCCCCAGTCTCCCCCACAATTAAGCTGTGTGAGCAGTGAGCACTACTCAGCACAGTCAGATATACATAGATGATATTATCATGCAGCACACTGAGGCTGAGCACAGATATGGTATGTGACTGTGTATCGTTTTTTTTCAGGCAGAGAACGGATTATATTAAATAATAAATAAAACTGGTGGTCACTAGTATAACTATCAGCAAAACTCTGCACTCTCTGAGTACTCCTAATGCTCCAGTAAATCAAGTGTCTCACTCTCTATCTAAACGGAGAGGACGCCAGCCACGTCCTCTCCCTATCAATCTCAATGCACGTGTGAAAATGGCGGCGACGCGCGGCTCCTTATATAGAATCCGAGTCTCGCGATAGAATACGAGCCTCGCGAGAATCCGACAGCGGGATGATGACGTTCGGGCGCGCTCGGGTTAGCCGAGCAAGGCGGGAAGATCCGAGTCTGCCTCGGACCCGTGTAAAAAGCGTGAAGTTCGGGGGGGTTCGGTTTCCGAGAAACCGAACCCGCTCATCACTAACTGTAAGTATGCATGCAGACACACTCTTACGATAAAGACTATTAAAACAATCAGCCGATCCTGTGTCCAATTTAAAAGGGCAATAATATTACATGCGAAACAGGGTTGGTTTTGCCTTAATATTATTTCCCTTTTAAATTAAGTGGCCAGAACTGCTGACAAGTGATCAGCTTTGAAAAGTCGCCAGTTTGTAAACATACTGTAGCTCTTAATATTTTTGGCTGATGTTACAAATTTTCCACTATAAACATAAACAACATACACATGGAGATGGGTCTGTTTCCTCCCCACTGTAGGCTATGTGCAAAATCATGCAGTACTTCGGTCTCAAGGGACTAGACTATAACCACTATAAACACAAACACAAAACCACAAACCGTTAAGACAGCACTAATCTGGGGGCATAATTATAGTGTAGTGTGTGTGTGTGTGTGTGTGTGGGGGGGGGGGGGGGGGGGTCGTCGAAGACGGGGCAAAACTATGGGGCCAAGATGATTATGGGTCCTGCCTCTAAGACCCATGTTCCCCGCACCCAGCTCACATGAGTGTTTAATGATTAGGGGGGCACTTGGGGCATGAGCAGTGTCGTCAAGCCCCCCAGAACATGTACCCATTTGGCTGCCCATGCCAACTTCCAAAGTGAAGTGGTGCAGTTCGGGCGGCTTAATGACTCGGTTTGCACTGATCAACATAATCATAGCACCTCCCCCACTTTACAGGGTCGGGAATAGGAGCTCAGTTTAGCAGGGGAAGGGCCACAATGACACGATCATGGCACCTCGCTCCTGCACCGTCCCGGAGGGAGCATTCGGGGAGTTGGCGTATATGCACTAACCATTGCTTTCCTACACCTACATGTCCATTTCCAGAAAATCTCTCTCTTCTACATACTGTATTTATGTTGCTGTGTGGAAGCTAGTAATATCTGCTTACCTCTCTAGACACATGTTCATTCCTCATTCCCTGGTGAAAGCTTTCTGTACACAGTTGTTGGAAAACAAATTGGAATAAGACCACTGTATTGTTTGCTTTATGTTCTAGCTGCACTGGAGGTGTCAGTGCACAACAAACTACAGGGTAGGAACTGTGGTTACAGGCACAAAATTCTTCCCTTTGCCTAATGCTGGCCAAAAACAAGCAATTACCTGCTATTGCAACATATCCAGCCAAAAACAACTGCAACGTGGGATAATAATCTGATTTAATTTATCAAATCATTATTGAACATCATTTTTGAAAGAAGACTGCAAATAAATGTAATTGGCCTAATTGACCCTTGATATCAAAGAAAAGCGTTAACATGGCTTTGAATTTGGACTTGCTTTGATGTGCTTTCTTCATTCTTGGTGATGATGGTGTTTTCCAGCACATGGACTGTTGTTTCGTCTCAGGACGGACAGGGCTGTAACTAGGTGTGTCCAGAAGGGGCACCACACAGAGCGCTGCAGGGTAGGGGGCGCTGTTGGCATAATTATATGTTTTAATTACTTTCACTTGAAGCTTCACCCCTTTTTGAAGCCCAGCATCTCCTGACCACCCCTGTCTAATACCCTGATCCCTTCTGTCGCTAATACCTATACAACATTCATGAACTCTGTAAATGCTGGTTTACTTACAGGACTAAAAAGCATATACCTTAAACACACTTGATACACTTTAATTTTGAGCCGCTGCGGCCGCAGTAATTAACCTTTCACCTTTATATTATTTACAAACCTTACGTACATAAGGTCACACAGTGTACGCACTCTGCGTGTGTACGCGGAAAGGGCGTAGGGACTACACAGTTTGTGTACACAGGCCTATACGCTGTTAGCACAATGCAGCAGCCCGAGCGGCTGTAAATACACTTTAAACCTTAGCAAGGAAATGGAACATGACACCAATTGTAATTCAAAACTAGGTTGGGGTCTAACCCACCAACAGTTCTTTACTTGCAGGGGGTAACAATATAAACAATACAATACAATAGAATAATGGCTACAGTCAATGGTACATGCTTGTTTGGTTTTCACCTGCGCTTCCCAGTCTGGTCCTCAGTGATCAGGGTAGATGACCTTAAGAGTCTGTGTGTGACCAGGCATGCAGCTGGCTCTTTTATACAATCTTCCAAAACTTAACACAATGGATACTGTAATCTCTTTGTCCATTGGACACAGGGATGGTCATTTACAGTACAGGAGAGGTCATAGGTTGGTTTGAATAGGTGGGCGATGTCTGTTCCAGATGCACTTGTAGGTGGTCTCCTCTGGGTTCCCGCCGCATAACAAATGTACAGTAAATACAGTTTATATTTATATTCTGCTCCTGCGCATAACTATCTTCTGCAAACCAACACCGGAATATTGCCCTTAAAATACCCTACAACTGGATACCAAACACCACCTTATAACCTTGTTCTGTCCCCTCCTATCCTGTAAAGGTGAATCCCTTTGTTCTGATACAATTTAAACTGTTGTAACTTGCTGGTGTGATGCAGGGAGACTATGGGGTATATTTACTAAGGTCCCGTGTCTTTTCTTCAAAGTGTCATCTCGGGAATTTACTAAACTCAAATCACGGCAGTGATGAGGGCATTCGTATTTTTATTACGGCTGTGTAGTAAAAGTACGAATGAATACACCATCGGTCAAACGCGGCTGTTTAGATATAGAACTCGGTCATTTACTAAGCATTCGTATTTGTAATTTCTACTGTGAAAATGGAATTGCGGCTGCAAAAAATTACTAATCGTACAAAAAGCCTAAAAAAAAGTAGACCTGCTTTTGAGAAGCGTGTTTACATGTGTTGTCAATTCTACATTAGTCACACCTGACTTTTTGGACCTTTAAAAGGGGCCCCAACACATTTTTCAACACTCTCAATCTGAAATGGCTGCTATTGTGTGTAGTACTGCTGTATTGTTTGCTGGGGGATACCTGACACTGCTCCATGAGGCTACAATAAACCCAGGCCAGGAAAATCAACAGGGTCAGCAGGTTGTACATGTTCCGCGTAGGTTGACCATGGCTTGTTTTTTTAGTGGGCGTTTAAACGATAACAAAATTGCTGATGACCATGTTATACAGATGAGCAGACTAAATGTAAATAATATTTTCACTCTGTATGACCTTGTCAAACTGAACCTAGACCCTGAGACAGTACGCTTTCGCTCTGTCTCAGGCCTGCACAAACTCCTGCCTGTGTTGCACTTTCTGGCTACTGGCAGCTTCCAGGCTGTGACTGCCGATGTAATTAGTATCTCACCGGTTACCTTTTTAAAATATGTAATTCAGGTGAGTTAACACATACATACACGTCTACGTCTAAGTGTTGCTTCTGTAATGTAATAGAACACAGTATTGTATTGCTTACAGGTCATGACACTCACCTTTAATTTTTGAATGGACACTAAGGTTTTGGATGTCTTGGCTGGCTACATAGATGCCTCTCTCTGCTTCCCTACCCAGGAGTCGCAGTGGCATGCAGTCAGGGTAGCTTTATGTGATCTTACGGCCATGGCCAATGTGCTGGGTGTCATAGATTAGACATACGTTGAGCTGAGGACACCTAGGGGTAGGCAATATATTTATAGCAATACACATCTGGCCCTAGACACTAATGTGGAGGTTGTTTGTGTTGCTAATTAAGCAATACACATATTCTGTGTTAACAATTTATTTTTTTTAACACACCAATTTAGGCACAACAAAAACTGAAAAAAATTAAATGGTCACCATATTCTGGCCATGCATTATTATCTTTTTTTTTTTTGGGTGCTGGGTGCGGAGGATTGTGCAGGCTCGTTGGCGCGGCTTCGACTTGAGCTTCGAACTGGGGATTGAACTGGGGTGTGGCTTGGTGTTGTTGTCCCCGAGCTTGATGTCACATGGTGTGAGGCCAACACACTTAGACTTTGGCTAAGATTGTTCAAACTTGCTGTGAGCTGCGTATTAGCGGCAGTGTTGTTTGCGATCATTCTTGAGAGATTATCATTGATCATTTGATTATGTTGGATGATCTGGATGAGTGTTTGTTGCTGGCGCTGCTGATCATCCAAGATGCGTTGTAGGTTTGAGTGCATTTGGGTGTTGTCTGCCCTCATCTGTTCATGGAGTTCGCAATTCGGCCCACCTGCACTATAAGTCTGCCTGAGTTGCGACTCAGTCTAGGCAAATGATGGGCCAGACTTGACAGGTATTGGCTGTGGGTGGTGAGGCACGTGTAGTGTTGTGCCTGTTGTGAGGACCAACGGCTCCAAAACTCAGGGCCCATTTGTGTGTGGCCTTGTGCTGTGCTCAATTGGGGGCTTTGGGATGTTTGGGGTGGTTGGGGTATGTCCTGAGGCATGTTTGGCTGTGTCGGATCGATGGGCTGCAGGTGGAGTGTGAAGGTCTCCTGGTCATGGTCCTGCTGGACATCCTCGGTCATGATGCCTGGGTCTGTATGGGACAGCCACTATTTAGTACATATGTAGCATTGGTCTTACGATAGCTTTATGTCAACATGCATTACTTCTTAATATTAATGTAATAGCTAAATAGATTGTGGCCTAAACTTAACTATGTTGGTCACCTTTTATTTAAAAGATGTGGCTTCTAACGTTCACTACTCAGTTGTTTAAAGTTTGTGGAAATAGTAGGATTCAGAGCCATAATTACTGTTTAAACACGAAGAACTCTAACAAATACAAAGTACTACATTTACATATTGGGTATGAAGCTTCCTTTGGAACAACACACACAAAACAATAAATGTGTTGACCAATACACTCATACATTGTTCAAGGCAGTCAGTGGTCTGGCCAAAACGTTATCTAATATAGTTGTGTAAAATGTACACATTAACAATGGGTGAAAAAGTTTTAAGGTGCCCTATGTTTAGAAGTGGTGTTTTTGGCCATGCAAAACAATTGGATGAGACTTAACATTTATGGGGTTTTTTTTGGCCAAAAAACAATTGCAAAAATGTGTTGATATGGCCAACATCACATATGACAATTAACCGTCTAAAAATACCTTAACACCATCTGCTTGTTGTTGTTTATTATTGCAAGTATGACTGGTCATTTGTTTTTTTGTTTTTTCAGTAATAACAGTGGTGCAGATGTATAAACCTGGAGAAAGCATAAGGAAGTGAGAAACCAGTGCTATGTGCAAGGTGCTAAAGGCACAAGGCAAACAGCTCCAATATGTACATTAACAGTTGTGTTTATTTTGTACTGCTGCCTTTATCATCTTGCACATATCAGTGTTTTTTCACTTCCTTATGCCTTCTCCAGGTTAATAAATCTACACCACTGTTTTTTAACTTATTTACACGTAATTTTTAGGTTTACTCACCAGACAACTGAGGGGATTGTGGATCCTCACTTTGGGGGCTGGCCAAAAGAGCGAGTGGTGGCACGGCCGACACTGCGGAGATGCGCCGTTGGGGTGGTGATGCTGGTGCTGGAGCTTGAGCCTCAAGACGGGGCCTCTTGGGTGGCCTCGTAGCCACAGTAACCGAGCCCTGTGATGGGCGCCTTAGTGGAGGTGGATTAGCCGAAGAACCTATGTGATAAGATAATCATTAACATTTTGTGTTTCTATGTGTTTGCAGAATATGTGGTTACAGTTAAATCTTACCTGCATTGCCACCATCTGCATCTCTAGGCAATGTTGGATGTGGCCTGGCTGTGCTGCTTCTCCGGCGTACTGTAGAAATATGAAGAATGTCGATATGAACATACTCTTTGGTTGATATGTTTATGCCAATTACTTATTGGGATGTAAACATATATGGTACCTGCTGAGAATTAAACTAAACGATGCTTAGCCTTGAATGCATGACTTCATTGGGTGTGTATACTTTAAATGCTAAACAATTTCACCAAACAATACATACACAAAGGCGCATAATCCACAAAATTATACTACTTAAAACCCAAACGTCGTAGCTTTACACAGGCACAATATTGCACGCTAAGTTACCAATTTTAGACGCTAACAAGAAAACAGTAGCCACAAATATCTGCACAAAATTGAAAACCTCAAAACAACAAATGCATGAAAATACACATAATCAACACAAATGACAACCCAGAACAACACAAAATAAACATACGTCCATTGAAAATGTTAAAATATAAACATATGCATAAAACACAGTAATCACACTTCATTAAAATACACCGACTAACATTTACTTGGAAAAACAGACACCAGAAAAAGGCCAAGCCAACCAGAAACATTGACAATACATAAGGCAAAAAAAACCAGAATTGAGAGTAACACTACATTAGCCATGGCCAACCTGTGTCTCTCCAGATGTAGTGAAACTACACATCCCAGCATGCCCGGCAACACATTTTGCATTCACTAATTGCAAAACTGTGGCAAGGCATGATGGGACTTGTCGTTTTACAACAGCTGGAGAGCCACAGGTTGCCCAGGCCTGCACTACATCACCAACACATTAGAAGAAAGAACCAAATAACAATCACAATTAGCGCAAAGACATTTCACACAACTAAGGACAAAGCACAGATGTTTAAATTACATAAAAAAATTAAACAAACTCACCATCCTGCCTTGGCCGATCCGAATCCCGGACATGAGTTGCACCAACCACTTCAGGCGGAATCAGCGTACGAACAGGCTCCTCCCAATCTCGATAAGACGCTCGGAAGGGGTGTCCACCCCCGGTTTGGCGGGCTGATTTAGCCTCCTTCACCATCTTCGCCTTCACACAGTGCTTGATGTCGTAGAAGCGCTTACGACAGGTGTCCTCGGTCCGCCTCACCACACCCTCACTATTCACAGCCGCAACGACCTTCCCCCACAGAACAGTCTTCCTGCGTGTCAACACCTTTGCAGCATCATGCCCATACAACTGGCGATGATGCCTCATCAGCTCCCGCACCAGAGACATATTTTCAGCGTAACTGAACTTAACATTGCGGCCCGTCTTTGTAGTGGTGCGTGGCTGCGGAGCCACAACACCATCACTATCACTATTAGTGGAAGCCGCTGCAGCAACCTCCCCCTCCTCCTCACTAACCTCCTCCCTCTCACTCACCTCCTCCACCTCACTCACCTCCTCCCTCACACTCACCTCCTCCACCTCACTCACCTCCTCCCTCTCACTCACCTCCTCCACCACACTCACCTCTGACTGGGACATAATCAGGACAAACAACAAATAACACTGAGAAAAAAAAAACAATTAACACACTCCTCCACTACCACTACACACCACACACCACACACCAAACACACACTCACTCACAAACAATGACAATAGACGTAAAAAAAAAACAAAGACAAAAAACTAGACAGACTTTTAAATAACTACACAACTAGTATGACAAGACTACTTACACACACAGTACAGCACTCAACAATCGCAAAACTCCGCCTCAAATCCTCCACAAACTCCACAAAACTCACCAACTCCTAACACACCTTCCTCTCTCCTCTCCACTAGCTAAACCCACGAGGTGCGGCCGGTTTGGGGCGTTTTTATAGTAATGAGCACAGACACTCCTCCATCACGAATCAAACCAATCACGGACGAGTGACAAAATAGAAACTTAGAAAAAAAACGCGGCCGGGAACGGATAAACACTGCCGTAACCGAAATGTGACGCAGTCGTAACAAAAACCTCAGAACACAGCCGACAAACCACTAATTCGGCCGCATTATACCTTACAAAAATACGAATGACATCGACATCGGACAACAGGAAAAAAAAAATACGACAGCTTAGTAAATGAGGCGTAACAAATTCAAAAAGTTGCAAAATTACACTTTCGATGTCATTCGTGATGAATCTCTCTCCAAATCGGGACAAATACAAATTTTAGTAAATATACCCCCATGTGTACATTGGTGGTCATTCTGAGTTGATCGCTCGTTATTTTTTTTCCGCAACGGAGCGATTAGTCGCTAATGCGCATGCGCAATGTCCGCAGTGCGACTGCGCCAAGTAAATTTGCTAAGAAGTTTGGTATTTTACTCACGGCATTACGAGGTTTTTTCTTCGTTCTGGTGATCGTAGTGTGATTGACAGGAAGTGGGTGTTTCTGGGCGGAAACTGGCCGTTTTATGGGAGTGTTTGAAAAAACGCTGCCGTTTCTGGGAAAAACGCGGGAGTGGCTGGAGAAACGGGGGAGTCTCTGGGCGAACGCTGGGTGTGTTTGTGACGTCAAACCAGGAACGAAACTGACTGAACTGATCGCAGTGGCAGATTAAGTCTCGAGCTACTCAGAAACTGCTAAGAACTGCCTATTCGCAAATCTGCTAATCTTTTGTTCGCAAATCTACTATGCTAAGATTCACTCCCAGTAGGCGGCGGCTTAGCGTGTGCAAAGCTGCTAAAAGTAGCTTGCGAGCGAACAACTCGGAATGACCACCATTGTGCACTATTTGGATTAAATATGTAATGTGTTTTTATGGCTTTTCCATGTGACTACAAACACTACCGTAAATACTCATACCACGCGCTAATGCACAGGACCGCGGGAGCGACCATACGCAAATTGCGAATATGTGCACGCACAGCAGAATAAGTATGCGCACGGAGGCCATCTGTGTGTAGTTTGTACGTGATGTGTGTATTGCAATATTTTTCAACTTTGACAGTCCACCCTTTGACAGTCACCAATAACTGCCACTACCTAATCAATAAACAGAAAAATATCTATACAATATATACAGAAGCTTGGATGGTCGGGGGAGAGTTGTAGGTGGGAAATGTATGACCTAGTGGGATAGTAAAAAGCATGTATGTATGAATCCATGTCTGAGGGGCATGTATCATCGTGCTGTATATGTTCTAAATAAGCTTCAAGGTATTGCGAAGTATACATTAAATCCTTCTCATCCCATATTAAGGGTCTGGAAATGGGCCAACAAACACTACCGAGCACTCTTCGGCTTCTTGTTCCAACAAATGGGGTGCACATTTAGTTGATGATACATGGAGGGGGAACATATGTGAGTGCTAGTATATGTGGTTATCACCTGTCGACTATGTGTGCCATTAACTGGAGGCTGCAGAGATGAAGATAAGACACATATATAAAAATACATTCACATAAACATTTTGGGTAGGGCTGACGTATTTTCCGGTTGGATGTATCAGGGCAGAGGGGGAGACAAAGAAAAACGGGTGAAAGAAACAGGCCATGAAATTCATTTGCAATCATTATCATAACGCTGTCTCTATGGATGGATCATAAATTAAATCTGCTGCTGTAACAGCGCCCTCGCTCCTTAGACTCATCAAATTTGTGCCGTGCTTGCGCCACGTTAGAATTTGAACACAGCTAAATCTCAAACCAATAATTATGATGACTCCCAGGATACAAAGGAGAAACTTCCACACACTCATAAAGACATTTTGAGCCCACTCTCCTAAACCTGAGAACCATTTGTGTGGGTTCAACCATGAGACCCAGCCGGTCAGTTCATTACCCACAGTCGCTAAGGTAAGGTTGTGCTTCCTCCTGAACTCCCACTTCAACTGCAAGATCTCGTCCATCTTCTGATCGATGATCTCCGTTGGGTTATCAGTGCTGTTTGTAATATACGTACAGCACTTCACACCATATTGAGTTGCCAGAGTAACACAGTACCCACCTGTCACGGCTGTGACATAATTAAGGACCATCCTGTGCTGGATCAGTTCCTTCTTGTAGGCTTGTAACTCCCTTCCAGTATACCTGAAGGTGTCATCATACATCTCAGTGATATTATCTATCAAGTTCGCTAGCGCATGGATATACTTATAATTTATAGTTCCTCTGGCAGTACGGGTGATGTATAATGCGAGAAGGAACTGAATCCCGGTGGATTCATGGATCAAATCAGAGGCTGCGTGCTCTGCCCTATCTATGAGGTGTCTCTTGATGATGTGTTCATAGTGAGTATGAGTATAAGAAGCCTGAGCACTGTGGTGAACGTCTTTCATTTTATCATTGGTTATGGTCATGACCTCCAGTAGTACTCTCCCAATATAACACAATCCCTCTGAGCTCGGTGCAAGCCACTTGTACGCTTTTCTCCCACATATGAAATAGGCTTCATCTGGGAGAACATAGGGGACAAAATATAACATCACCATATTACAAATTTTCCAACTAAAGAAACCAATCCCTAGTTCTCTCATTTGCTCAGTACAAGTATCGGGCTGGATGATATGGGCACAATACCCTGACGATACTTTTCCAACCCACATGGTCTTGCTTCCACGAGTATACCTATACCGAAAATACCTCCCACTGTTAGCTATTTGGCGTACAAGTTCAGAGTCTATGGGTATCCTATCAGCTCTGTGTGAAAAGGTCATTGTCTGGTTATTCCATGTTACTTCCCAATTTCCTGGTTTTCGGTAATTGGAAATATTAAAGCACAGTAAGGACCTGTCTACATGATACTGGTGGAGCTTCAAACTAGGGGGCCTAGAAATATTGTCCACTGGTCTCCCACCCCGTAATTCGAGTACCTCATCTATTGCTAAAGGGTATGGTACAAATCCTGACTTACTCTGACCTTGAGGTACCTGTGAGCACACCCAGCATTCTGTCTGGTTTAAGACCTTACCCACTAGTGAGTGGTAATCACTCAACGGATGGCGGTCCATGTCGATATTAAGGTTGGACTGACATCTCTGGATGCACCCACCCTCTTCTATATTCTCACAATTCCTACAAATACAATATTCATCAGACAATAACCCTTCACAGTGCCTCCAAGCTCCATGACTACCAGAGCGCTTACTGATACCAGCCTTTACTCGAGTGATGTGCTGCTCCTGAGATCCTACAAATTCGTACTCGCCATCAGAACCCATTCCAGATCCCAGCTCGACCTCTCTGGTACCCTCACCAAAACAAATTGTCCTGATCAAAAACAGAATTACTAGTAGAACCCAAAACGCAGTCTCTTGTGATAGATCCATTTCTTTAGGGAAAAGAAGGAAAATAAAAGGGAGAAAAGAAAGGAAAATGCAGGGGGAGGTGTAAAAAGAAAATGGTGCAACAACCGTCCTAGATATTGTTGCTCTCTGTGCTCAGGTGCCTTTCAACAGTCCTGCCTCTCAACTTTTCCGGAACAAACAGTCTAGTGTCTCTTTGCCTTGCTCTTTGAACACATAGTTCACTTTGAACGCACAGTTACCAAACTACTTTGTCACGAGTTCTCTCCGAACAGCGACCTTCTTGCAGTGGGACGGGTGGACCCAAGTCTCTCTTTCGGCGACCTTTAATGCTGTCGTGCTGATTAACAAGACTTGATATGGTCCTTCCTACCTGTCTATGAGGCAACCTGAGCATAAGAAATTTCAAATCATCACATAATCCCCAGGCTCAGTGTCATGACAATCACTGTTCGGTAGGTCAGGAATCACCAGCTTTAGATTTCTTTTTTGATTTCTCAGCTGCTGGCTCATCCCAACCAAATATTTCACAGTCACTTCATTATTACATTTCAACTCATCCTGGGGGTCTATCATTACATGAGGTTGTCGACCAAAAAGAATTTCAAAGGGTGATAAGTTAAGTGGAGACCTGGGAGTGGTTCTGATGCTGTACAACACTCGTGGCAAAGCTTCTGGCCACAACAATCCAGTTTCAGCCATTCATTTGCTCAGCTTGTTCCCATCAGTTTGCACATGATCTGAAAGACTTCACCTGTAAAGTGGGTACCCCTATCACTTTCAATTACTCTAGGGATACCATATCTACACACAAATTCCTGCACAATTTTCTTTGCAGTGAATGTAGCAGTGTTTGTGGCAGCGGGGAATGCTTCTACCCAGTTGGAAAATACATCAATACAAACTAATGCATATTTCAAATTCCTACAGGGTGGTAACTGTATGAAGTTGATTTGTATTACCTGAAAAGGTCCGTCTGTCGGAGGCATATGGGATGGCTCTGTTGGTATTGTCTTACCAATATTCTTCCTCAAGCAAGTAAAACATGTCTCTCTTACCTGCATGAGAAGAGAATCCTGGCGCACACCAGTAGGCTCTCACCAGCTTGCACATACCCTCTTTGCCTAGATGAGCCAGACCGTGTGCCACCTCGGCTAGACTTGGACGATATGCTCTGGGGGCTACTCGCTTACCGTGTCCACCTGTCCAAAGTCCTGAGGACTCCTGGCCATACCCCTTTGCCCTCCAGACTGCCTTTTCCTGTAGGGAACACAAATTTTGCATTTTAATTTACTATCGTGTGTTATCAGTTGTGTGAAGTAAACCGTCTCTGGATGAGAGAAAAGAGGGGAAAAATAGTAAATAAAAAAAGAAAATGTCAGGTTTGGAAATGTCAGGTTTGGCATTCACCAACAGGCTGTCACACCATCATGCATATCGGTGTCTGTACACAGTCTCCCTTCACCAGTATTCTCATTCTCCACCCTTTGTGCCTTACCAGGCACACTGCATTAATACTGGTATCCTTATGTCCTTATGCTGGTGAGATATACTGGATTTGGGCAGAGCTCTGAAGGACCGAGTAGGCATGTGGCGTTTGAACTGTGATCGGGTCCATGTATTGTACCCTCCTGTCGGTGAGCGTAAGAGATGAGGAGGAAACTTTGAAGAAAAATCACATAGAGGTTAGTAACAGATAAGTTTGTAGAGGCAAAGAGGATTTTATAAAATTTGACAACTGGATTGGGCTTTATTGGGAAGTGATTCTCTACTGTCTATACCCCTAAAAAAAAATTCTATGTGTCATATCTCTACTGGGACTATCCCAGCCATCAATCCAGTGTCCTGTCCATCCTAAGTTCATAGGGAACTCGGTATCTGTGAGATAATTTTCTCTACCTGTGATGGGCATATATCTAGAACCGTGAAATGCAACATTAGTCTTCGTGGGTATCCAACATACTTTGTGCTTCCTGGGCGGGAGCACATTATATGTATACCATATCTAACAAAACTCCTGTTAATCAGGGGCCATTTCTGCTAGAGAAAGAAGCAAAAGTTTAGAGGCCTCATCTTAACCCCAGCAAGTTTTGTCAAAAGGGTAAAGTTGCATTTATTCCGTTCTTCACATTAATCGAATCTGTGTTTTCTATATGGCTCGTGATTCCTTACTATATGTCCCTTGATCCCGTCTATGTGTTTAATAACGTGGCTTGTTTTCTCTGTCTAGGGGTCTATATTGACTATGTGTTCTACTACTCCTACAGTCTCTGGCAAAATGCCCTTTATTTCTACAAATGTAACATATTATCGGTCTTTTCTTACTACCCGGGTTTTGGGGTTTAGGCTGATGAGGCTTTGCTGCAAGAGCCTGTAGACTTATTGTCATCAGTTTATCCTCCTGTTGTTTCCTGCGCCTAGCAACATTCTCGTGGTGTTCCATTGCGCACTCTCTAAGACAAGCTACTGTGGCCCCTCTCCAATTAGGCAAAGATATTTGTACCCTGTCCCTTACTGTCTGATCGAGTCCGTCCATTAGCACAGAGACAGCCACCTCCCTGTAATTCGCATCGTTCCCTGTATCTGATATCCCAATGTATCTGTCCATTATTTGCAGGGCCCGATGGAAATATTTAGATGCCATTTCATTTTTCCTTTGTTTTATGGAGAAAATACTTCTCCACTTAACAGTAGTGGGGAAATACAACTCTAGTTGCCTGTTAATTCGTTCCACATTCTCCTGATTGTGTTCGTTAGTCATAGGACCATCCGACTCTAATCTACAATCAGTGATACATTTTTGGGTGTCAATATTAGGGGGTAGGCACACTTTTAAAAGTATCCGCCAATCTTTGTTAGTTGGTTCAAGAGCATTACACAGATCTCTGGTAAACTTCTGACATCTGGCTAAATGCTTCCGGGGAACGGAGAATTCTGAAATGATTGACCGCAGCTCAGCTCTGGACCACAGGCAATACATTGCATTATTCCTGGTGAGGATTACTCCCTGACTATCGGTTCCCCCATTGGGAGTTATTTATTTCCAAGACAGGATGTAATCCTACCATTCCGTTCCTAATCTGTTTGCTGTAAGGTGTTGTTGTCTCTGTGCAATGACCGTCTCACACTTACCTTGCTGTGACCTCACCAGTTCTTTCAGTGGGGAATACTGTTACTGCTCTAACTGGATGGATAGGCCCCACCTGAGTTTCCTGCAAGGCGACTGCCTGAATGAGAGCTCCGATTTGGCTGGGTCCTTCATCTTCCTGTGACCTATAACCTTGAAAAGACTTCAAAACGGGATACATCTTGCAAAAATTAGGGTTAATACATTTCTCTTGCATTATACTATCATTCATAGATATACCATTGACTGTAGCCATCTTTTCCCTCTCGACCTGTGTCAATAATGGTGTGTTTGTGTCCTCATTCCTGCTAGGTTTGGAACCTGCTTTGCGAGTTTGTTCCCTTTGCATCTCCCCCTCTTGTTGCCATAATTTTAAACAATCGTTATGTCTAATCCTATGTTTTCTGGATTTAAGCAGACATATTTTACTACTTACATTCTGCAGTACCTCTGGTTTAAAGCTGCCCACCCTAGGGAATGGTACCCTATCTTTGTCAGTCATACGTACCCATTCAGACAAAAAGTCTTCAGCGTGTGGACCCTATTTTCCACACATAATAAACCTTGCTGACCCTCTCGGCCGCAATTCTGACCTTCTCATGTCCCAACTCTTCTGCCTGAACCCTGGCTACCATACGTCCACCGCTTGTGCAATTGGATCGCATCGCGGACTTTTTCCTTTTACACAATCCCCAATTGCACGATACGGACAGACAGTGAAAGTTCTTAGAGCGCTTTCACCCACTCCTTCTCCGCCAAGTACCACGACTCACTCCAATAGTGACCGCCGCGTACCCAGTGAGGTCGACCTAATTGGTTTATATTTACTGGAAGTGTTAGGAATGACTTACCTTTTCCAGCAAATATCCACCGCTGGAGATTTTCCTGAGAGAGACCAGCAAAAATTCCCTATGCACTTTTTATACACAAATCATGCTTGCGTATGCTCTACACAACGCTAATGATACCGCGATTTTACGCAAAAGCTCGTAAAAAGAAAGTATCAAGTTGCGCTATATATCGCACCCACAAACGCGCGGTCCAATCGCACGACGTATAGGTACTTGTTACCTATCTGCCGTACGACCACGAGTCGATGTACAAACTGCGACCCTCAGCCGGAGCATAACAAAAAACCTTTTTACTTCAATACTACACAATCCACTATTCCCTATTACGCTCCTTTGCAAATCTCCTCATGATTGGCATATTTCAATCTATACTAACATGAGTCAGCTGCCTCACGCCGCCAAGCCTCCACTTACTTGGTGTACCAAACGACGGGATCCCGAATTCACGGGGTTCAACTCACTCACTCCTGCTTTCACTCATTCAAATATGCTTTGTTTTTCTGTACAGAAAATGTTTCACTCGTTCTGGTCGGCAGCTTTACCCCCAGAGGCAATACAGTTTAAACAAAAGTTTTATACTAATCTGTTTTAGAAACCGGATAGTTGTGTGCTATTGTAGCATGGCTACTGTCTCACCTTTTAACTGAAAGAAACTATCGTGTAATTTGTACTTATCGTCCGCACTCTTACGCACTTTGCGTAAACACGCGACCGTGCATGTCTTTTACGCTGCGTGCGCAGTCCTGTACTTTGTCCGAGACACGTGTGCAAAACCGTGCGTCGGCAATAAAACAAATCACACAACTCTATAAATGTGAGCAATACTAACTATAATCGCTCACAAGCACAACCGCTTGTTCTGTGTAACCTTTAACGACAAGGCCAGACCTGCATGTTGTGCTTTAGATTTACTTCCTTAAACACTGTTATTTCAATTTTAACTATATAGCAACAAATGTATCCGATTTCACACAGATCTAAATGACTCTAGAAATCTGAATCTTGCTGCAACAATGTGAGAGGGTATGCAAAGTATCGGTGCCCTTTGTGTACGCTTTTGGTGCCAAAAAAAATTCACAGATTTTTAAATAGCTTTTTTCCCCCCTGTTTTACGGGTTCTATCAGCATCTCTGCAGACCAGACGCAATCTAACAGCACACAAATAGGGTTTTCAGCACATCCATCGACCATGAAAAGGTTATGTAGGATGACTTTCCACCCTTTGCTGATAGATTAAGTCTGCTATGACCTGTTAGGCCAGTGTTTCCCAACCGCGGTCCTCAAGGCACACCAACAGTCCTGGTTTTAGTGATATCCAGTCTTGAACACAGGTGACTTAATTAATACCTCAGTTATTTTAATTTAACCATCTGTGCTGAAGTCTGGATATCACTAAAACCTGCACTGTTGGTGTGCCTTGAGGACCGCGGTTGGGAATGCCTGTGTTAGGCTGTGAGCATGTGAAAACTGGACGATGCCACCAATTGTAAATGCTGGTTTACTTACAGGACTAAAAAGCATATACCTTAAACACAGTTGATACACTTTAATATTGAGCCACTGCGGCCGCAGTAATTAACCTTTCAC
Source organism: Pseudophryne corroboree (assembly GCF_028390025.1). Lineage (NCBI taxonomy): Eukaryota > Metazoa > Chordata > Amphibia > Anura > Myobatrachidae > Pseudophryne > Pseudophryne corroboree. The sequence continues at coordinate 1,152,092,318 of NC_086444.1, forward strand.
CTTTATATTATTTACAAACCTTACATACACAAGGTCGCACAGTGTACGCACTCTGTGTATGTACGCCAAAAGGGCGTAGGGACTACACAGTTTGCGTACACAGGCCTATACGCTGTTAGCACAATGCAGCAGCCCGAGTGGCTGTAAATACACTTTAAACCTTAGCAAGGAAATGGAACACAACACCAATTATAATTCAAAACTAGGTTGGGGTCTAACCCACCAACAGTTCTTTACTTGCAGGGGGTAACAATATAAACAATACAATACAATAGAATAATGGCTACAGTCAATGGTACATGCTTGTTTGGTTTTCGCCTGCGCTTCCCAGTCTGGTCCTCAGTGATCAGGGTAGATGACCTTAAGAGTCTGTGTGTGACCTGGCATGCAGCTGGCTCTTTTATACAATCTTCCAAAACTTAACATAATGGATACTGTAATCTCTTTGTTCATTGGACACAGGGATGGTCATTTACAGTACAGGAGAGGTCATAGGTTGGTTTGAATAGGTGGGCGATGTCTGTTCCAGATGCACTTGTGGGTGGTCTCCTCTGGGTTCCCGCCGCATAACAAATGTACAGTAAATACAGTTTATATTTATATTCTGCTCCTGCGCATAACTATTCGCAGGAGCGTGCGATCTTCTGCAAACCAACACCGGAATATTGCCCTTAAAATACCCTACAACTGGATACCAAACACCACCTTATAACCTTGTTCTGTCCCCTCCTATCCTGTAAAGGTGAATCCCTTTGTTCTGATACCATTTAAACTGTTGTAACTTGCTGGTGTGATGCAGGGAGACTATGTGTACATTGTGCACTATTTGGATTAAATATGTAATGTGTTTTTATGGCTTTTCCATGCAACTACAAACACTACCGTAAATACTCATACCACGCGGTAGCGACCATACGCAAATTGCGAATATGTGCACGCACAGCAGAATAAGTATGCGCACGGAGGCCATCTGTGTGTAGTTTGTACGTGATGTGTGTATTGCAATATTTTTCGACTTTGACAACTCAACTTGAGATATCTTTGTTATTCGGTCACACTGTCCATTATTACATTTTAAGATGCTGACATACCCAGGGATTCTAACCCATTGACTGTGGCATTGCAGTCAGACAATCTAATAATTGAACTATCTGCCCTTGCATATAAAGGTAGATAATTCTAAGCTAGAGAATTCTACCTATTTGAATCTTACCTTTTGTACTTTGTGAAAAAAATGATTGGCGTTGCTGCTCAACAGATCTATGTAGTGTGTAGCTGCAAGAGATTGGATGTGTGGCTGCACACTACATAGATCTGCTCAATTGCAATGCTGATTATGTTTTTTTACAAAGTATCAGTAGCTTTATATAGTGTTCTTTGTTTTTATGCAGAATCAAACAGCTCAGTGAGTAGGAGGTTTGAATCCTGGGTATGACAGTATATTAAAATGTGTTATTTAATAAAGGGTATTGTAACTGAATAACAACAAGCTGTTAAGTGCATGAATGTGTTATAAAGAGGATTTATGTCCATACCCATTTTTTTGCAGTGGTCTATAAATGTGTGTGTATTATATATAGATATAAAATGTGGGAAGAGGCATCATAGCATGAGCTTTCTCTGGAATCAATCTGGTCATACCCCTTCCCCAGGAGGCATGTGCCTTATGTCCCTATTGAAAAAATGGGGGGGAAGGTGGGGGCACGAATTCTGTCTCTGACACAGGGCATCAAAAAGTCTAGTTACGGCTCTGCAGGATCGTACTGAAGATCTATGTTTCATCACATGTAATAACTTTATCTATAAAATGTGAATATGCTTGATTTTGTTCCAAAATGCCTGTACAAATTTGCTTTCTATATCTTTCTGCTCAGCACTGAGAAGCTGTGGAACCATCATAACACAAACTTTTCTTGTGTTAAGCTCTTCATGCATACCTCCCAACATATTCAGAAGGCAATTTTAAAAAAATAAGAATTTACTTACCGATAATTCTATTTCTCGTAGTCCGTAGTGGATGCTGGGGACTCCGTAAGGACCATGGGGGATAGCGGCTCCGCAGGAGACTGGGCACAAAAGTAAAGCTTTAGAACTACCTGGTGTGCACTGGCTCCTCCCCCTATGACCCTCCTCCAAGCCTCAGTTAGGATACTGTGCCCGGACGAGCGTACACAATAAGGAAGGATTTTGAATCCCGGGTAAGACTCATACCAGCCACACCAATCACACCATATAACTTGTGATCTAACCCAGTTAACAGCATGATAACAGAGGAGCCTCTAGAAAAGATGGCTCACTACAGCAATAACCCGATTTTTTGGTAACAATAACTATGTACCAGTATTGCAGACAATCCGCACTTGGGATGGGCGCCCAGCATCCACTACGGACTACGAGAAATAGAATTATCGGTAAGTAAATTCTTATTTTCTCTGACGTCCTAGTGGATGCTGGGGACTCCGTAAGGACCATGGGGATTATACCAAAGCTCCCAAACGGGCGGGAGAGTGCGGATGACTCTGCAGCACCAAATGAGAGAACTCCAGGTCCTCCTCAGCCAGGGTATCAAATTTGTAGAATTTTACAAACGTATTTGCTCCTGACCAAGTAGCTGCTCGGCAAAGTTGTAAAGCCGAGACCCCTCGGGCAGCCGCCCAAGATGAGCCCACCTTCCTTGTGGAATGGGCTTTTACAGATTTTGGCTGTGGCAGGCCTGCCACAGAATGTGCAAGCTGAATTGTACTACAAATCCAACGAGCAATAGTCTGCTTAGAAGCAGGAGCACCCAGCTTGTTGGGTGCATACAGAATAAACAACGAGTCAGATTTTCTGACTCCAGCCGTCCTGGAAACCTATATTTCCAGGGCCCTGACAACGTCTAGCAACTTGGAGTCCTCCAAGTCCCTAGTAGCCGCAGGCACCACAATAGGTTGATTCAGGTGAAACGCTGAAAACCACCTTAGGGAGAAACTGAGGACAAGTCCTCAATTCCGCCCTGTCCGAAAGGAAAATCAGATGCGGGCTTTTACAGGATAAAGCCGCCAATTCTGACACGCACCTGGCCCAGGCCAGGGCCAACAGCATGACCACTTTCCATGTGAGATATTTTAACTCCACATATTTAAGTGGTTCAAACCAATGTGACTTTTGGAACCCAAAAACTACATTTAGATCCCAAGGTGCCACTGGAGGCACAAAAGGAGGCTGTATATACAGTACCCCTTTCACAAACGTCTGAACTTCAGGGACTGAAGCTAGTTCTTTTTGGAAGAAAATTGACAGGGCCGAAATTTGAACCTTAATGGACCCCCATTTCAGGCCCATAAACACTCCTGTTTGCAGGAAATGTAGGAATCGACCTAGTTGAAAATTCCTCCGTCGGGGCCTTACTGGCCTCGCACCACGCAACATATTTTCGCCAAATGCGGTGATAATGTTTTGCGGTTATATCTTTCCTGGCTTTGATCAGGATAGGAATGACTTCATCCGGAATGTTCAGGATCCGGCGTTCAACCGCCATGCCGTCAAACGCAGCCGCGGTAAGTCTTGGAACAGACAGGGTCCTTGCTGGAGCAGGTCCCTTCTTAGAGGTAGAGGCCACGGATCCTCCGTGAGCATCTCTTGAAGTTCCGGTTACCAAGTCCTTCTTGGTCAATCCGGAGCCACGAATATAGTGCTTACTCCTCTCCATCTTATAATTCTCAGTACCTTGGGTATGAGAGGCAGAGGAGGGAACACATACACTGACTGGTACACCCACTGTGTTACCAGAGCGTCTACAGCATTTGCCTGAGGGTCCCTTGACCTGGCGCAATACTTGTCGAGTTTTATAAACATGTGGAAGACTTCTGGGTGAAGTCCCCACTCTCCCGGGTGGGGGTCGTGTCTGCTGAGGAAGTCTGCTTCCCAGTTGTCCACTCCCGGAATGAATACTGCTGACAGTGCTATCACATGATTTTCCGCCCAGCGAAGAATCCTTGCAGCTTCTGCCTTGCCCTCCTGCTTCTTGTGTCACCCTGTCTGTTTACGTGGGTGACTGCCGTGATGTTGTCCGAATGGATCAACTCCGGGTGACCTTGAAGCAGAGGTCATGCTGAGCTTAGAGCATTGTAAATGGCCCTTAGCTTCAGGATATTTATGTGAAGTGATGTCTCCAGGCTTGACCATAAGCTCTGGAAATTCCTTCCCTGTGTGACTGCTCCCCAGCCTCGCAGGCTGGCATCCGTGGTCACCAGGACCCAGTCCTGAATGTCGAATCTGCGGCCCTCTAGAAGATGAGCACTCTGCAACCACCACAGGAGAGACACCCTTGTGCTTGGTGACAGGGTTATCCGCTGATGCATCTGAAGATGCGACCCGGACCATTTGTCCAGCAGGTCCCACTGGAAAGTTCTTGCGTGGAATCTGCCGAATGGGATTGCTTCGTAGGAAGCCACCATTTTTCCCAGAACCCTTTCATTGATGTACTGAGACTTGGCTCGGTTATAGGAGGTTCCCGACTAGCTCGGATAACTCCCTGACTTTCTCCTCCGGGAGAAACCCCTTTTTCTGGACTGTGTCCAGGATCATCCCTAGGAACAGAAGACGAGTCGTCGGAATCAGCTGCGATTTTGGAATATTGAGAATCCAATCGTGCTGCCGCAACACTACCTGAGATAGTGCTACACCGACCTCCAACTGTTCCCTGGATCTTACCCTTATCAGGGAATCGTCCAAGTAAGGGATAACTAAAATTCCCTTCCTTCGAAAGAGTATCATCATTTCGGCCATTACCTTGGTAAAGACCCGGGGTGCCGTGGACCATCCATACGGCAGCGTCTGAAACTGATAGTGACAGTTCTGTACCACAAACCTGAGGTACCCTTGGTGAGAAGGGTAAATTGGGACATGAAGGTAAGCATCCTTGATGTCCCGAGACATCATGTAGTCCCCTTCTTCCAGGTTCGCAATCACTGCTCTGAGTGACTCAATCTTGAATTTGAACCTCCGTATGTAAGTGTTCAAGATTTTAGATTTAGAATCGGTCTCACCGAGCCGTCCGGCTTCGGTACCACAACAGTGTGGAATAATACCCCGTTCCCTGTTACAGGAGGGGTACCTTGATTATCACCTGCTGGGAATACAGCTTGTGAATGGCTTCCAAAACTGCCTGCCTGTCAGAGGGAGACATCGGTAAAGCCGACTTTAGGAAACGGCGAGGGGGAGACGTCTCGAATTCCAATTTGTACCCCTGAGATATCACCTGAAGGATCCAGGGGTCTAATTGCGAGTGAGCCCACTGCGCGCTGAAATTCATTGAGACGGGCCCCCACCGTGCCTGATTCTGCTTGTAAAGCCCCAGCGTCATACTGAGGGCTTGGCAGAGGCGGGAGAGGGCTTCTGTTCCTGGGAACTGGCTGATTTCTGCAGCCTTTTTCCTCTCCCTCTGTCACGGGGCAGAAATGAGGAACCTTTTGCCCGCTTGCCCACGAAAGGACTGCGCCTGATAATACGGCGTCTTCTTATGTTGAGAGGCGACCTGGGGTACAAACGTGGATTTCCCAGCTGTTGCCGTGGCCACCAGGTCTGAAAGACCGACCCCAAATAACTCCTCCCCTTAATAAGGCAATACTTCCAAATGCCGTTTGAAATCCGCATCACCTGACCACTGTCGTGTCCATAACCCTCTACTGGCAGAAATGGACAACGCACTTAGACTTGATGCCAGTCGGCAATTATTCCGCTGTGCATCACGCATATATAGAAATGCATCCTTTAAAATGCTCTATAGGCAATAATATACTGTCCCTATCTAGGGTATCAATATTTTCAGTCAGGGAATCCGACCACGCCAACCCAGCACTGCACATCCAGGCTGAGGCGATTGCTGGTCGCAGTATAACACCAGTATGTGTGTAAATACATTTTAGGATACCCTCCTGCTTTCTATCAGCAGGATCCTTAAGGGCGGCCATCTCAGGAGAGGGTAGAGCCCTTGTTCTTACAAGCGTGTGAGCGCTTTATCCACCCTAGGGGGTGTTTCCCAATGCACCCTAACCTCTGGCGGGAAAGGATATAATGCCAATAACATTTTAGAAATTATCAGTTGTTATCGGGGGAAACCCACGCATCATCACACACCTCATTTAATTTCTCAGATTCAGGAAAACTACAGGTAGTTTTTCCTCACCGAACATAATACCCCTTTTTGGTGGTACTCGTATTATCAGAAATGTGTAAAACATTTTTTATTGCCTCAATCATGTAACGTGTGGCCCTACTGGAAGTCACATTTGTCTCTTCACCGTCGACACTGGAGTCAGTATCCGTGTCGGCGTCTATATCTGCCATCTGAGGTAACGGGCGCTTTAGAGCCCCTGACGGCCTATGAGACGTCTGGACAGGCACAAGCTGAGTAGCCGGCTGTCTCATGTCAACCACTGTCTTTTATACAGAGCTGACACTGTCACGTAATTCCTTCCAACAGTTCATCCACTCAGGTGTCGACCCCCTAGGGGGTGACATCACTATTACAGGCAATCTGCTCCGTCTCCACATCATTTTTCTCCTCATACATGTCGACACAAACGTACCGACACACAGCACACACACAGGGAATGCTCTGATAGAGGACAGGACCCCACTAACCCTTTGGGGAGACAGAGGGAGAGTTTGCCAGCACACACCAGAGCGCTATATATATATACAGGGATAACCTTATATAAGTGTTTTTCCCCTTATAGCTGCTGTATTTTTAATACTGCGCATAATTAGTGCCCCCCTCTCTTTTTTAACCCTTTCTGTAGTGTAGTGACTGCAGGGGAGAGCCAGGGAGCTTCCCTCCAACGGAGCTGTGAGGGAAAATGGCGCCAGTGTGCTGAGGAGATAGGCTCCGCCCCCTTCTCGGCGGCCTTATCTCCCGTTTTTCTGTGTATTCTGGCAGGGGTTAAATTCATCCATATAGCCCAGGAGCTATATGTGATGCATTTTTTGCCATCCAAGGTGTTTTTATTGCGTCTCAGGGCGCCCCCCCCCCCCAGCGCCCTGCACCCTCAGTGACCGGAGTGTGAAGTGTGCTGAGAGCAATGGCGCACAGCTGCAGTGCTGTGCGCTACCTTGTTGAAGACAGAACGTCTTCTGCCGCCGATTTTCCGGACCTCTTCTGTCTTCTGGCTCTGTAAGGGGGCCGGCGGCGCGGCTCTGGGACCTATCCATGGCTGGGCCTGTGATCGGTCCCTCTGGAGCTAATGTCCAGTAGCCTAAGAAGCCCAATCCACTCTGCACGCAGGTGAGTTCGCTTCTTCTCCCCTTAGTCCCTCGATGCAGTGAGCCTGTTGCCAGCAGGTCTCACTGAACATAAAAAACCTAAAACTAAACTTTTCACTAAGCAGCTCAGGAGAGCCACCTAGTGTGCACCCTTCTCGTTCGGGCACAAAAATCTAACAGAGGCTTGGAGGAGGGTCATAGGGGGAGGAGCCAGTGCACACCACGTAGTTCTAAAGCTTTACTTTTGTGCCCAGTCTCCTGCGGAGCCGCTATCCCCCATGGTCCTTACGGAGTCCCCAGCATCCACTAGGACGTCAGAGAAATAGGTACTATGTTTTCTGCGCTGAATAAACAGTAAACAATGGCAGCTTATACACTTGAGAAAAAATTCACTATTTTCCCATACAGTCAATAAAACAAGAAATTAAATGTATAATTGCGCAAATACTGTTTGCATGGTTACATAAATAACGTTACTTCCCTTTTTCAGACAGGGATGAACTCCTCAAATACCATCGAACAATGAAATAAATGAACTGAAAAAGATAATATACACAATAGTGCAGACATCCAATTCAATAAAATAGGGTTTTATTTTAGTATTGCACTCACAATGGGTCAGTCAAACGAGAGCATGTAATGGCTCACTTCTTTGAATGGATACGACAATTCATATGGATTCTTTTGACTTCTTTCTGAGCTTTACTGAAAAAAGTGAAGCAAAGCAATAGTACAGACTCCCACTTATAGGGAAAAGATTTAATAAAACAAACAAAAAAAGTATAAAAAGCATATAAAATCTATCGTGATAAAGGCAAACGTATACTCATCAGGTGATCAGCTTCCAAGAGTCCCACAGAGTTAAGCGGTGTGGCTACTGTAATCTGGGAAATAGAGGAACGGTACAGGGACTTACCTTGAGGAAACCCTTGGAGTATCCGGAACTCTGTGGGACTTCTGCAAACAGAACATTCTATTGCAACAACATAATTGCAATATGCAAGCTAAATATATGCAACATACAAAGAAGGCAAATGTATAAACAAATTAGTGCAATAAAGATCATTAATAATACTAAATCCGGTATAATTAATACAGGCTATTCCAACATATCTTCTCATGTTACATGCCCGTAAAGCAGGTTGTTACAAATGCATTAACTGTGCCACATGCAGTCACCTGGATATCGGGACTTCTTTTAGACACCCACATAGTGGGAAGTATATCCCTATAAAGCATGCGGTGACATGTACAAGACAAGACTCATGTCATTTATCTCATCAGATGCCCATGTGGACTTTATTATGTGGGAAAAACTAAATGATAATTCAAGGTAAGAGCAAACCAACATCGTTCAGCAATCCGTGCGGCCCTGACAACCGGAAAAAGTGAACAACCTGTGGCGCAACATTTCGTGGATAGAAGTCACAGCCTAGCTAGTTTAAAATATATGATCACTGACCACCTGCCAGAGATAAAACGTGGTGGGGATAGGAATAAGAGGCTGTTGGGTATGGAAGCGAGATGAATTGTCTGAATGGACACTGTTGCCCCTAGGGGTTTAAATGAGAAGATATGTTGGAATAGCCTGTATTAATTATACTGGATTTAGTATTATTAATTATCTTTATTGCACTAATTTGTTTATGTATTTGCCTTCTGTGTATGTTGTATATATTTAGCTTGCATATTGCAAATATGTTGTTGCATATGGATTACTAATATATATTTACTCGTTATTCCTCTGGGTTCTGCATATACACTTTGGTGTCTGCCTCAGTATACACTATTTCAGTGTGTTTTTAACTTCTCTATTTCTTTTTTTTTATATGTTGGTGTTTTTAATACAGGCCCGTAGATGAACCAGCTGAGAGTGACAGTGATGATGCATTCGGAACCTGGTGACACGGAAGCTTCCTAGGCAACCTCTACGGCCGCTACTGTTGCCATGGCAGTGGCGCGAGGGCTCCGTGACGTGCATGTAGTGACGTCACTGGTGTGTGCCCCGCATCGTTGGCTGGAGATCCGGGCGTTCACAGATGTTTGTTTACATTGATTGAGTGCCGACATGGTATTTGTTTACATTGATTGAGTGCCGACATGGTATTTGTTTACATTGATTGAGTGCCGACATGCTCGAGTGTATATATATATATATATATATATACAGAAGTCATACCGGCACTCCCAGAGACGACAACGAGTTCCTTTGCTGCGGTGCCCTCCAAGTCAGCAATGTGACTAGCATAGGTAGTGAATGAACGGCGGCACTCAAGCAGACTTAGTCGTTATGAAGATAAAATTTCCTTTAATCGCCTACATGTTTCGGGGAAAATCACCCCGTCCTCAGGGCTCAAACAACAATAAAAGCATCTACATATGACATTTATATACACCACAGACAAAACAACATTAGTACAAAGATTGTACTCACCTGTCCTCACGGCGCCGCCGCCCGCCCGCACATGCTGCACGCTTCCGTGTCGCAGAGTGATGACGTCACGGTGCGCCGCGGGACAGGGAGATCGTCATAGTAACCAACACTAAACAATTGCAGGCATCCGAAGGGCCTGTACAAAGAACATAATACATTTAAAAAGACAACACAATTAAAATACACATAAAGCATCGCTAATGAGGAGGACAGCAATACCTAGTCAAAATAGTATAGCTATCTCAATGGTAATATATTAAATACCTCTGTTATTAATCCAACAGAGTATTAACCATTAATATTTAGCAATAAACAATTTAACCAATAGCAGAATCCCACAACAGAATTAGATGTATATTATGTGGCCCTAAAGAAAACAAAGGAGGCCCAAATTCTCATTGAGGCCACCAGGGGATAATGTTCCCAACCTAAAAATCCAACGGGACTCCTTCTGTAGGAGTAATCTATCCCTATTGCCACCCCTCAAAGAAGTAGGGGTATGGTCAATAAGGATAGCCCGAATGCTAGCCACCCCATGTTTGGCTGTCAGACAATGACGTGCAAAGGGCTGGTCACTTGTGCCCTTCTCAAACGCTTTTTTGATGGCACTCCTATGTAGTGCCATCCTTTCCCTAAACTGTCGTATAGTTTTGCCTATATAGGCTAGACCACAGGGACATGTAAGCAAATAAATTACATGGGTTGTAGTGCACGTTAGACGATGTCTAATAGGGATCTTCTGACCCGTTTGGGGATGATTAAAAGTAGTGCCGGTTTGTAAAGTGTTACATGTGGCACATCCCAGGCATTTGTAGCACCCCATCTTAGGTCTAAGGAAATGGGACTGATTACTTTTGGCCAAATTTGTGACATCAAGGCGAACAATGTGATCTCCTATGTTGCTACCCCTAGTGTGACTGGGAAGTAGTCTAGTATTAGATAGACTACTTAAAGCAGAATCGGTTTGTATGATGGGCCACAATTGTTTGGCCTTGCTCACTATTCGTTTAGTGCTCGTAGTGAATCTGCTTACCCATGGTAGTCTATCGCCCCCCAAGTTCTGATCAGGTCTGGGGTTCAATAATTGTTGCCTAGGAATACGGAGGACCGCCTCCTTAGATTTCTCAAGTTCCCTGATGGGGTACCCCCTTTGTGCAAATCTCAGTAACATTGCATTAAGGGCCACAATGGTCTCCTGAGGGTCCGATGTAATACGCCGCACCCGCAAAAATTGTGAGTACGGCAACCCTTTCTTAAGGGCCAATGGATGAAAACTTTGATGATTCAAAAATGTATTCCTGTCGGTATCTTTAACAAAAATGGAAGTACTAAGCTGACCAGAGCTAAGGGTAATGGAAACATCTAAGTAATTAACATGCTTCTCATCAATCACATATGTAAATTTTACTACATGCTCTGAGGCATTATGTTGTTCCCACAAACTGGTAAGCTCCTCCCTAGAACCACCCCAACAGACCAGAAGATCGTCAATATAACGCCTGTAATAGACGACTTTGGACTTAACTGAAGGGTTAAGGTAAAACATGATATTTTCAAGTTGGTACATGAAGGCATTAGCGTACGATGGAGCCACAGCGGACCCCATCGCACAACCAGAAGACTGTAAGAAAAACTCCCCATTAAAGACAAAATAATTTCTTGTAAGGACCAGATTCAATAAACGTAAAAAGAAAGACACATCTGGACCCTGGTATAAAACATTGCCCTCAATAAGCACTCTGACAGCCTCCACACCTGCATCATGTGGGATGCAGGTGTAGAGGCTGGTCACATCAGCACTACATAAAAGGGTATCAGTGGGTATCGACTCCACTTGCTGTAATTGCAGCAAAAGAGACGATGTGTCCTTTAAGTAGGAAGGCAAAGCTTGAACACAGGGGTTAAGGAAGGCATCCAGGTAGACCGCTATGGGCTGATATAACGAGCCCCTTGCTGACACAATAGGTCGACCTGGGGGATTCTCTAAGGTCTTGTGTACCTTAGGCAAGGTGTAAAAAAGCGGTACTACCGGGAAGTCTACCGTAAGGGCAGTACGAACATCTTGTGATATTATACCCAAATCACTGGATTCCTTTAAATAGATGTCCAGCTCTTTCTTAAAGTCCTTAGTAGGATCTTTCATGAGACGGGAATAAACAGATAAGTCCCTTAATTGGCGCTCACACTCGTCTTTGTACTAATGTTGTTTTGTCTGTGGTGTATATAAATGTCATATGTAGATGCTTTTATTGTTGTTTGAGCCCTGAGGACGGGGTGATTTTCCCCGAAACATGTAGGCGATTAAAGGAAATTTTATCTTCATAACGACTAAGTCTGCTTGAGTGCCGCCGTTCATTCACTACCTATATATATATATATATATATTTTATTCTTTTTTTTCTTTTTCTTTTTTGTGGGGGACGGGGGTGCTACCTATTTAGTCAGTCCAGGGCCCCACAAATTCTGATGGCAGCCCTGACACAGCCTATAACATGGCAGTTAGGAGCAGATCGGCTGATACGTTAGCTGTCTCCACTTTATCACTCTCCAGGGCTTAGTACGCCTCTCCCACTGTGTCTCCTCCTACTCACACTCATTGTGGTACCATTGCAATTAATGGATAAACTGCATAGAGCGGCTGTATACACTGCAACAGCTTTCCTGGGCTGAGATTAATGTTCCCCCCTAGGCACTCTCAGGGTTCTGTGGGAATGTGCTCATTAATACAAGCCTGGAGTGTGAACAGGCCTCTGCTGACCAGCCTCATCACAGACAGGCTTTCATACACTCCTCTATCCATCACCTTGCCCTTGCAAATGTCAGTAACCCTCTTCATATGTTAAACCACACATGATCACACTCACTGCATCTGTGACTGGTGTAGCAGTATGCAGGTACGCTCAGGTATGCATACCTCCCAACTGTCCCGATTTTCGCGGGACAGTCCCGTTTTTTGGGGACTGTCCCGCTGTCCCACCCGTGAGCCGTAGTGTCCCGCGGTGGGGGGAGCAGTTGGGAGGCTCTGTCTCTCGCTACCCTGCTTAGCAGAGCAGCGGTGAATAGACGCTGTGCCATACACTTTGCACCCGTGACCCCCATTACCACAATTATAATGCGCCAGAAAGCAACAAGACCATGGTGCTTGGCAGCATGACAGCGCCTCACACTTTGTCCGGGTTACTGGGAGCGCAACGGTGACATCATGAGATCACTAGTGATGAGCACCGGACATTTTTCGGGTTTTGTGTTCTGGTTTTGGATTCGGTTCCGCGGCCGTGTTTTGGATTCGGACGCGTTTTGGCAAAACTTCCCTGAAATTTTTTTGTCGGATTCAGGTGTGTTTTGGATTCGGGTGTTTTTTTCAAAAAACCCTAAAAAACAGCTTAAATCATAGAATTTGGGGGTCATTTTGATCCCAAAGTATTATTAACCTCAATAACCATAATTTCCAATCATTTTCAGTCTATTCTGAACACCTCACACCTCACAATATTATTTTTAGTCCTAAAATTTGCACCGAGGTCGCTGGATGGCTAAGCTAAGCGACCCAAGTGGCCGACACAAACACCTGGCCCATCTAGGAGTGGCACTGCAGTGTCACGCAGGATGGCCCTTCCAAAAAACACTACCCAAACAGCACATGACGCAAAGAAAAAAAGAGGCGCAATGAGGTAGCTGTGTGAGTAAGCTAAGCGACCCTAGTGGCCGACACAAACACCTGGCCCATCTAGGAGTGGCACTGCAGTGTCACGCAGGATGGCCCTTCCAAAAAACACTCCCCAAACAGCACATGACGCAAAGAAAAAAAGAGGCGCAATGAGGTAGCTGTGTGAGTAAGCTAAGCGACCCTAGTGGCCGACACAAACACCTGGCCCATCTAGGAGTGGCACTGCAGTGTCACGCAGGATGGCCCTTCCAAAAAACACTCCCCAAACAGCACATGACGCAAAGAAAAAAAGAGGCGCAATGAGGTAGCTGTGTGAGTAAGCTAAGCGACCCAAGTGGCCGACACAAACACCTGGCCCATCTAGGAGTGGCACTGCAGTGTCACGCAGGATGGCCCTTCCAAAAAACACCCCCCAAACAGCACATGACGCAAAGAAAAATGAAAGAAAAAAGAGGTGCAAGATGGAATTGTCCTTGGGCCCTCCCACCCACCCTTATGTTGTATAAACAGGACATGCACACTTTAACCAACCCATCATTTCAGTGACAGGGTCTGCCACACGACTGTGACTGAAATGACGGGTTGGTTTGGACCCCCACCAAAAAAGAAGCAATTAATCTCTCCTTGCACAAACTGGCTCTACAGAGGCAAGATGTCCACCTCATCATCATCCTCCGATATATCACCGTGTACATCCCCCTCCTCACAGATTATCAATTCGTCCCCACTGGAATCCACCATCTCAGCTCCCTGTGTACTTTGTGGAGGCAATTGCTGCTGGTCAATGTCTCCACGGAGGAATTGATTATAATTCATTTTAATGAACATCATCTTCTCCACATTTTCTGGATGTAACCTTGTACGCCGATTGCTGACAAGGTGAGCGGCTGCACTAAACACTCTTTCGGAGTACACACTTGTGGGAGGGCAACTTCGGTAGAATAAAGCCAGTTTGTGCAAGGGCCTCCAAATTGCCTCTTTTTCCTGCCAGTATAAGTACGGACTGTCTGACGTGCCTACTTGGATGCGGTCACTCATATAATCCTCCACCATTCTTTCAATGGGGAGAGAATCATATGCAGTGACAGTAGACGACATGTCCGTAATCGTTGTCAGGTCCTTCAGTCCGGACCAGATGTCAGCATCAGCAGTCGCTCCAGACTGCCCTGCATCACCGCCAGCGGGTGGGCTCGGAATTCTGAGCCTTTTCCTCGCACCCCCAGTTGCGGGAGAATGTGAAGGAGGAGATGTTGACAGGTCGCGTTCCGCTTGACTTGACAATTTTGTCACCAGCAGTTCTTTGAACCCCAGCAGACTTGTGTCTGCCGGAAAGAGAGATTCAAGGTAGGTTTTAAATCTAGGATCGAGCACGGTGGCCAAAATGTAGTGCTCTGATTTCAACAGATTGACCACCCGTGAATCCTTGTTAAGCGAATTAAGGGCTCCATCCACAAGTCCCACATGCCTAGCGGAATCGCTCTGTGTTAGCTCCTCCTTCAATGTCTCCAGCTTCTTCTGCAAAAGCCTGAGGAGGGGAATGACCTGACTCAGGCTGGCAGTGTCTGAACTGACTTCACGTGTGGCAAGTTCAAAAGGTTGCAGAACCTTGCACAACGTTGAAATCATTCTCCACTGCGCTTGAGACAGGTGCATTCCACCTCCTATATCGTGCTCAGTTGTATAGGCTTGAATGGCCTTTTGCTGCTCCTCCAACCTCTGAAGCATATAGAGGGTTGAATTCCACCTCGATACCACTTCTTGCTTCAGATGATGGCAGGGCAGGTTCAGGCGTTTTTGGTGGTGCTCCAGTCTTCTGTACATGGTGCCTGTACGCCGAAAGTGTCCCGCAATTCTTCTGGCCACCGACAGCATCTCTTGCACGCCCCTCTCGTTTTTTAAATAATTCTGCACCACCAAATTCAAGGTATGTGCAAAACATGGGACGTGCTGGAATTTGCCCAGATTTAATGCACACACAATATTGCTGGCGTTGTCCGATGCCACAAATCCACAGGAGAGTCCAGTTGGGGTAAGCCATTCTGCGATGATCTTCCTCAGTTGCCGTAAGAGGTTTTTAGCTGTGTGCGTATTCTGGAAAGCGGTGATACAAAGCGTAGCCTGCCTAGGAAAGAGTTGGCGTTTGCGAGATGCTGCTACTGGTGCCGCCGCTGCTGTTCTTGCGGCGGGAGTCCATACATCTACCCAGTGGGCTGTCACAGTCATATAGTCCTGAGCCTGCCCTGCTCCACTTGTCCACATGTCCGTGGTTAAGTGGACATTGGGTACAACTGCATTTTTTAGGACACTGGTGAGTCTTTTTCTGAGGTCTGTGTACATTTTCGGTATCGCCTGCCTAGAAAAATGGAACCTAGATGGTATTTGGTACCGGGGACACAGTACCTCCAACAAGTCTCTAGTTGGCTCTGCAGTAATGATGGATACCGGAACCACGTTTCTCACCGCCCAGGATGCCAAGGCCTCAGTTATCCGCTTTGCAGCAGGATGACTGCTGTGATATTTCATCTTCCTCGCAAAGGACTGTTGGACAGTCAATTGCTTGGTGGAAGTAGTAAAAGTGGTCTTACGAGTACGACTTCCCCTCTGGGATGACCATCGACTCCCAGCAGCAACAACAGCAGCGCCAGCAGCAGTAGGCGTTACACGCAAGGATGCATCGGAGGAATCCCAGGCAGGAGAGGACTCGTCAGAATTGCCAGTGACATGGCCTGCAGGACTATTGGCGTTCCTGGGGAAGGAGGAAATTGACACTGAGGGAGTTGGTGGGGTGGTTTGCGTGAGCTTGGTTACAAGAGGAAGGGATTTACTGGTCAGTGGACTGCTTCCGCTGTCGCCCAAAGTTTTTGAACTTGTCACTGACTTATGATGAACGCGCTGCAGGTGACGTATAAGGGAGGATGTTCCGAGGTGGTTAACGTCCTTACCCCTACTTATTACAGCTTGACAAAGGCAACACACGGCTTGACAAATGTTGTCCGCATTTCTGTTGAAATACTTCCACACCGAAGAGCTGATTTTTTTGGTATTTTCACCAGGCATGTCAATGGCCCTATTCCTCCCACGGACAACAGGTGTCTCCCCGGGTGCCTGACTTAAAAAAACCACCTCACCATCAGAATCCTCCTGGTCAATTTCCTCCCCAGCGCCAGCAACACCCATATCCTCCTCATCCTGGTGTACTTCAACACTGACATCTTCAATCTGACTATCAGGAACTGGACCGCGGGTGCTCCTTCCAGCACTTGCAGGGGGCGTGCAAATGGTGGAAGGCGCATGCTCTTCACGTCCAGTGTTGGGAAGGTCAGGCATCGCAAACGACACAATTGGACTCTCCTTGTGGATTTGTGATTTCAAAGAACGCACAGTTCTTTGCTGTGCTTTTGGTAGCTTGAGTCTTTTCATTTTTCTAGCGAGAGGCTGAGTGCTTCCATCCTCATGTGAAGCTGAACCACTAGCCATGAACATAGGCCAGGGCCTCAGCCGTTCCTTGCCACTCCGTGTGGTAAATGGCATATTGGCAAGTTTACGCTTCTCCTCTGACAATTTTATTTTAGATTTTTGAGTCCTTTTTTTACTGATATTTGGTGTTTTGGATTTTACATGCTCTGTACTATGACATTGGGCATCGGCCTTGGCAGACGACGTTGCTGGCATTTCATCGTCTCGGCCATGACTAGTGGCAGCAGCTTCAGCACGAGGTGGAAGTCGATCTTGATCTTTCCCTATTTTTGGAACCTCAACATTTTTGTTCTCCATATTTTAATAGGCACAACTAAAAGGCACCTCAGGTAAACAATGGAGATGGATGGATACTAGTATACTTATGGATGGACGAGCGACTGCCGACACAGAGGTAGCTACAGCCGTGGACTACCGTACTGCGTCTGCTGCTAATATAGACTGGATGATAATGATATAAAAAATATATATATATCACTACTGCAGCCGGACAGGTATATATTATATAATGACGGACCTGCTGGACACTGTCAGCACTGCAGACTCCTAAAGTAAGCTACTAGTATCAAGAAGATAGAAAAAAAAAAAAACACCACAGGTAGGTGGTATACAATTTTGGATGGACGAGCGACTGCCGACACCGAGGTAGCTACAGCCGTGGACTACCGTACTGCATCTGCTGCTAATATAGACTGGATGATAATGATATAAAAAATATATATATATATCACTACTGCAGCCGGACAGGTATATATTATATAATGACGGACCTGCTGGACACTGTCAGCTCAGCACTGCAGACTCCTAAAGTAAGCTACTAGTATCAAGAAGATAAAAAAAAAAAACACCACGCGTAGGTGGTATACAATTATGGATGGACGAGCGACTGCCGACACAGAGGTAGCTACAGCCGTGGACTACCGTACTGCGTCTGCTGCTAATATAGACTGGATGATAATGAGATATAAAATATATATATATCACTACCGCAGCCGGACAGGTATATATTATATAATGACGGACCTGCTGGACACTGTCAGCTCAGCACTGCAGACTCCTAAAGTAAGCTACTAGTAGTATCAAGAAGATAGAAAAAAAAAAACACCACAGGTAGGTGGTATACAATTATGGATGGACGAGCGACTGCCGACACAGAGGTAGCTACAGCCGTGGACTACCGTACTGCGTCTGCTGCTAATATAGACTGGATGATAATGATATAAAATATATATATATATATCACTACTGCAGCCGGACAGGTATATATTATATAATGACGGACCTGCTGGACACTGTCAGCTCAGCACTGCAGACTCCTAAAGTAAGCTACTAGTATCAAGAAGATAGAAAAAAAAAAAAAACACCACGGGTAGGTGGTATACAATTATGGATGGACGAGCGACTGCCGACACAGAGGTAGCTACAGCCGTGGACTACCGTACTGCGTCTGCTGCTAGTATAGACTGGATGATAATGAGATATAAAATATATATATATCACTACTGCAGCCGGACAGGTATATATTATATAATGACGGACCTGCTGGATACTGTCAGCTCAGCACTGCAGACTCCTAAAGTAAGCTACTAGTAGTATCAAGAAGATAGAAAAAAAAAAACACCACAGGTAGGTGGTATACAATTATGGATGGACGAGCGACTGCCGACACAGAGGTAGCTACAGCCGTGGACTACCGTACTGCGTCTGCTGCTAATATAGACTGGATGATAATGATATAAAAAATATATATATATCACTACTGCAGCCGGACAGGTATATATTATATAATGACGGACCTGCTGGACACTGTCAGCTCAGCACTGCAGACTCCTAAAGTAAGCTACTAGTATCAAGAAGATAGAAAAAAAAAAAAAACACCACGGGTAGGTGGTATACAATTATGGATGGACGAGCGACTGCCGACACAGAGGTAGCTACAGCCGTTGACTACCGTACTGCGTCTGCGGCTAATATAGACTGGATGATAATGATATAAAAAATATATATATATCACTACTGCAGCCGGACAGGTATATATTATATAATGACGGACCTGCTGGACACTGTCAGCTCAGCACTGCAGACTCCTAAAGTAAGCTACTAGTATCAAGAAGATAGAAAAAAAAAAACACCACGGGTAGGTGGTATACAATTATGGATGGACGAGCGACTGCCGACACAGAGGTAGCTACAGCCGTGGACTACCGTACTGCATCTGCTGCTAATATAGACTGGATGATAATGATATAAAAAATATATATATATCACTACTGCAGCCGGACAGGTATATATTATATAATGACGGACCTGCTGGACACTGTCAGCTCAGCACTGCAGACTCCTAAAGTAAGCTACTAGTATCAAGAAGATAGAAAAAAAAAAAAACACCACGGGTAGGTGGTATACAATTATGGATGGACGAGCGACTGCCGACACAGAGGTAGCTACAGCCGTGGACTACCGTACTGCGTCTGCTGCAGTGCTAATATAGACTGGATGATAATGATATAAAAAATATATATATATCACTACTGCAGCCGGACAGGTATATATTATATAATGACGGACCTGCTGGACACTGTCAGCAGAATGCGTTTATAGAATAAAAACACCACACGATGAGTGTTTAACTTTTTCAGGCAGACAATCACAATATACTGGTGGTCAGTGGTCACTGGTCAGTCACACTGGCAGTGGCACTCTGGCAGCAAAAGTGTGCACTGTTAAAATATGTACTCCTGCTATAACTGCTCCCCAGTCTCCCCCACAATTAAGCTGTGTGAGCAGTGAGCACTCAGCACAGTCAGATATACAGTATTACATAGATGATGCAGCACACTGAGGCTGAGCACAGATATGGTATGTGACTGTGTCACACTGTGTATCGTTTTTTTCAGGCAGAGAACGGATTAATTAAACTGGTGGTCACTGGTCACACTATCAGCAAGTAGTACTCCTAATATGCTCCCCAAAATTAGTAAATCAAGTGTCTCTACTACTCTCTAGTCTACTCTAAACGGAGAGGACGCCAGCCACGTCCTCTCCCTATCAATCTCAATGCACGTGTGAAAATGGCGGCGACGCGCGGCTCCTTATATAGAATCCGAGTCTCGCGATAGAATCCGAGCCTCGCGAGAATCCGACAGCGGGATGATGACGTTCGGGCGCGCTCGGGTTAACCGAGCAAGGCGGGAAGATCCGAGTCTGCCTCGGACCCGTGTAAAAAGCGTGAAGTTCGGGGGGGTTCGGTTTCCGAGAAACCGAACCCGCTCATCACTAGAGATCACATCACGCTTCCTCCTCTGGCGGCTGTGGTTGGCGTGAAGAGAGGAGCCTGATTGCACTTTCCTGCAGCATCCCGTGCTGGGAGCAGCAGTGCAGCTGTTTCCCTTCACTCAGATCATGTGACGCATCTGCACTGAGCGGCTTTTGTTCTTCACAGGCTGGGCTGCTGGGCATGTCTCCTGCTTCACTGTGTGGGGTCATTCATTTCTAATATAATGTGGACACTACTATATATTTCTATTATTATGTGGGCATTACTATATATTTCTATTGTTATGTGGTCACTACTATATATTTCTATTATTATGGGGGACACTACTATATATTTCTATTGTAATGTGGACACTACTATATATGTCTAATATTATGGGGCATTATTATATATTTATATTGTAATGTGGGACACTACAGTTTATTTTCCTGTTATAATGGGGTGCATTACTATATGGGTGCATTACTATATATTTATTATACTAAGGGCATTACTATATATTTCTATTGTACTGGGGGTATCACTTTATATTTCTATTATACTGGAGGTAGTAATATATATTTCTAACCTTGCCTCCAGAGTTCAAAGAAAATGCACTGTGCTGTGTGGCCACACCCCTAGTGTCATGTAGCCACTCCAACTAGTGATATGTGTCAACGCCCCTTCACAACACATGACCACACCCATTTTTTGACACTCAATACCTCTAAGAAAATATTTCTACTTATGCCACTGGGGTGTAGTGTAAGTTATACAGCGATAAAGTAGTTAGCTGACAGACAGGGGCATATTGCTTTTGTATTTATACAGAACATATGGGCTGGGATGTAATGAAGTCCAAGTTCAGTGGCTGTGTAGGATGCCGGACCAACTTGGACATTTTTTTAAGGGGCAATCATGTACAAAGCTAAACCATGCCTTGTACATAATCGCCCCTTTAAAAAAAAGTCCAAGCTCGGCTGGCATCTCACACGTTCCCCGAACTCGGACTTCATTACATTCTGCACATGAAGTACTTTTAAAAAGTCATGCAATAAAAATATATGCCCTATTCCTGGTAACAGAACACAGATATGAAGTGCTGGCGCTGTGTACTGTATCTCTGATTCCAAATTCAGCACCTACTACGGTACGTGCCCTCCAGGATCCCTCTCCTGATCACCTACTACTGTACGTGCAGGCCCGGCGCTACTCGCTCAGCAAAGGGATGCAAAGCAGGTAGGCGCCGAGTAGGAGAGGCACTCTGCCTGCTTTGCATCCCTGTGCTGCGCCTGGGACCCTGCTGCTGCTGCTGCCGGCTGCTGTGCCTGTCACACTGACAGGCAGCGGCGCCGGCAGCATGATGAAGCCTCCTCCTTCCTATGACAGCGTTATGTCACACTCCATGGGCCAGCCCGAAAAGGGGGCGGAGCTACATGGTGCCAGGGGGCGGAGCTACATGGGACCAGGCTCCAGAGGAGGACAAACAGAATGGTAAGTTGGGGGAGAGTGATTGAAAAAGTGTGTGTGGGGGGAAGGGTGGGGGGTGCGTGTGTGTGTGGGGGGGAGGGGTGTTTGTGGGGTGGGGGGGAGGGTGTGTGTGTGTGGGGGGGAAGGTGTGTGTGTGTGTGTGACGGGCAGGCCCGGCGGAACCCGCTCAGCAAAGGGATGCAGCGCAGGTAGGCGCCGGCCTGGAGAGGCACTGTCTCTGCTCTGCATCCCTTTGCTGTCTGTTGGTGCTGCCGGCTGCCACTGCGCCTGTCACACTATTACAGGCAGTGGCGCCGGCAGCTATGTGTGATATGTTGTTTTTTTTAACAACAAAGCATGTTCTCTCTGGAGTCCAGAGTGGGCCAGGTCAGCATTCAGCAAACCCCACCCCTCCAGCTCACCCAGTGTGATTGCTGCAAGCACCGCCCCCTCAAGCACCTCATATTGCTGCTGCTGCAATCAGCCACGCTGTGCCCCTCCGCTGCCGCCATGAAGCACCCCCCCAGAGTCTTTACAGCTGCGGTGCTCGGCGCACAAGGGGAACTGCGCTCGCCTTGCCCCAAGTAAGTAGACCAGCATTGTGGTGGCCGCTGTGGGCAGAGAGAGACAGGCAGCGCTGAGGCAGATATCTGGTATCCCCAGTGGGCGGTTCTGAGCGACGCACAGCAGGTCAGGTCATTCGGCAGGGGGAGGGTACGGCACGGGCTGCAAGCTCCTAGGGTAATATACCCACTGAGACTCCAGGATCTCGTGATATTACAGACACCCTGATGTCACGCTGTACCCCCCCTCATCTGTGTTCTGTCACTGTGTCACCCCCCGTGTTCTGTCTCTGTGTCACCCCCCCCTTATTCTGTCACTGTGTTTCCCCCCATGTTCTGTCACTGCGTCACCCCCCCTCATGCCCTGTCACTGCGCCACCCCCCCCCCGTGTTCTGTCACTGTGTTACCCCCCCCCCGTGTTCTGTCACTGTCACCCCCAATGCTCTGTCACTGTGCCCCCCCGTGTTCTGTCACTGTGTCACCTCCCCGTGCCCTGTCACGTCACTCTGTCGTCCCCCTCCCCCAGTTTGTTTTTTGTCATTGTGTCACAATTCCCCCCTCTGTGTTCAGTCCCAGTCACTGTGTCACTCAGTTGCTGTGTCGACCCCACCCCCACGTGTTCTCTCACAGCCACTGTGCCGCCCTCCCCTAGATACCCTGCACAGGGCCGTAACTAACACCGTGACAGTGGTGCCTGGCACAGTGCATATGCACTGTGGGCACAGAGTCGCTGGCAGTAGCCTCACGGACCTGCCACCGCTGCACCATCAAACACATGGGAGGGAGGGCGCAAATTAATAGTTTGCAGGGAGGCGCTGAACACCCTAGCACCGGCCCTGTGTACGTGCACTCCAGGATCCCTCCCCTGATCATCTACTACTGTTTGTGCACTCCAGGATCCCTCCCCTGATCATCTACTACTGTATGTACACTCCAGGATCCCTCCCCTGATCATCTACTACTGTATGTGCACTCCAGGATCCCTCCCCTGATCATCTACTACTGTACGTGCACTCCAGGATCCCTCCGCTGATCATCTACTACTGTATGTGCACTCCAGGATCCCTCCCCTGATCATCTACTACTGTATGTGCACTCCAGGATCCCTCCCCTGATCATCTACTACTGTACGTGCACTCCAGGATCCCTCCCCTGATCACCTACTACTGTATGTGCACTCCAGGATCCCTCCCCTGATCATCTACTACTGTACGTGCACTCCAGGATCCCTCCCCTGATCACCTACTACTGTATATGCACTCCAGGATCCCTCCCCTGATCACCTACTACTGTATGTGCACTCCAGGATCTCTCCCCTGATCATCTACTACTGTACGTGCACTCCAGGATCCCTCCCCTGATCACCTACTACTGTATGTACACTCCAGGATCCCTCCCCTGATCATCTACTACTGTATGTGCACTCCAGGATCCCTCCCCTGATCATCTACTACTGTACGTGCACTCCAGGATCCCTCCCCTGATCATCTACTACTGTATGTGCACTCCAGGATCCCTCCCCTGATCATCTACTACTGTACGTGCACTTCAGGATCCCTCCCCTGATCACCTACTACTGTATGTGCACTCCAGGATCCCTCCCCTGATCATCTACTACTGTATGTGCACTCCAGGATCCCTCCCCTGATCATCTACTACTGTACGTGCACTCCAGGATCCCTCCCCTGATCACCTACTACTGTATGTGCACTCCAGGATCCCTCCCCTGATCATCTACTACTGTACGTGCACTCCAGGATCTCTCCCCTGATCACCTACTACTGTATATGCACTCCAGGATCCCTCCCCTGATCATCTACTACTGTACATGCACTCCAGGATCCCTCCCCTGATCATCTACTACTGTACGTGCACTCCAGGATCCCTCCCCTGATCACCTACTACTGTATGTGCGCTCCAGGATCCCTCCCCTGATCACCTACTACTGTATGTGCACTCCAGGATCTCTCCCCTGATCACCTACTACTGTACGTGCACTTCAGGATCCCTCCCCTGATCACCTACTACTGTATGTGCACTTCAGAATCCCTCCCCTGATCACCTACTACTGTACATGCACTCCAGGATTCCTCCCCTGATCACCTACTACTGTATATGCACTCCAGGATCCCTCCCCTGATCACCTACTACTGTACATGCACTCCAGGATCCCTCCCCTGATCACCTACTACTGTACGTGCACTCCAGGATCTCTCCCCTGATCATCTACTACTGTATGTGCACTCCAGGATCCCTCCCCTGATCACCTACTACTGTACGTGCACTCCAGGATCTCTCCCCTGATCATCTACTACTGTATGCGCACTCCAGGATCTCTCCCCTGATCACCTACTACTGTACGTGCACTCCAGGATCCCTCCCCTGATCACCTACTACTGTATGTGCACTCCAGGATCCCTCCCCTGATCACCTACTACTGTACGTGCACTCCAAGATCCCTCCCCTGATCACCTACTACTGTATGTGCACTCCAGGATCCCTCCCCTGATCACCTACTACTGTACGTGCACTCCAAGATCCCTCCCCTGATCACCTAATACTGTATGTGCACTCCAGGATCTCTCCCCTGATCACCTACTACTGTACGTGCACTCCAAGATCCCTCCCCTGATCACCTACTACTGTATGTGAACTCCAGTTCCCCGAACTCGGACTTAATTACATTCTGCCCATGAAGTACTTTTTTTTTTTTTTAAGTTTATTTAATTTTTCAGGTTATAAAAGACAACAACGTCCCCCCACAATTTTGGAGAGAACATATTCATAAAACTACAATATGTATGGAACAGAGGTATAACCTTAGTAAAGAAATTGTAGGGTTCCCAGATTGAAAGACAATACACTGATTATAAGAGAAATAAAGAAATTGACATTATGAGTAACATAAGCAAGACATTCTTAGAGGAACCAAATAAAAGTCTAAAATTTTCTATTGCATAGGTAGAGAACGTAAGGATGATGAAGAGGTAAAAGGAGAAGAGAGGAGGGAAAGAAGGGGAAGGTACAGCATAGAGGGGAAAGAGACAGATGTGGAGGGTCCGCCGGTACGTCTCCATACTAAACGAATTCAACTCGCGAAGTTAATGCTAGGTGAAAATAATAGCCGAGATACACGATAAGGTACTATAAAGAACGACCTCAGGTCTGCACGAAAAGTCAGTGGTTTACGAAGGTCACAGGAGGAGTGTCAAAGAGCTGCTTGAGGAGCGTGAACTACATGCGGGGGCTTGAGATTTGTACCACAGGTCCCATATCAATAGAAACTGGAATGATCTATTATGGAGATATGCAGTAATCTTGTCCATGCTTGCTAAGTACCATACTTTATCAATGACTCGACTAATGGGGGGGCCTCTTTCTGTTTCCAGTGAGGGCAATTGAGCATCTAGCGGCGTTTAAGATCTGCGTTGTCACTTTACCGGAATTAGAAGGAGAATTTGCAGTAGGGAATCCCAGGAGAAAAGACCAAGGATCCTTAGACACCTATGAAGTACTTTTAAAAAGTCATGCAATAAAAATATATGCCCTGTTCCTGGTAACAGAACACAGATAGGAAGTGCTGGCGCTGTGTACTGTATCTCTGATTCCAAATTCAGCACCTACCACGGTACGTGCGCTCCAGGATCCCTCTCCTGATCACCTACTACTGTATGTACACTCCAGGATCCCTCACCTGATCACCTACTAATGTACATGCACTCCAGGATCTCTCCCCAGATCACCTACTACTGTACGTGCACTCCAGGATCCCTACCCTGATCACCTACTACTGTACGTGCACTCCAGGAACCCTCCCCTGATCATCTACTACTGTACATGCACTCCAGGATCCCACCCCTGATCACCTACTACTGTACGCGCACTCCAGGATCACTCCCCTGATCATCTACTACTGTACACGTGCACTCCAGGATCCCACCCCTGATCACCTACTACTGTACATGCACTCCAGGATCTCTCCCCTGATCACCTACTACTGTACGTGCACTCCAGGAACCCTCCCCTGATCATCTACTACTGTACATGCACTCCAGGATCCCACCCCTGATCACCTACTACTGTACGCGCACTCCAGGATCCCTCCCCTGATCATCTACTACTGTAAACGTGCACTCCAGGATCCCACCCCTGATCACCTACTACTGTACATGCACTCCAGGATCCCACCCCTGATCACCTACTACTGTACATGCACTCCAGGATCTCTCCCCTGATCACCTACTACTGTACGTGCACTCCAGGAACCCTCCCCTGATCATCTACTACTGTACATGCACTCCAGGATCCCACCCCTGATCACCTACTACTGTACGTGCACTCCAGGATCCCTCCCCTGATCATCTACTACTGTACACGTGCACTCCAGGATCCCACCCCTGATCACCTACTACTGTACATGCACTCCAGGATCTCTCCCCTGATCACCTACTACTGTACGTGCACTCCAGGATCACTCCCCTGATCACCTACTACTGTACGTGCACTCCAGGATCCCTCCCCTGATCACCTACTACTGTACGTGCACTCCAGGATCCCTCTCCATATCATCTACTACTGTACGTGCACTCCAGGATCCCTCCCCTGATCATCTACTACTGTATGTGCACTCCAGGATCCCTCCCCTGATCACCTACTACTGTACATGCACTCCAGGACCTCTCCCCTGATCACCTACTACTGTACATGTACTCCTTGATCCCTACCCTGATCATCTACTACTGTACGTGCACTCCAGGATCCCTGTCCTGATCACCTAATACTGTATGTGCACTCCAGGATCCCTCCCCTGATCACCTACTACTGTACGTGCACTTCAGGATCCCACCCCTGATCACCTACTACTGTATGTGCACTCCAGGATCCCTCCCCTGATCACCTACTACTGTATGTGCGCTCCAGGATCCCTACCCTGATCACCTACTACTGTATGTGCACTCCAGGATCCCTGTCCTGAACACCTACTACTGTACATGCACTCCAGGATCTCTCCCCTGATCACCTACTACTGTACGTGCACTTCAGGATCCCTCCTCTGATCACCTACTACTGTATGTGCACTCCAGGATCCCTCCCCGGATCACCTACTACTGTATGTGTACTCCAGGATCTCTCCCCTGATCATCTACTATGGTACGTGCACTCCAGGATCCCTCCCCTGATAATCTACTACTGTACGTGCACTCCAGGATCCCTCCCCTGATCATCTACTACTGTACGTGCACTCCAGGATCCCACCCCTGATCACCTACTACTGTACGTGCACTCCAGGATCCCTCCCCTGATCATCTACTACTGTACGTGCACTCCAGGTTCCCACCCCTGATCACCTACTACTGTACGTGCACTCCAGGATCTCTCCCCTGATCACCTACTACTGTACGTGCACTCCAGGATCCCTCCCCTGATCATCTACTACTGTACGTGCACTCCAGGATCCCTCCGCTGATCATCTACTACTGTATGTGCACTCCAGGATCCCTCCCCTGATCATCTACTACTGTATGTGCACTCCAGGATCCCTCCCCTGATCATCTACTAATGTACGTGCACTCCAGGATCCCTCCCCTGATCACCTACTACTGTATGTGCACTCCAGGATCCCTCCCCTGATCATCTACTACTGTACGTGCACTCCAGGATCCCTCCCCTGATCACCTACTACTGTATGTGCACTCCAGGATCCCTCCCCTGATCATCTACTACTGTACGTGCACTCCAGGATCCCACCCCTGATCACCTACTACTGTATGTGCGCTCCAGGATCCCTCCCCTGATCACCTACTACTGTATATGCACTCCAGGATCTCTCCCCTGATCACCTACTACTGTACGTGCACTTCAGGATCCCTCCCCTGATCACCTACTACTGTATGTGCACTTCAGGATCCCTCCCCTGATCACCTACTACTGTACATGCACTCCAGGATTCCTCCCCTGATCACCTACTACTGTATATGCACTCCAGGATCCCTCCCCTGATCACCTACTACTGTACATGCACTCCAGGATCCTTCCCCTGATCACCTACTACTGTACGTGCACTCCAGGATCTCTCCCCTGATCATCTACTACTGTATGTGCACTCCAGGATTCCTCCCTTGATCATCTACTACTGTACGTGCACTCCAGGATCCCTCCCCTGATCACCTACTACTGTACGTGCACTCCAGGATCCCTCCCCTGATCATCTACTACTGTATGCGCACTCCAGGATCTCTCCCCTGATCACCTACTACTGTACGTGCACTTCAGGATCCCTCCCCTGATCACCTACTACTGTATGTGCACTCCAGGATTCCTCCCCTGATCACCTACTACTGTACGTGCACTCCAGGATCCCTCCCCTTATCACCTACTACTGTATGTGCACTCCAGGATCCCTCCCCTAATCACCTACTACTGTACGTGCACTCCAAGATCCCTCCCCTGATCACCTACTACTGTATGTGCACTCCAGGATCCCTCCCCTGATCACCTACTACTGTATGCGCACTCCAGGATCCCTCCCCTGATCACCTACTACTGTATGCGCACTCCAGGATCCCTCCCCTGATCACCTAATACTGTATGTGCACTCCAGGATCTCTCCCCTGATCACCTACTACTGTACGTGCACTCCAAGATCCCTCCCCTGATCACCTACTACTGTATGTGAACTCCAGTTCCCCGAACTCGGACTTCATTACATTCTGCCCATGAAGTACTTTTTTTTTTTTTTTAAAGTTTATTTAATTTTTCAGGTTATAAAAGACAACAACGTCCCCCCACAATTTTGGAGAGAACATATTCATAAAACTACAATATGTATGGAACAGAGGTATAACCTTAGTAAAGAAATTGTAGGGTTCCCAGATTGAAAGACAATACACTGATTATAAGAGAAATAAAGAAATTGACATTGTGAGTAACATAAGCAAGACATTCTTAGAGGAACCAAATAAAAGTCTAAAATTTTCTATTGCATAGGTAGAGAACGTAAGGATGATGAAGAGGTAAAAGGAGAAGAGAGGAGGGAAAGAAGGGGAAGGTACAGCATAGAGGGGAAAGAGACAGATGTGGAGGGTCCGCCGGTACGTCTCCATACTAAACGAATTCAACTCGCGAAGTTAATGCTAGGTGAAAATAATAGCCGAGATACACGATAAGGTACTATAAAGAACGACCTCAGGTCGGCACGAAAAGTCAGTGGTTTACGAAGGTCACAGGAGGAGTGTCAAAGAGCTGCTTGAGGAGCGTGAACTACATGCGGGGGCTTGAGATTTGTACCACAGGTCCCATATCAATAGAAACTGGAATGATCTATTATGGAGATATGCAGTAATCTTGTCCATGCTTGCTAAGTACCATACTTTATCAATGACTCGACTAATGGGGGGCCTCTTTCTGTTTCCAGTGGAGGGCAATTGAGCATCTAGCGGCGTTTAAGATCTGCGTTGTCACTTTACCGGAATTAGGAGGAGAATTTGCAGTAGGGAATCCCAGGAGAAAAGACCAAGGATCCTTAGACACCTATGAAGTACTTTTAAAAAGTCATGCAATAAAAATATATGCCCTATTCCTGGTAACAGAACACAGATAGGAAGTGCTGGCGCTGTGTACTGTATCTCTGATTCCAAATTCAGCACCTACTACGGTACGTGCCCTCCAGGATCCCTCTCCTGATCACCTACTACTGTACGTGCAGGCCCGGCGCTACCCGCTCAGCAAAGGGATGCAAAGCAGGTAGGCGCCAGGTAGGAGAGGCACTCTGCCTGCTTTGCATCCCTGTGCTGCGCCTGGGACCCTGCTGCTGCTGCCGGCTGCTGTGCCTGTCACACTGACAGGCAGCGGCGCCGGCAGCATGATGAAGCCTCCTCCTTCCTATGACAGCGTTATGTCACACTCCATGGGCCAGCCCGAAAAGGGGGCGGAGCTACATGGTGCCAGGGGGCGGAGCTATATGGGACCAGGCTGCAGAGGAGGACAAACAGAATGGTAAGTTGGGGGAGAGTGATTGAAAAAGTGTGTGTGGGGGGAAGGGTGGGGGGTGCATGTGTGTGTGGGGGGGAGGGGTGTTTGTGGGGTGGGGGGGTGGGGGGGGAGGGTGTGTGTGTGTGGGGGGGAAGGTGTGTGTGTGTGTGTGTGTGACGGGCAGGCCCGGCGGAACCCGCTCAGCAAAGGGATGCAGAGCAGGTAGGCGCCGGCCTGGAGAGGCACTGTCTCTGCTCTGCATCCCTTTGCTGTCTGTTGGTGCTGCTGGCTGCCACTGCGCCTGTCACACTATTACAGGCAGTGGCGCCGGCAGCTATGTGTGATATGTTTTTTTGTTTTAACAACAAAGCATGTTCTCTCTGGAGTCCAGAGTGGGCCAGGTCAGCATTCAGCAAACCCCACCCCTCCAGCTCACCCAGTGTGATTGCTGCAAGCACCGCCCCCTCAAGCACCTCATATTGCTGCTGCTGCAATCAGCCACGCAATGCCCCTCCGCTGCCGCCATGAAGCACCCCCCCAGAGTCTTTACAGCTGCGGTGCTCGGCGCACAAGGGGAACTGCGCTCGCCTGGCCCCAAGTAAGTAGACCAGCATTGTGGTGGCCGCTGTGGGCAGAGAGAGACAGGCAGCGCTGAGGCAGATATCTGGTATCCCCAGTGGGCGGCTCTGAGCGATGCACAGCAGGTCAGGTCATTCGGCAGGGGGAGGGTACGGCACGGGCTGCAAGCTCCTAGGGTAATATACCCACTGAGACTCCAGGATCTCGTGATATTACAGACACCCTGATGTCACGCTGTACCCCCCCTCATCTGTGTTCTGTCACTGTGTCACCCCCCGTGTTCTGTCACTGTGTTTCCCCCCATGTTCTGTCACTGCGTCACCCCCCTACGCCACCCCCCCCGTGTTCTGTCACTGTGTTACCCCCCCCCCGTGTTCTGTCACTGTCACCCCCAACGTTCTGTCACTGTGTCCCCCCGTGTTCTGTCACTGTGTCACCTCCCCGTGCCCTGTCACGACACTCTGTCACCCCCGTCCCCCAGTTTGTTTTTTGTCATTGTGTCACAATCCCCCCCTCTGTGTTCAGTCCCAGTCACTGTGTCACTCAGTTGCTGTGTCGACCCCACCCACACGTGTTCTCTCACAGCCACTGTGCCGCCCTCCCCTAGATACCCTGCACAGGGCCGTAACTAACACTGTGACAGTGGTGCCTGGCACAGTGCATATGCACTGTGGGCACAGAGTCGCTGGCAGTAGCCTCACGGACCTGCCACCACTGCACCATCAAACACATGGGAGGGAGGGCGCAAATTAATAGTTTGCAGGGAGGCGCCGAACACCCTAGCACCGGCCCTGTGTACGTGCACTCCAGGATCCCTCCCCTGATCATCTACTACTGTTTGTGCACTCCAGGATCCCTCCCCTGATCATCTACTACTGTATGTACACTCCAGGATCCCTCCCCTGATCATCTACTACTGTATGTGCACTCCAGGATCCCTCCCCTGATTATCTACTACTGTACGTGCACTCCAGGATCCCTCCCCTGATCACCTACTACTGTACGTGCACTCCAGGATCCCTCCCCTGATCATCTACTACTGTACGTGCACTCCAGGATCCCTCCCCTGATCACCTACTACTGTATATGCACTCCAGGATCCCTCCCCTGATCACCTACTACTGTATGTGCACTCCAGGATCCCTCCCCTGATCATCTACTACTGTACGTGCACTCCAGGATCCCTCCCCTGATCACCTACTACTGTATATGCACTCCAGGATCCCTCCCCTGATCACCTACTACTGTACGTGCACTCCAAGATCCCTCCCCTGATCACCTACTACTGTATGCGCACTCCAGGATCCCTCCCCTGATCACCTACTACTGTATGTGAACTCCAGTTCCCCGAACTCGGACTTCATTACATTCTGCCCATGAAGTACTTTTTTTTTTTTTAAAGTTTATTTAATTTTTCAGGTTATAAAAGACAACAACGTCCCCCCACAATTTTGGAGAGAACATATTCATAAAACTACAATATGTATGGAACAGAGGTATAACCTTAGTAAAGAAATTGTAGGGTTCCCAGATTGAAAGACAATACACTGATTATAAGAGAAATAAAGAAATTGACATTGTGAGTAACATAAGCAAGACATTCTTAGAGGAACCAAATAAAAGTCTAAAATTTTCTATTGCATAGGTAGAGAACGTAAGGATGATGAAGAGGTAAAAGGAGAAGAGAGGAGGGAAAGAAGGGGAAGGTACAGCATAGAGGGGAAAGAGACAGATGTGGAGGGTCCGCCGGTACGTCTCCATACTAAACGAATTCAACTCGCGAAGTTAATGCTAGGTGAAAATAATAGCCGAGATACACGATAAGGTACTATAAAGAACGACCTCAGGTCTGCACGAAAAGTCAGTGGTTTACAAAGGTCACAGGAGGAGTGTCAAAGAGCTGCTTGAGGAGCGTAAACTACATGCGGGGGCTTGAGATTTGTACCACAGGTCCCATATCAATAGAAACTGGAATGATCTATTATGGAGATATGCAGTAATCTTGTCCATGCTTGCTAAGTACCATACTTTATCAATGACTCGACTAATGGGGGGGCCTCTTTCTGTTTCCAGTGGAGGGCAATTGAGCATCTAGCGGCGTTTAAGATCTGCGTTGTCACTTTATCGGAATTAGGAGGAGAATTTGCAGTAGGGAATCCCAGGAGAAAAGACCAAGGATCCTTAGACACCTATGAAGTACTTTTAAAAAGTCATGCAATAAAAATATATGCCCTATTCCTGGTAACAGAACACAGATAGGAAGTGCTGGCGCTGTGTACTGTATCTCTGATTCCAAATTCAGCACCTACTACGGTACGTGCCCTCCAGGATCCCTCTCCTGATCACCTACTACTGTACGTGCAGGCCCGGCGCTACCCGCTCAGCAAACGGATGCAAAGCAGGTAGGCGCCAGGTAGGAGAGGCACTCTGCCTGCTTTGCATCCCTGTGCTGCGCCTTGGACCCTGCTGCTGCTGCCGGCTGCTGTGCCTGTCACACTGACAGGCAGCGGCGCCGGCAGCATGATGAAGCCTCCTCCTTCCTATGACAGCGTTATGTCACACTCCATGGGCCAGCCCGAAAAGGGGGCGGAGCTACATGGTGCCAGGGGGCGGAGCTACATGGGACCAGGCTGCAGAGGAGGACAAACAGAATGGTAAGTTGGGGGAGAGTGATTGAAAAAGTGTGTGTGGGGGGAAGGGTGGGGGGTGCATGTGTGTGTGGGGGGGAGGGGTGTTTGTGGGGTGGGGGGGTGGGGGGGAGGGTGTGTGTGTGTGGGGGGGAAGGTGTGTGTGTGTGTGTGTGACGGGCAGGCCCGGCGGAACCCGCTCAGCAAAGGGATGCAGAGCAGGTAGGCGCCGGCCTGGAGAGGCACTGTCTCTGCTCTGCATCCCTTTGCTGTCTGTTGGTGCTGCTGGCTGCCACTGCGCCTGTCACACTATTACAGGCAGTGGCGCCGGCAGCTATGTGTGATATGTTTTTTTGTTTTAACAACAAAGCATGTTCTCTCTGGAGTCCAGAGTGGGCCAGGTCAGCATTCAGCAAACCCCACCCCTCCAGCTCACCCAGTGTGATTGCTGCAAGCACCGCCCCCTCAAGCACCTCATATTGCTGCTGCTGCAATCAGCCACGCAATGCCCCTCCGCTGCCGCCATGAAGCACCCCACCAGAGTCTTTACAGCTGCGGTGCTCGGCGCACAAGGGGAACTGCGCTCGCCTGGCCCCAAGTAAGTAGACCAGCATTGTGGTGGCCGCTGTGGGCAGAGAGAGACAGGCAGCGCTGAGGCAGATATCTGGTATCCCCAGTGGGCGGCTCTGAGCGATGCACAGCAGGTCAGGTCATTCGGCAGGGGGAGGGTACGGCACGGGCTGCAAGCTCCTAGGGTAATATACCCACTGAGACTCCAGGATCTCGTGATATTACAGACACCCTGATGTCACGCTGTACCCCCCCTCATCTGTGTTCTGTCACTGTGTCACCCCCCGTGTTCTGTCACTGTGTCACCCCCCCCTTATTCTGTCACTGTGTTTCCCCCCATGTTCTGTCACTGCGTCACCCCCCCTCATGCCCTGTCACTGCGCCCCCCCCCCCCCCCGTGTTCTGTCACTGTGTTACCCCCCCCCCCCGTGTTCTGTCACTGTCACCCCCAACGTTCTGTCACTGTGCCCCCCCGTGTTCTGTCACTGTGTCCCCCCATGTTCTGTCACTGTGTCACCTCCCCGTGCCCTGTCACGTCACTCTGTCACCCCCCTCCCCCAGTTTGTTTTTTGTCATTGCGTCACAATCCCCCCCCTCTGTGTTCAGTCCCAGTCACTGTGTCACTCAGTTGCTGTGTCGACCCCACCCCCACGTGTTCTCTCACAGCCACTGTGCCGCCCTCCCCTAGATACCCTGCACAGGGCCGTAACTAACACTGTGACAGTGGTGCCTGGCACAGTGCATATGCACTGTGGGCACAGAGTCGCTGGCAGTAGCCTCACGGACCTGCCACCGCTGCACCATCAAACACATGGGAGGGATGGCGCAAATTAATAGTTTGCAGGGAGGCGCCGAACACCCTAGCACCGGCCCTGTGTACGTGCACTCCAGGATCCCTCCCCTGATCATCTACTACTGTTTGTGCACTCCAGGATCCCTCCCCTGATCATCTACTACTGTATGTACACTCCAGGATCCCTCCCCTGATCATCTACTACTGTATGTGCACTCCAGGATCCCTCCCCTGATCATCTACTACTGTACGTGCACTCCAGGATCCCTCCCCTGATCATCTACTACTGTATGTGCACTCCAGGATCCCTCCCCTGATCATCTACTACTGTATGTGCACTCCAGGATCCCTCCCCTGATCATCTACTACTGTACGTGCACTCCAGGATCCCTCCCCTGATCACCTACTACTGTATGTGCACTCCAGGATCCCTCCCCTGATCATCTACTACTGTACGTGCACTCCAGGATCCCTCCCCTGATCACCTACTACTGTATATGCACTCCAGGATCCCTCCCCTGATCACCTACTACTGTACATGCACTCCAGGATCCCTCCCCTGATCACCTACTACTGTGCGTGCACTCCAGGATCTCTCCCCTGATCATCTACTACTGTATGTGCACTCCAGGATTCCTCCCTTGATCACCTACTACTGTACATGCACTCCAGGATTTCTCCCCTGATCACCTACTACTGTATGCACTCCAGGATCCCTCCCCTGATCACCTACTACTGTATGTGCACTCCAGGATCCCTCCCCATATCACCTACTACTGTATGTGCACTCCAGGATCCCTCCCCTGATCACCTACTACTGTACGTGCACTCCAGGATCTCTCCCCTGATCATCTACTACTGTATGTGCACTCCAGGATCCCTCCCCTGATCACCTACTACTGTACGTGCACTCCAGGATCTCTCCCCTGATCATCTACTACTGTATGCGCACTCCAGGATCCCTCCCCTGATCAACTACTACTGTACGTGCACTCCAGGATCTCTCCCCTGATCATCTACTACTGTATGCGCACTCCAGGATCTCTCCCCTGATCACCTACTACTGTATGTGCACTTCAGGATTCCTCCCCTGATCACCTACTACTGTATGTGCACTCCAGGATCCCTCCCCTGATCATCTACTACTGTATGTGCACTCCAGGATCCCTCCCCTGATCATCTACTACTGTACGTGCACTCCAGGATCCCTCCCCTGATCACCTACTACTGTATGTGCACTCCAGGATCCCTCCCCTGATCATCTACTACTGTACGTGCACTCCAGGATCCCTCCCCTGATCACCTACTACTGTATATGCACTCCAGGATCCCTCCCCTGATCACCTACTACTGTACATGCACTCCAGGATCCCTCCCCTGATCACCTACTACTGTGCGTGCACTCCAGGATCTCTCCCCTGATCATCTACTACTGTATGTGCACTCCAGGATTCCTCCCTTGATCACCTACTACTGTACATGCACTCCAGGATTCCTCCCCTGATCACCTACTACTGTATGCACTCCAGGATCCCTCCCCTGATCACCTACTACTGTATGTGCACTCCACGATCCCTCCCCATATCACCTACTACTGTATGTGCACTCCAGGATCCCTCCCCTGATCACCTACTACTGTACGTGCACTCCAGGATCTCTCCCCTGATCATCTACTACTGTATGTGCACTCCAGGATCCCTCCCCTGATCACCTACTACTGTACGTGCACTCCAGGATCTCTCCCCTGATCATCTACTACTGTATGCGCACTCCAGGATCCCTCCCCTGATCACCTACTACTGTACGTGCACTCCAGGATCTCTCCCCTGATCATCTACTACTGTATGCGCACTCCAGGATCTCTCCCCTGATCACCTACTACTGTATGTGCACTTCAGGATTCCTCCCCTGATCACCTACTACTGTATGTGCACTCCAGGATTCCTCCCCTGATCACCTACTACTGTACGTGCACTCCAGGATCCCTCCCCATATCACCTACTACTATATGTGCACTCCAGGATCCCTCTCCTGATCACCTACTACTGTACGTGCACTCCAAGATCCCTCCCCTGATCACCTACTACTGTATGTGCACTCCAGGATCCCTCCCCTGATCACCTACTACTGTATGCGCACTCCAGGATCCCTTCCCTGATCACCTAATACTGTATGTGCACTCCAGGATCTCTCCCCTGATCACCTACTACTGTACGTGCACTCCAAGATCCCTCCCCTGATCACCTACTACTGTATGTGAACTCCAGTTCCCCGAACTCGGACTTCATTACATTCTGCCCATGAAGTACTTTTTTTTTTTTTTAAAGTTTATTTAATTTTTCTGGTTATAAAAGACAACAACGTCCCCCCACAATTTTGGAGAGAACATATTCATAAAACTACAATATGTATGGAACAGAGGTATAACCTTAGTAAAGAAATTGTAGGGTTCCCAGATTGAAAGACAATACACTGATTATAAGAGAAATAAAGAAATTGACA
Organism: Pseudophryne corroboree; assembly: GCF_028390025.1. NCBI lineage: Eukaryota > Metazoa > Chordata > Amphibia > Anura > Myobatrachidae > Pseudophryne > Pseudophryne corroboree. The sequence goes on from NC_086444.1 coordinate 1,152,129,473, forward strand.
TTGTGAGTAACATAAGCAAGACATTCTTAGAGGAACCAAATAAAAGTCTAAAATTTTCTATTGCATAGGTAGAGAACGTAAGGATGATGAAGAGGTAAAAGGAGAAGAGAGGAGGGAAAGAAGGGGAAGGTACAGCATAGAGGGGAAAGAGACAGATGTGGAGGGTCCGCCGGTACGTCTCCATACTAAACGAATTCAACTCGCGAAGTTAATGCTAGGTGAAAATAATAGCCGAGATACACGATAAGGTACTATAAAGAACGACCTCAGGTCTGCACGAAAAGTCAGTGGTTTACGAAGGTCACAGGAGGAGTGTCAAAGAGCTGCTTGAGGAGCGTGAACTACATGCGGGGGCTTGAGATTTGTACCACAGGTCCCATATCAATAGAAACTGGAATGATCTATTATGGAGATATGCAGTAATCTTGTCCATGCTTGCTAAGTACCATACTTTATCAATGACTCGACTAATGGGGGGGCCTCTTTCTGTTTCCAGTGGAGGGCAATTGAGCATCTAGCGGCGTTTAAGATCTGCGTTGTCACTTTACCGGAATTAGAAGGAGAATTTGCAGTAGGGAATCCCAGGAGAAAAGACCAAGGATCCTTAGACACCTATGAAGTACTAGTAAAAAGTCATGCAATAAAAATATATGCCCTGTTCCTGGTAACAGAACACAGATAGGAAGTGCTGGCGCTGTGTACTGTATCTCTGATTCCAAATTCAGCACCTACCACGGTACGTGCGCTCCAGGATCCCTCTCCTGATCACCTACTACTGTATGTACACTCCAGGATCCCTCACCTGATCACCTACTAATGTACATGCACTCCAGGATCTCTCCCCTGATCACCTACTACTGTATGTGCACTCCAGGATCCCTCCCCTGATCATCTACTACTGTACATGCACTCCAGGATCCCACCCCTGATCACCTACTACTGTACGCGCACTCCAGGATCCCTCCCCTGATCATCTACTACTGTACGTGCACTCCAGGATCCCACCCCTGATCACCTACTACTGTACATGCACTCCAGGATCTCTCCCCTGATCACCGACTACTGTACGTGCACTCCAGGATCACTCCCCTGATCACCTACTACTGTACGTGCACTCCAGGATCCCACCCCTGATCACCTACTACTGTACATGCACTCCAGGATCTCTCCCCATATCATCTACTACTGTACGTGCACTCCAGGATCACTCCCCTGATCACCTACTACTGTACGTGCACTCCAGGATCCCTCCCCTGATCACCTACTACTGTACGTGCACTCCAAGATCCCTCCCCATATCATCTACTACTGTACGTGCACTCCAGGATCCCTCCCCTGATCATCTACTACTGTACGCGCACTCCAGGATCCCTCCCCTGATCACCTACTACTGTATGTGCACTCCAGGATCCCTCTCCTGATCACCTACTACTGTACATGCACTCCAGGACCTCTCCCCTGATCACCTACTGCTGTACATGCACTCCATGATCCCTACCCTGATCCTCTACTACTGTACGTGCACTCCAGGATCCCTCCCCTGATCACCTAATACTGTATGTGCACTCCAGGATCCCTCCCCTGATCACCTACTACTGTACGTGCACTTCAGGATCCCACCCCTGATCACCTACTACTGTATGTGCACTCCAGGATCCCTCCCCTGATCACCTACTACTGTATGTGCACTCCAGGATCCCTCCCCTGATCATCTACTACTGTACGTGCACTCCAGGATCCCTCCCCTGATCACCTACTACTGTATATGCACTCCAGGATCCCTCCCCTGATCACCTACTACTGTACATGCACTCCAGGATCCCTCCCCTGATCACCTACTACTGTGCGTGCACTCCAGGATCTCTCCCCTGATCATCTACTACTGTATGTGCACTCCAGGATTCCTCCCTTGATCACCTACTACTGTACATGCACTCCAGGATTCCTCCCCTGATCACCTACTACTGTATGCACTCCAGGATCCCTCCCCTGATCACCTACTACTGTATGTGCACTCCAGGATCCCTCCCCATATCACCTACTACTGTATGTGCACTCCAGGATCCCTCCCCTGATCACCTACTACTGTACGTGCACTCCAGGATCTCTCCCCTGATCATCTACTACTGTATGTGCACTCCAGGATCCCTCCCCTGATCACCTACTACTGTACGTGCACTCCAGGATCTCTCCCCTGATCATCTACTACTGTATGCGCACTCCAGGATCCCTCCCCTGATCACCTACTACTGTACGTGCACTCCAGGATCTCTCCCCTGATCATCTACTACTGTATGCGCACTCCAGGATCTCTCCCCTGATCACCTACTACTGTATGTGCACTTCAGGATTCCTCCCCTGATCACCTACTACTGTATGTGCACTCCAGGATTCCTCCCCTGATCACCTACTACTGTACGTGCACTCCAGGATCCCTCCCCATATCACCTACTACTATATGTGCACTCCAGGATCCCTCTCCTGATCACCTACTACTGTACGTGCACTCCAAGATCCCTCCCCTGATCACCTACTACTGTATGTGCACTCCAGGATCCCTCCCCTGATCACCTACTACTGTATGCGCACTCCAGGATCCCTTCCCTGATCACCTAATACTGTATGTGCACTCCAGGATCTCTCCCCTGATCACCTACTACTGTACGTGCACTCCAAGATCCCTCCCCTGATCACCTACTACTGTATGTGAACTCCAGTTCCCCGAACTCGGACTTCATTACATTCTGCCCATGAAGTACTTTTTTTTTTTTTTAAAGTTTATTTAATTTTTCTGGTTATAAAAGACAACAACGTCCCCCCACAATTTTGGAGAGAACATATTCATAAAACTACAATATGTATGGAACAGAGGTATAACCTTAGTAAAGAAATTGTAGGGTTCCCAGATTGAAAGACAATACACTGATTATAAGAGAAATAAAGAAATTGACATTGTGAGTAACATAAGCAAGACATTCTTAGAGGAACCAAATAAAAGTCTAAAATTTTCTATTGCATAGGTAGAGAACGTAAGGATGATGAAGAGGTAAAAGGAGAAGAGAGGAGGGAAAGAAGGGGAAGGTACAGCATAGAGGGGAAAGAGACAGATGTGGAGGGTCCGCCGGTACGTCTCCATACTAAACGAATTCAACTCGCGAAGTTAATGCTAGGTGAAAATAATAGCCGAGATACACGATAAGGTACTATAAAGAACGACCTCAGGTCTGCACGAAAAGTCAGTGGTTTACGAAGGTCACAGGAGGAGTGTCAAAGAGCTGCTTGAGGAGCGTGAACTACATGCGGGGGCTTGAGATTTGTACCACAGGTCCCATATCAATAGAAACTGGAATGATCTATTATGGAGATATGCAGTAATCTTGTCCATGCTTGCTAAGTACCATACTTTATCAATGACTCGACTAATGGGGGGGCCTCTTTCTGTTTCCAGTGGAGGGCAATTGAGCATCTAGCGGCGTTTAAGATCTGCGTTGTCACTTTACCGGAATTAGAAGGAGAATTTGCAGTAGGGAATCCCAGGAGAAAAGACCAAGGATCCTTAGACACCTATGAAGTACTAGTAAAAAGTCATGCAATAAAAATATATGCCCTGTTCCTGGTAACAGAACACAGATAGGAAGTGCTGGCGCTGTGTACTGTATCTCTGATTCCAAATTCAGCACCTACCACGGTACGTGCGCTCCAGGATCCCTCTCCTGATCACCTACTACTGTATGTACACTCCAGGATCCCTCACCTGATCACCTACTAATGTACATGCACTCCAGGATCTCTCCCCTGATCACCTACTACTGTATGTGCACTCCAGGATCCCTCCCCTGATCATCTACTACTGTACATGCACTCCAGGATCCCACCCCTGATCACCTACTACTGTACGCGCACTCCAGGATCCCTCCCCTGATCATCTACTACTGTACGTGCACTCCAGGATCCCACCCCTGATCACCTACTACTGTACATGCACTCCAGGATCTCTCCCCTGATCACCGACTACTGTACGTGCACTCCAGGATCACTCCCCTGATCACCTACTACTGTACGTGCACTCCAGGATCCCACCCCTGATCACCTACTACTGTACATGCACTCCAGGATCTCTCCCCATATCATCTACTACTGTACGTGCACTCCAGGATCACTCCCCTGATCACCTACTACTGTACGTGCACTCCAGGATCCCTCCCCTGATCACCTACTACTGTACGTGCACTCCAAGATCCCTCCCCATATCATCTACTACTGTACGTGCACTCCAGGATCCCTCCCCTGATCATCTACTACTGTACGCGCACTCCAGGATCCCTCCCCTGATCACCTACTACTGTATGTGCACTCCAGGATCCCTCTCCTGATCACCTACTACTGTACATGCACTCCAGGACCTCTCCCCTGATCACCTACTGCTGTACATGCACTCCATGATCCCTACCCTGATCCTCTACTACTGTACGTGCACTCCAGGATCCCTCCCCTGATCACCTAATACTGTATGTGCACTCCAGGATCCCTCCCCTGATCACCTACTACTGTACGTGCACTTCAGGATCCCACCCCTGATCACCTACTACTGTATGTGCACTCCAGGATCCCTCCCCTGATCACCTACTACTGTATGTGCGCTCCAGGATCCCTACCCTGATCACCTACTACTGTATGTGCACTCCAAGATCCCTGTCCTGAACACCTACTACTGTACATGCACTCCAGGATCTCTCCCCTGATCACCTACTACTGTACGTGCACTTCAGGATCCCTCCCCTGATCACCTACTACTGTATGTGCTCTCCAGGATCCCTCCCCGGATCACCTACTACTGTACGTGTACTCCAGGATCTCTCCCCTGATCATCTACTATGGTACGTGCACTCCAGGATCCCTCCCCTGATAATCTACTACTGTACGTGCACTCCAGGATCCCTCCCCTGATCATCTACTACTGTACGTGCACTCCAGGATCCCACCCCTGATCACCTACTACTGTACGTGCACTCCAGGATCCCTCCCCTGATCATCTACTACTGTACGTGCACTCCAGGATCCCACCCCTGATCACCTACTACTGTACGTGCACTCCAGGATCTCTCCCCTGATCACCTACTACTGTACGTGCACTCCAGGATCCCTCCCCTGATCATCTACTACTGTACGTGCACTCCAGGATCTCTCCCCTGATCACCTACTACTGTACGTGCACTCCAGGATCCCTCCCCTGATCATCTACTACTGTACGTGCACTCCAGGATCCCTCCCCTGATCATCTACTACTGTACGTGCACTCCAGGATCCCTCCCCTGATCACCTACTACTGTATGTGCGCTCCAGGATCCCTCCCCTGATCACCTACTACTGTATGTGCACTCCAGGATCCCTGTTCTGATCACCTACTACTGTACATGCACTCCAGGATCACACCCCTGATCACCTACTACTGTACGTGCACTTCAGGATCCCTCCCCTGATCATCTACTGCTGTATGTGCACTCCAGGATCCCTCCCCGGATCACCTACTACTGTATGTGCACTCCAGGATCTCTCCCCTAATCATCTACTATGGTACGTGCACTCCAGGATCCCTCCCCTGATAATCTACTACTGTACGTGCACTCCAGGATCCCACCCCTGATCACCTTCTACTGTACTTGCACTCAAGGATCCCTCCCCTGATCACCTACTACTGTATGTGCACTTCAGGATCCCTCCCCTGATCACCTACTGTGCTCGCCAGATCCATCTTTGTGACCATCTACTTGCAATAAACAGACCATTACCACTTGTCAGACATGATTTGCAGATGGGGACGTTGGGCAGATCTCCTACTAACAACATATTGCCGGGGTTGTCAGACAGGCTGGGGTGATAGGTGACATAGCACTAGTCCCCCGACTGCTGGAACTTGGTTTTATTTACAGCTTATGCTGCTTATGCAGTATAACCTTAGGATGCTTTGAATAAATACATGCGATTAGTAAATAGGCAGTGCACCATGCAGCTCCTCAATTCTTGGACAGTTTGGACTTTGGCAATCATGGGCGGTAGCAGGGTGGTTTATCCACTGTGGGTCATTTATGTTACACAATAACATTTACTACACCTATTTACTTGTCACTAGTGTTTCCCATACACCCAAGAGATCTCTTATTATTATTTTTTAAAGATCAGACTGTGACCTTTGCTCCCCGGAGGAGATGCTGTTTTTCTGGCTGGGAGAATATCAGACCATGTAGGTTGGGCTTGTATTTTGGTTTACTCCATGCAATTGTCTGATTGGAAGATTAAATAGAAAGCTGCCTGCCATGGTCTGGTTTGGTAAGGCTAGGCTTTCCCTGTCATCTCTATACTGCGTTAGCGGTGAGAGTGTACTGAAGCCTGGGGTTGTATGGTGGGGATGCGGTCAGGATCCTGGCTGACAGGATCCGGACAGTCAGAATACCGACAGTGGAATTCCGATGGTCAGAATCCCAACTGTAAGTACTGGGGTTAGAGTTAGGCTGTGGGGGAGGTCAGGGTTAGGCTGGGGGGGAACGTAGTTAGGCTCAGGCTGTGGGAGGGGATGCTTAGGGTTAGGCTACGGGAGAGGTAGGTTAGGCATAAGGATATGGTTAAAATATATAACTGGATCCATCTGGATTTTGACCATTGGGATGCCACTGATGGCATCCTGACCGTCGAGATGGTGACTGCTGGGATTTCGTACACAACCCATATGGAGGACTATGGGTTGGGGCTTCCTCACAGACCAATCCATGATGCCAGTGAGAGTATTGGTTCTGAAGACCATCCGTGTTTAGGGTCACCAGATCATACATTTAATAAAGGACACATATGAGTTGTTGGAAAGGATGTGTGTGCAGGGGTTGCAGAATTATATAGGCACACACTGGCGGATGAGTCAAGCTATGCACAGACCAGTTACTGTACTTAATCAGTGGTGTTGGTTTATTGATCGCTATCTGGTACAGCCATACCCACTGTTACAGCCTAGTTCTAATGGAGTAGAGCTTCAGTGGAGCAGGGTGTCATGCAGCTCACCAGCCAGTGAGTGTATGTAGGCACTAGGTAGCGGTGCAGGACAAGAGGCTTGCAGGTAAGCTCAAGTCTCTCTGGAGCTAAGTTGAAGACATATGTTTTCCACTGTGATGCTCTAGAACAGTTAAGAAACAAGATGGCTCCTGCACATGCTCAGTAGAGATCTCAACAGCCATCTTGGGATAGGGCATGAAGCCTCCCTTGAAAACAGGAAGACTAGAGTCTGCGCAGAAGCGCACTCCTCCTTCAACATGAATTACACAGGTTCTGGCTGATTAAAACCAGATGAAATGGAGATTTGAAGTCAGTCAGCCACGGAACCTGTGTAATTCATATGTGTCCTTATTAAATGGATGATCTGGCGACCATAGCCATGGGGTGTAGAGGTGATTGATGGGTTTTTGTCACCGATGCCCCACAGAGAGGAAGAAATCGGAACATCAGTGAGTTACAGTTTGCTGTGATTATTTAGGCAATAAGATGGAGAATACAATTTCTCTTCTGGATCGTTATATAATCAGCCTGCTGACCTTCCCACTGACAGACTGTTATATAGGCATTAACCTGGATAACCTAACTCAGCTGTAAACAAACTATTTGCAGATGTAAAGGTTGCTGGCATCCCGGGCTGTGTGTCTGCATTACAGTGTTTGCCACCAACTCTAACACCTAAATCATTAAGAGTCTGCAAGTTGCAGGCACAGGCACGATTTAAAGAACCAAAAATGTACAAGGCAAAACCAATCTGAGTATAACTGATGCAGCCAGTCTATGGGATTATCGATCCAAATGTAAAATGAATCTATAGTGTACACATCCAAAACATTGACTGCTGTACTGCACAGCTCATGGAAGGGTGTAAGCAGTGCTTAAAGACCGTGAAATAGCACCCGTTTGCCTGCAGCCTAAATCATATGCCTTTGGGGCCGATTCAGACCTGATCGCTGCTGTGCATTTTCTCACAGGCTGCGATGAAGTCTGAACTGCACATACGTATGCACCGCAATGTGCAGGCGTGATGGACGGCACCAACGGGGATCGCGAGTCCGTGATGGGATGGTGCGAAAATTACAAACACACCGGCGATTGCAAGGAGATTGACAGGAAGAGGGCGTTTGTGGGTGGTAACTGACTGTTTCTAGGGAGTGTCCGTTAAAACGCAGGAGGGAGCAGGTGTTTTGTGGGAGGATTTCTGACGTCAGCTCCAGCCCTGATCAATACAGCGGCTAAGTAAGTCCTGGGCTGAGCAGAAACTGCACAAACTGATGTTTGTCCACTTTTGCTACACATGCGATCGCACACCTGCACACACACACCATACCCACCCCCTATAGGCGGCGAATACTTGATCGCAGGGAAGCAAAAAACGCACCCTAGCGTTCAGGTCTGAATTACCCTCTTTGTTATTAAATTGATATGTTGCCTCAATGTGCATAAGGGGCTCTGTCTAGCGTAACAGGTATATGGGGCTCTACCTGGGGCAACGTGTATAAGGGTCTCTACCTGGCGCAACGTGTATAAGGGGCTCTACCTGGCACAACATGTATACGGGGCTCTATCTGGGGCAAACTGTATAAGAAACTCTACCTGGCGCAACATGTATAAGGGGCTCTACTTGGCGCAACATGTATATGGTGCTCTACCTGGTGTAATGTGATATTAGGTGCTCTACCTGGTATAACGTGTATAAGGGGCTCTTCTAGGTGTAACGTGTATAAGGGGCTATAAATGGCTCAGCGTGTATAAGGGACTCTACCTGGCTCAACGTATAAAAGGCTCAAACTGGCGCAAAGTGTGTAAGGGGCTCTACCTGGTGCAAAGTGTGTAAGGGGCTCTACCTGGTGCAAAGTGTATAAGGTGCTCTATCGGGCATAAAGTGTGTAAGGGGCTCTACCAGGCAAAATGTGTATAAAAGGGGCTCTACCGGGCTTAATGTTTATAAGGGGCTCTGCTCTACTGTGGTGTCATGCGTGTAAGGGGCTCTAACATGGCATAATGTGTATAAGGCAGTGGTTCCCAAACATTTTTGAATCATGGCACCCTAGACTATCAGATTTATTTATTTTAAAGGCACCCCTAGACAAAAAGTTTCTTATTGAGAAATTTAGAAAGAAATATTAAATTAAGTAAATTGTGTTTATATGTCATCCTTAGGTTCAATTGTGTGGTGAGGGACAACATTTGCATCTGTTTGTCCACATAGTTTATATGAGAGGCAGCCAACAGCACTGGGTTTGCCTATTACATTGACCATAAATAATTGCATTAGTCCTGGACCACCAATCTAAGGCAAACTGAGTGCCTGAGCACCCAAGGGTGCTTAGGCACACAGTTTGAGAACCACTGGTATAAGGAGTACTACTGTGTAGTGTAATGTGACTGTGCATGTCGTGTGAATTGGTACTATTTTTGGCGCGTGACTCTGACATGCACTATCCCTGTTTTCAGTGTGTGTGTGTGTGTGTGTGTGTGTGTGTGTGTGTGTGTGTGTGTGTGTGTGTGTGTGTGTGTGTGGGCGGGAGGCGGCGCCAAAGGAAACGTTTGCCCTGGGCGCTACAAGGTCTAGAACTGGCCCTGAGTACAGTACATTGGATTGTATTTCATCTGTTGTCACACAGACACATTTTGATTTTCTTACAGTTCGATTAAAAACTATGATATGGAACATTGACCTATATAGCCTTCCTTCTCTAGCAGCAAGACTGTGAGAACAACACAGCAAAGCAATCAGCACCAGACCTACAGGAAACTGCTGGGCAATCCGCTTGGTAGCCAGTCTGTGATTGCGGAACCCGGGAGAGAATGGTTACAAAACAAATGTATTCTGCGCTATATAAAGGTTGTCTGCATCTGTATTCACAGTGTATATACTGCACATATATTGATGAACTGCACGATGACTTAGGATAATATCTGCAAGCTGAAGGAGCACATGAAACAGAGGCAATAAGCCAGGGGGAGATTTATGAGGAATCAATGTTGGCTTTACAAAGGCTCTGCAGGGACCCAATATACAAATCCATCAGCGCTAATGTTCTCTGCCTGTGTTCTGCTGTACAGTATTTACTGTATTAGTATACAGATAACGTGACTGCCTATTTTACAGTCATCCCGCAAAGGTATATTTATTTACTATGAGTCTCTGGTCAAGATTCAGACATGAACGCAACAGTGATGGTCTCAGTCTGTGCAGGGTGACGTCGGACGCAGGCAGCTTAGGTTCTCAGTCTGCGCAGGGTAATGTTGGACGCAGGAGGCTGGCGTCCTCAGTTGCACAGGGTGACGTTGGAGGAAGGTGGCTGGCATTCTCAGTCTGCGCAAGGTGACGTCGAGCGTAGGCGGCTGATGTTCTAAGTCTGTGTATGGTGACATCGGACACAGGCGTCTTGTGTTCTCAGTCTGCACAATGACATCGGACGCAGACGGCTGCTGATCTCTGTCTGCGCACAGTGACATCTGCACATTTTGACATCGGACGCAGGCGTTTACCGTTCCAGGTCTGCGCATGGTGACATCGGATGCAGGTGGCTATTGTTTGCGCAAGCATCTCAGTCACACAGCCCATGCATCATGATGATTACCGTACAAAGATGAAGATTGAAATTGCGTGGAAATTCATGCGATTTTAGGTGGGTGGTATAAAGGGGGAATGGCTAGCCAGAAGCAGGAGTGTTGCGGTCAGCGACTACGTCTAAAGATGGAATTGCACTGACCTAGGAGTTCATGTTCAGATGGAGACTTTGTGCCTCCATAAGGATGGTGCAATGTCCAATGGTGCAACCGATGTGTGATTGATGGTGCGTCTTAATTCACAAGGCGGTGGATGAGCATCTCAGTAGGATCTCAGTAGTTGTTATGAGCCACGGCTGTGGCTCATTCCTGTTTTGCAGTTTTGTTCTGTATTTCATGTTATACTTCTGTTTATGTTCCCCGTGGGTGTCATGGGGTGCTCGGAGCTCACCCTTAAGGAGGGGATACTGTTATGAACCACAGGTAGTGGTTCATTCCTATTTTATGTTTATAAAGTTGTCTTGCATGCCAGGATTTCCTGTTGCTCTGTTTTAGAATACTCTTGTCTGCTGCCGCTGGTGAGTCTGTGTAATTGCAGCTTGTTCCCTTGTGTTCAGCCTCACCTGGCTGCTAATTGCATCTGGTCAGTTTGGAATCTTGCAACAAGGCAGCTGCATGGGATTATTAATTAGGCCTCTCTGTTATATGCTGGCTGTTTGCAATTCACAGATGCTGGTGATATTCCTTGGTTTGCAGTCTGCTTGAGTTCTGAGCTTGGTTCCTGCTAGTTCCTGAGCTTCCTGTGTCGATTCCTGTGTCAGTCCCTGTGTCGATTCCTATGTCTGATCCCGTGTACTGCCGTGAGGCGTTCCTGTCCTGAGGTCCAGTACTGTTGCCTGTGCAAGTTTCTGGCTTCTTGGTGTCCACCGGTCTGCCGTTTGGGATTCTGCCTGTCCTCCAGTTCTGAGAGTCTGTGTCAGCAGCATTGGGAGTTCCTGTCCGTTTGCCAGTATTCGTACCGGTTCCGTGAGTAGCGGCACTACCGCGTCCGTCGGCCTAGGCTGCTGTATTCCCTTATTATTTCTGTCACTGGTGTTTTGCAGAGGGTTCTGCTTATGCTGTCACCGCCGGTACACAAAAGTATTGTCGGCGTGTGGTCAGCATTTCCTTTGTTGTTCTTTTCCTTTGGCGGCAAGCCGCACATACTTTGGTTTTAGGTTTGTTAGTAGCCCCTGGCCTTGTTGTTTAGTCAGAGGGTCCCTTGTTATCACCCTGTCTCGGTTCACTCTTTGTCTCTCATTAAGACCTGAGGGGGCATCGAAGTTGGGCAGACGTAATCCGCCCTTCAAACGCGGCTGCCATGGGCTCAAGCAACCATAGTCTCGCAAGAGTGTACTGACAGCACGGGTGAGACAACGGAGATAGGGCGCCAGGGGCTATTACCTTTCCATTCCCCTTTCCCAGCATTCCGTCCTGGTGCTCTGGACTCGCTTCATAACATCTCCCTTGTTCTGAGCACCAGGAACCTAACATTATCACCAGCCATACCACAAAAAAGAAATAAAACTTTTTTCTTTTTTGGCCCAGTCCAGTGTCTAGTCTAGAATCCAGTCCTGTCTAGAATTCGGTGTTTAGAATCCAGTCCAGTGTTAGAATCCAGTCCAGTGTTAGAATCCAGTCTTGTCTAGAATCTGGTGTTTAGAATCCAGTCCGGTGTTTAGAATCCAGTCCGGTTTTTAGAATCCAGTCCGGTTTTTAGAATCCAGTCCGGTGTTTAGAATCCAGTCCGGTGTTTAGAATCCAGTCCGGTGTTTAAAAAAAAAAAAAAAAAAAAGTCTTGTTTTGTTTAGCAAAATTTAGTCTTGCCTTGTCTTGTCCAGTTTTAAATCCTCCTATGTCTACTATGCAAGCCCTGCAGGCATCTCTCGCAGCCCTGAACTCTGTATTCAGTGCTTTGAGACCAGAGCGACTAGAAGTTTTGCAGCAATCCCTAAAGCAACTGCAAAACCTACTGACTAAAATCTTGCTCATCTTGCCAGAAGTCGTTGAGAGTACATCTATCTCTAAAGAGACTCTTGTTCACAGTATGGTGACAAGAGAATCCTCTGGTTTAATTGAAGAGAAAAGATTTAAAAGTTTTCTGCGGCCCAGGCTCTCAGAAGAGGAGCGTCTGCGTCGCAGAAACTTAAACTTGTGCCTATATTGTGGGGGTTTAGGCCACTATCTGCAGACCTGTGAGTTGCGCAAGCCAAAGTGTGGTGACGAGTCTTGCCCTCTGGCCAAGTTGAGTCAGGATACAAGACCTACTCCTGTCTCTACTGTGGCAGAGGTACTTGTCACACAACCCACACTAAAAAGCTCTCTGTCCTATAATTGGGGTCCTTGGGCAAGGGAGCCCCATTATAGATTCAGGAATCAAAAAAGAATGTTTTTCTCCTCTCTTGAGGTTCCTGTGGAAGCGGAGTTGCAAGCCCCTGGAGTGGTGCCCGATGCCCAGGGTCCTGGAGTGGTGCCCGATGCCCAGGGTCCTGGAGTGGTGCCCAGGGTCCTGGAGTGGTGCCCGTAGCCCAGGGTCCTGGAGTGGTGCCCGTAGCCCAGGGTCCTGGAGTGGTGCCCGTAGCCCAGGGTCCTGGAGTGGTGCCCGTAGCCCAGGGTCCTGGAGTGGTGCCCGTAGCCCAGGGTCCTGGAGTGGTACCCGATGCCCAGAGTGCTGGAGCGGTACCCGATGCCCAGAGTGCTGGAGCGGTACCCGATGCCCAGAGTGCTGGAGCGGTACCCGATGCCCAGAGTGCTGGAGCGGTACCCAATGCCCTAGCTTATAGAGGGGCATCAAATATTATAGTTCAGGTGTCCATACCGGAAGGGGTCTCAGAAGCTGTCACCCCAGGTAGGGACTTGAAAAGCGCAACCCAAGAAAGGGTCTCTAAAACCATAGTTCTTGAAGGGAACTCGAGAAGCAAAACCCCAGAAGGGATCTTTGAAGTAATATCCCCAAGTGGGGTCTCGAGAGACGCAGCCCCAAAGAAGGGTCTAGAAGTCGCTTCCCCAGGAAAGAACTTAAGAAGCATAGCATTAGTGGAGGATCTGAACGTTATTGCTTCAGCAAAAGTCCCGGAAGTCATAGTCCCGGGAGAACTTTCGATAATTATCGACTCAGAGAGGGAGGCCGATGGCCCGATTCCAGTCAGGGAGGCCAACGGCCCGGTCCCAGTAAAAGAATCCGAGGTGCTGGCCCCAGCGGGGTTCCCGGAGGCCACTGCCCCAGCGGGGTTCCCGGAGGCCACTGCCCCAGCGGGGTTCCCGGAGGCCACTGCCCCGGCGGGGTTCCCGGAGGCCACTGCCCCGGCGGGGTTCCCGGAGGCCACTGCCCCGGCAGGGTTCCCGGAGGCCACTGCCCCGGCGGGGTTCCCGGAAGTCTCTGCCCCGGCGGGGTTCCCGGAAGTCTCTGCCCCGGGTGGGGTTCAGGAAGTCTCTGCCCCGGGTGGGGTTCAGGAAGTCTCTGCCCCGGGTGGGGTTCAGGAAGTCTCTGCCCCGGGTGGGGTTCAGGAAGTCTCTGCCCCGGGTGGGGTTCAGAAAGTCACTGCCCCGGGTGGGGTTCAGAAAGTCACTGCCCCGGGTGGGGTTCAGAAAGTCACTGCCCCGGGTGGGGTTCAGAAAGTCACTGCCCCGGGTGGGGTTCAGAGAGTCTCAGCCTCGAGTAAGGTCAATAGTGACCAGGTCCTAGCAAAGCACTCCAGTCAGTCAGATGAGAAGGAAACAGATCCTGACTCTGATATCTCAACATCCATAATCTTTGATGGGGACTTAGCCCAATTTTTGACACTTTACAAACACTATTACATTATTATGTTGTCTAGACCATTTCTGGGCATCACTTCAGAGAACATTGTGCTTTATCTGATTTATTCTTTTAGAGGAGAGCCTTTTGAGTGGGCGACCAGCCTAATGAAAGCTGAAGATCCCATTCTTCAGGATCCCCTAGCATTCAGTGATGCAATTATTAAAAGATATGGTTCCAAAGAAATTGGTTCAGGTTCCTCTAGGTCACCCGTCTTATATACTGAGAGTCCACCAAATACTGTAAACTCAGCACAAGAGTCTCAGCCCGTTGTTTTGACTGCAGGATGTGCTTTTCTGACTTCTTCTAATAATAGTACTTTACCAGAAAGTTCAGCTCCCAAGGGTAAGAGACCTGTCTCTGATTTGAACGCAGCCTTGCTGGGTGGTACCATCAGTTCAGACAATGTGTGGGGAATTACCTTGGTCAGACCTAAAGAGCTTTGTAAAAAGAAGAAGAAGAAAAAGAAATAATTTTTGACTCTTGCCTTGATTAAAAAAAAAGAGTTTTTTTTTTGTTTTTTCCCCTTGTCTTGTGTCCAGTGGCCACCATCAAGGGGAGGGCACTGTTACAAGTTGTTGCTACAGCTTGTTTTTGTTTTCTTGTCTGTTAGACCAGTGTGTCAGGTTTTTTTTTTTGTATCCCTTGTTCTGGATAGTCTGAATTTTGGGGTCTTTTGACCCCTCCTCAAGGGGGGGGGGTAATGTTATGAGCCACGGCTGTGGCTCATTCCTGTTTTGCAGTTTTGTTCTGTATTTCATGTTATACTTCTGTTTATGTTCCCCGTGGGTGTCATGGGGTGCTCGGAGCTCACCCTTAAGGAGGGGATACTGTTATGAACCACAGGTAGTGGTTCATTACTATTTTATGTTTATAAAGTTGTCTTGCATGCCAGGATTTCCTGTTGCTCTGTTTTAGAATACTCTTGTCTGCTGCCGCTGGTGAGTCTGTGTAATTGCAGCTTGTTCCCTTGTGTTCAGCCTCACCTGGCTGCTAATTGCATCTGGTCAGTTTGGAATCTTGCAACAAGGCAGCTGCATGGGATTATTAATTAGGCCTCTCTGTTATATGCTGGCTGTTTGCAATTCACAGATGCTGGTGATATTCCTTGGTTTGCAGTCTGCTTGAGTTCTGAGCTTGGTTCCTGCTAGTTCCTGAGCTTCCTGTGTCGATTCCTGTGTCAGTCCCTGTGTCGATTCCTATGTCTGATCCCGTGTACTGCCGTGAGGCGTTCCTGTCCTGAGGTCCAGTACCGTTGCCTGTGCAAGTTTCTGGCTTCTTGGTGTCCACCGGTCTGCCGTTTGGGATTCTGCCTGTCCTCCAGTTCTGAGAGTCTGTGTCAGCAGCATTGGGAGTTCCTGTCCGTTTGCCAGTATTCGTACCGGTTCCGTGAGTAGCGGCACTACCGCGTCCGTCGGCCTAGGCTGCTGTATTCCCTTATTATTTCTGTCACTGGTGTTTTGCAGAGGGTTCTGCTTATGCTGTCACCGCCGGTACACAAAAGTATTGTCGGCGTGTGGTCAGCATTTCCTTTGTTGTTCTTTTCCTTTGGCGGCAAGCCGCACATACTTTGGTTTTAGGTTTGTTAGTAGCCCCTGGCCTTGTTGTTTAGTCAGAGGGTCCCTTGTTATCACCCTGTCTCGGTTCACTCTTTGTCTCTCATTAAGACCTGAGGGGGCATCGAAGTTGGGCAGACGTAATCCGCCCTTCAAACGCGGCTGCCATGGGCTCAAGCAACCATAGTCTCGCAAGAGTGTACTGACAGCACGGGTGAGACAACGGAGATAGGGCGCCAGGGGCTATTCCCTTTCCATTCCCCTTTCCCAGCATTCCGTCCTGGTGCTCTGGACTCGCTTCATAACATCTCCCTTGTTCTGAGCACCAGGAACCTAACAGTAGTATGACCATTGGCAGCGACGTTATCATACAGATGCTTAGGGCTGTGGCCATCCTCCTCAGAGGCTTGGCTAACTATTACAGATTGTAAGTTTTGGGCCACTTTATAAATAAATATAGTAAATACTGCCAGGGGCGTAGCGAGGGTGGAACGAGTAGAGCTTGAGCTCCAGGCGCTGCTGGGGACAAAAGGTGCAGGCTTTCTGTAACAGAGATCCAACCGGAATTTTTGCTGAAAAGATGCGGGCGCATGCGCAGCGCCCGTCCTACGTATGCGCCCGCACTTTCTGCGGGGGGGCGCAGAAAAAGCGATCGCCTCTGCCGGTCAATCAGGCAGAG
Source organism: Pseudophryne corroboree (assembly GCF_028390025.1). NCBI lineage: Eukaryota > Metazoa > Chordata > Amphibia > Anura > Myobatrachidae > Pseudophryne > Pseudophryne corroboree. The sequence continues at coordinate 1,152,146,103 of NC_086444.1, forward strand.
GCGGTCACGGGGTGGGGGCTAGCAACGCTCCGTTTCCAGGGAGGAGACGGAGCGTTGCGGGGCGTGGGGCGGCGCGAACGGTGGGCGGAGGCGGATGAATGGGAGCGTGTTGTGGGTGTGATCACGGTGGCTGCGTGATGTCACACGCAGCCACTGCGGTCAGGAAACTGGCAGCGAGTCTCCTGCGGCCGTAGCTAAGCAGCAGCGGCAGGAGGCTCCCACAGTTTCTGCTAACAAGCAGAAATTGCAAACGCTCCGCAATTTCTGCTTGTTCAACTGGGGGAGGCTCCGGTCAGCATGCTGGGCAGCCTTGCCAAGCGATGGGTGGCCCCCAGCATGCGAGCCAAAGGATAGCAAATTCTGCCTTACTGAATTAGCCCCTGTATCTGCATTCAGTGATATGGAACAAGCAGGCAGTGTGGTGGCCACCCCTTCCCTTTCCTCAGTCCTTTCCTTCTACCCACGGAGATCAATCACATAGAAGCTCCGCCGCTCCAGGCTAGAACGAGGAGCTGCTCTGCTGCTGCCCTCTTGGTGAGAATTAATGAGTGTATACATAACCCTCCAACTGTACCTTTTTGGCAGGTACAATACCTTTTTTTTATGGTCTGTACCTGCCAAAAAGGGTTTGTACCGATTTTTGACTCTCCCAATTAACATTGTAAGTATAGAAAAAGGGGTGTGGCCACGCCCTCTTTACCCGTGGCCATGTCCCCTTTCCTAATTTGTACTGGTTTTCATGTGTAAAATGTTGGAGGGTTTGTGTATACTGTGTGTATATGTGTGTTTATGTGTATATGTCTGTGAGTGTGTATATGTACTGTATGCAGTGATGTGCACCGGACATTTTTCGGGTTTTGTGTTTTGGTTTTGGATTCGGATCCGCGGCCGTGTTTTGGATTCGGAAGCGTTTTGGCAAAACCTCCCTGAAAATTTTTTGGCGGATTCGGTTGTGTTTTGGATTCGGGTGTTTTTTTACAAAAACCCCTCAAAAACAGCTTAAATCATAGAATTTGGGGGTCATTTTGATCCCATAGTATTATTAACCTCAATAACCATAATTTCCACTCATTTCCAGTCTATTCTGAACACCTCACACCTCACAATATTATTTTTAGTCCTAAAATTTGCACCGAGGTCGCTGGATGACTAAGCTAAGCGACCCAAGTGGCTGACACAAACACCTGGACCATCTAGGAGTGGCACTGCAGTGTCACACAGGATGGCAGATTAAAAAAATAGTCCCCAAACAGCACATGATGCAAAGAAAAAAAGAGGCGCAAGGAGGTAGCTGTGTGACTAAGCTAAGCGACCCAAGTGGCCGACACAAACACCTGGCCCATCTAGGAGTGGCACTGCAGTGTCAGACAGGATGGCACTTCAAAAAATAGTCCCCAAACAGCACATGATGCAAAGAAAAAAAGAGGCGCAATGAGGTAGCTGTGTGACTAAGCTAAGTGACCCAAGTGGCCTACACAAACACCTGGCCCATCTAGGAGTGGCACTGCAGTGTCAGACAGGATGGCACTTCAAAAAACAGTCCCCAAACACATGATGCAAAGAAAAATGAAAGAAAAAAGAGGTGCAAGATGGAATTGTCCTTGGGCCCTCCCACCCACCCTTATGTTGTATAAACAGGACATGCACACTTTAACAAACCCATCATTTCAGCCACAGGGTCTGCCACACGACTGTGACTGAAATGACTGGTTGGTTTGGGCCCCCACCAAAAAAGAAGCAATCAATCTCTCCTTGCACAAACTGGCTCTACAGAGGCAAGATGTCCATCTCCTCCTCATCCTCCGATTCTTCACCCCTTTCACTGTGTACATCCCCCTCCTCACAGATTATGAATTCGTCCCCACTGGAATCCACCATCTCAGGTCCCTGTGTACTTTCTGGAGGCAATTGCTGGTGAATGTCTCCACGGAGGAATTGATTATAATTCATTTTGATGAACATCATCTTCTCCACATTTTCTGGAAGTAACCTCGTACGCCGATTGCTGACAAGGTGAGCGGCTGCACTAAACACTCTTTCAGAGTACACACTGGAGGGGGGGCAACTTAGGTAAAATAAAGCCAGTTTGTGCAAGGGCCTCAAAATTGCCTCTTTTTCCTGCCAGTATACGTACGGACTGTCTGACATGCCTACTTGGATGCGGTCACTCATATAATCCTCCACCATTCTTTCAATGGTGAGAGAATCATATGCAGTGACAGTAGACGACATGTCAGTAATCGTTGGCAGGTCCTTCAGTCCGGACCAGATGTCAGCACTCGCTCCAGACTGCCCTGCATCACCGCCAGCGGGTGGACTCGGAATTCTTAGCCTTTTCCTCTCACCCCCAGTTGCGGGAGAATGTGAAGGAGGAGCTGTTGACGGGTCACGTTCCGCTTGACTTGACAAGTGTCTCACCAGACTTGTGTCTGCCGGAAAGAGCGATACAACGTAGGTTTTAAATATAGGATCGAGCACGGTGGCCAAAATGTAGTGCTCTGATTTCAACAGATTGACCACCCGTGAATCCTGGTTAAGCGAATTAAGGGCTCCATCCACAAGTCCCACATGCCTAGCGGAATCGCTCTGTATTAGCTCCTCCTTCAATCTCTCCAGCTTCTTCTGCAAAAGCCTGATGAGGGGAATGACCTGACTCAGGCTGGCAGTGTCTGAACTGACTTCACGTGTGGCAAGTTCAAAGGGTTGCAGAAACTTGCACAACGTTGAAATCATTCTCCACTGCGCTTGAGTCAGGTGCATTCCCCCTCCTTTGCCTATATCGTAGGTAGCTGTATAGGCTTGAATGGCCTTTTGCTGCTCCTCCATCCTCTGAAGCATATAGAGGGTTGAATTCCACCTCGTTACCACCTCTTGCTTCAGATGATGGCAGGGCAGGTTCAGGAGTGTTTGCTGGTGCTCCAGTCTTCGGCACGCGGTGGCTGAATGCCGAAAGTGGCCCGCAATTCTTCGGGCCACAGACAGCATCTCTTGCACGCCCCTGTAATTTTTCAAATAATTCCACACCACCAAATTCAATGTATGTGCAAAACATGGGATGTGCTGGAATTTGCCCAGATGTAATGCACGCACAATATTGCTGGCGTTGTCCGATGTCACAAATCCCCAGGAGAGTCCAATTGGGGTAAGCCATTCTGCGATCTTCCTCAGTTCCTGTAAGAGGTTGTCAGCTGTGTGCCTCTTATGGAAAGCGGTGATACAAAGCGTAGCCTGCCTAGGAACGAGTTGGCGTTTGCGAGATGCTGCTACTGGTGCCGCCACTGCTGTTCTTGCTGTGGGAGGCAATACATCTACCCAGTGGGCTGTCACAGTCATATAGTCCTGAGTCTGCCCTGCTCCACTTGTCCACATGTCCGTGGTTAAATGGACATTGGGTACAACTGCATTTTTTAGGACACTGGTGACTCTTTTTCTGACGTCTGTGTACATTTTCGGTGTCGCCTGCCTAGAGAAGTGGAACCTAGATGGTATTTGGTACCGGGGACACAGTACCTCATGCAATTCTCTAGTTCCCTGTGAATTAACGGTGGATACCGGAAACACGTTTTTCACCACCCAGGCTGCCAAGGCCTGAGGTATCCCCTTTGCAGCAGGATGACTGCTGTGATATTTCATCTTCCTCGCAAAGGACTGTTGGACAGTCAATTGCTTACTGGAAGTAGTACAAGTGGGCTTACGACTTCCCCTCTGGGATGACGATCGACTCCCAGCAGCAACAACAGCAGCGCCAGCAGCAGTAGGCGTTACACTCAAGGATGCATCAGAGGAATCCCAGGCAGGAGAGGACTCGTCAGACTTGACAGTGACATGGCCTGCAGGACTATTGGCTTTCCTGTGTAAGGAGGAAATTGACACTGAGGGAGTTGGTGGTGTAGTTTGCATGAGCTTGGTTACAAGAGGAAGGGATTTAGTTGGCAGTAGACTGCTTCCGCTGTCACCCAAAGTTTTTGAACTTGTCAATGACTTGTGATGAATGCGCTCCAGGTGACGCATAAGGGAGGATGTTCCGAGGTGGTTAACGTCCTTACCCCTACTTATTACAGCTTGACAAAGGCAACACACGGCTTGACACCAGTTGTCTGCATTTCTGTTTAAATAATTCCACACCGAAGAGGTGATTTTTTTTTTGTAATTTGACCAGGCATGTCAATGGCCATATTCGTCCCACGGACAACAGGTGTCTCCCCGGGTGCCTGACTTAAACAAACCACCTCACCATCAGAATCCTCCTTGACAATTTCCTCCCCAGCGCCAGCAACTCCCATATCCTCATCCTGGTGTACTTCAACAGTGACATCTTAAATTTGACTATCAGGAACTGGACTGCCGGTGCTCCTTCCAGCACTTGCAGGGGGCGTGCAAATGGTGTAAGGCGCCACCTCTTCCCGTCCAGTGTTGGGAAGGTCAGGCATCGCAACCGACACAATTGGACTCTCCTTGGGGATATGTGATTTAGAAGAACGCACAGTTCTTTGCTGTGTTTTTGCCATCTTAACTCTTTTAAATTTTCTAGCAGGAGGATGAGTGCTTCCATCCTCATGTGAAGCTGAACCACTAGCCATGAACATAGGACAGGGCCTCAGCCGTTCCTTGCCATTCCGTGTCGTAAATGGCATATTGGCAAGTTTACGCTTCTCATCAGACGCTTTTAATTTTGATTTTTGGGTCATTTTACTGAAATTTAGTTTTTTGTATTTTACATGCTCTCTACTATAACATTGGGCATCTGCCTTGGCAGACGACGTTGATGGCATTTCATCGTCTTGGCCATGACTAGTGGCAGCAGCTTCAGCACGAGGTGGAAGTGGATCTTGATCTTTCCCTATTTTACCCTCCACATTTTTGTCCTCCATTTTTTAATGTGTGGAATTATATGCCAGTAATATATCAATAGCAATGGCCTACTACTACATACTGCGCACGACAACTAAAATGCACCACAGTAAGGGATGGATAGTATACTTGACGACACAGAGGTAGGTAGAGCAGTGGCCTACTGTACTGTACTGCTATATATTATATACTGGTGGTCATCAAAATTATGCAATGTACTCCTACTATATACAGTATACAACGCACAACAACTAAAATGCACCACAGGTATGGATGGATAGTAAACTTGATGACACAGAGGTAGGTAGAGCAGTGGCCTACTGTACCGTACTGCTATATATTATATACTGGTGGTCAGCAAAATTATGCACTGTCCTCCTACTATATATACACCACACCACTTAAATGCACCACAGGGATGGATGGATAGTATACTTGACGACACAGAGGTAGGTAGAGCAGTGGCCTACTGTACCGTACTGCTATATATTATATACTGGTGGTCAGCAAAATTATGCACTGTCCTCCTACTATATATACACCGCACAACAACTAAAATGCACCACAGGTATGGATGGATAGTATACTTGATGACACAGAGGTAGGTAGAGCAGTGGCCTACTGTACCGTACTGCTATATATTATATACTGGTGGTCAGCAAAATTATGCACTGTCCTCCTACTATATATACACTGCACCACTTAAATGCACCACAGGGATGGATGGATAGCATACTTGACGACACAGACGTAGGTAGAGCAGTGGCCTACTGTACCGTACTGCTATATATTATATACTGGCGGTCAGCAAAATTATGCACTGTCCTCCTACTTTATATACACTGCACAACAACTAAAATGCACCACAGGGATGGATGGATAGTATACTTGACGACACAGAGGTAGGTAGAGCAGTGGCCTACTGTACCGTACTGCTATATATTATATACTGGCGGTCAGCAAAATTATGCACTGTCCTCCTACTATATATACACTGCACCACTTAAATGCACCACAGGGATGGATGGATAGTATACTTGACGACACAGAGGTAGGTAGAGCAGTAGCCTACTGTACCGTACTGCTATATATTATATACTGGTGGTCAGCAAAATATGCACTGTCCTCCTACTACTGCGCACAACAACTAAAATGCACCACAGGTATGGATGGATAGTATACTTGACGACACAGAGGTAGGTAGAGCAGTGGACTACTGTACCGTACTGCTATATATTATATACTGGTGGTCAGCAAAATTATGCACTGTCCTCCTACTATATATACACCGCACAACAACTAAAATGCACCACAGGGATGGATGGATAGTATACTTGATGAAACAGAGGTAGGTAGAGCAGTGGACTATTGTACCATACTGCTATACTGGTGGTCACTGGTCAGCAAAATTCTGCACTGTCCTCCTATACTACAATGCAGCACAGATATGGAGCGTTTTTCAGGCAGAGAACGTAGATATTTTCAGCACACTCAGCGCAGAAATTTGCAAGCACACTGAGCACAGATACTTGCAGCACACTGAGCACAGATATTTGCAGCACACTGAACACAACTGAGAGGACACTGCACGTCCTCTCCCTATCATCTCCAATGCACGAGTGAAAATGGCGGCGACGCGCGGCTCCTTATATAGGATACGAATCTCGCGAGAATCCGACAGCGGGATGATGACGTTCAGGTGCGCTCGGGTTAACCGAGCAAGGCGGGAGGATCCGAGTATGCCTCGGACCCGTGTAAAATGGGTGAAGTTCGGGGGGGTTCGGATTCCGAGGAACCGAACCCGCTCATCACTAACTGTATGTATGCGTAAATGTGAGTGTTTCTGTGTAAATATGTGTATATGTCTGTGTGCATACTGTATGTGTATGTTTATGTGTATACATGTATATGTCTGTGTTTATATGTGAGTGTATATGTGTGTGCTTATGTATGTCTGTGTGTATATGTGTGTGTTTATGTGTATATATCTTTGTAGACAGTATGTGTGAGTATATGTGTGTGTTTATGTATTTCTGTGTGTATATGTCTGTGTATATGTGTGTGTTTATTTATGTCAGTGTGTATGTCTGTGTTTATGTGTGTGTGTACATGTACATATATCTGTTTGTGTATATGTGTGTGTTTATGTATGTCTGTGCCTAGATATGTGTGACTCTATGTATGTATGTATGTATGTATGTATGTATGTGTGGTGGTGGTAGTGGGTGGGGGCATCGTGACATGACTCTTCTCCTGGTGTCATGTCTTCATGCTGCGCCTCTGAATACTGCTAGTGCATGTATGATAATGTAGTGGATTAATAACAGCAATGCACTGTAGTGCATACACCATAGTCTTGTGCAGTATAATGTAATATATGTATAATGTGTAATTCAAGTGCACAGTCTAAAACCTGATCCCCAGAGGAGAGGGTGGGCCCTTAGGCAGTGGGGCCTACCGGGGGTTTCCTCTGCACCACTATGGGCCAGTCTGACCCTGTCCATGACTCCTACCTTCTATCATCATTAACTGTGGCTTCATTCTCTTCCTTCTCATAATCTCATCCACCCTTTCTGAGGCTTATTTGGGACACTAGGTGATTCAGGAGCTGTCACTCAGCGGGTGTATAATAGATGTTCCCTAGTCGCTTCTTTCCCCCTGATATGCGGCTGATTAAGGTTCTTCTAACCACAGTTGCTGATCTCCTTTGCTCTTCCCTGAGTCCTGGGGAGTTTCTGATGGATCTAATGCTATTCTCTACCTGCCCCCATGCTTTTGCCAATGTCCCACTTGCCAGGATTAGCTGCCCTCTTATGCTAGGTACACACTAGATGACTTGCAAACGATGCAATGTCTTCAACGATTTCCCTTGAACTCCTGGACAAACAATGTAGAGCATACACACTGTGCAATCTTATAAAAGATATCATCAGTGGCCACATCTAGAGTATGCTGGTATGCAGCTGAGTCTGACGATATCCTCAGATTGAGCTGCATGTAGAGAAGATGTGATGAAAATGCCACGAATTACGTTGCGTTAGCGTGCATAGTGCATACACACTTGACAATTTGAACAATTTGTCCTTCCGAAGAGTCGGAATTGCCCATATCATTCATAAAATTGTCTAGTGTGTAGGGGCCTTTAGCTCTCTTCTTCCCAAATTCTCTGCATAACACGGACATTACACGGTTCCTCTGGGTGGTCTTCTGTATGCCGAATGTCGGTATACCGGGCCGGCGCCGGGATCCCGACACCCGGCATACCGACAACTATTCTCCCTCGTGGGGGTCCACGACCCCCCTGGAGGGAGAATAAAATAGAGTGGTGCGCGTAGCGCGCCACCGTGCCTGCAGCGTGGCGAGCGCAGCGAGCCCGCAAGGGGCTCCTTTGCGCTCGCCACGCTGTCGGTATGCCGGCAGTCGAGCTCCCGGCACCGGTATTCTGGTCGCCGGGAGCCCGAGCGCCGGCATACCGTACTACACCCGGTTCCTCTCTCTCTTCTCATGGACCCGAGTACTGTTCTCTTCCTCTTGACACTACACTCAAACTATGGGGGTAATTCAGACCTGATCGTAGATGTGCTAAATTTATCACATCTACGATCAGTTTCACAGTCATGCGGGGGGACGCCCAGCACAGGGCTAGTCCGCCCCACATGTCTAGCTCTGCCCCCCACACAGGTACAAAAGCATTGCACGGCGGCGATGCTTTTGTACCTGAGGAGTAGCTCCCTACCAGCGCAGCTCCTGCGCACTGACAGGGAACTACTCGCCGCGTCCTGGGTCGCAGTGGCTGCATGTGACGTCACGCAGCCGCTGTGGCCCACACCCCCAATGTGGCCCACACCCCCAATGGTCTGGACACGCCTCCCGCGACCGCCTCTACCTGTCAATCAGGCAGAGACGAATGAACCAGTGAGATGCTGATAGCATCTCACTGGGTTCCCGGGGTGTGCACGCGTAGTGTGGCCGCTGTGTGTGCGCACTCCACAAAGTAATTCAGACTGCGATTACTGCCGCTGCAGCATCTGAATTACCCCCTATATCCATTGCTCTGTCTCAAACCAGGGCCAGAATGGCACACTACATAAGCGGATCCCTGGCATTGCCGTCTCTGCTGACCTTGTAGTCCCATTATGTCACGTTCCCCGAACCTAATTACAGTCTACATTTTATCATTTTAAATAATCCTCTAATAAATAATTTATAAAAGCTGGAGAATAAAAATAACCGGTGGGAGCTGCATCCAACATGCAGGGTAAGAACATTATTGTGCTGTTGGGCAGTGCTAAGAACCATTTCCAAGGACAAAGCTATAGATCCGGACACTGCCCCCCAATAAAGCACAATGGGCATCCATTCCTATGCTAATATCTATCAGTAACCATTACACGGTTCTTTCTGCACTACTTTTGGTCTTATTCTGGCGTAATATAATCTGCATTATCATGTACCGGTAAATATATTGATGTCTTCATGAAGATTCCTGTGTCCCAGCCTTTTCCCATGTTGCGCACTCTGCACCTATTCAAAATATTTATTAATCTGTCAGCGCCACAGGCATCACCGGGGACATGGCATGTTTCTGGAGATCTGCACTCAGGGGTGTCTTAAGCGAGGAGGGGGCCTATATGCAGACTCCAGGTGGGCCCCACGCAGGTCTCCGGAAACATGGCGCGCGTAAAGTTTCGGAGACAAAATTCAAACTGCGCATGCGCAGCGGCCATTTTGGAAGGGATTTTTTGCACGACGGCTGCAGCTGCAGCGATCGACGCTGCACCGTGGAGAGGTGAGTACTAAAATATGGGTGCAGTGTGGGCCCCCCCCTGGACCCAGGGGCCCGTGTGCACCGCACACATGATAGAAACGCCTACAGTATGTCTGCACTGCAGACTTCACTGGAAACAAGGGGAAGACATTATGGGGGATTTTCAATTGTTAGAAAAGTTGGTTGGGTGTCTGTTTTTTCCCGTCTATTAGATAGGAAAAAACAGACACCCAACTGACTTTTCAAACAAGTGAATACCCCCCGAAGTGTCTGGAGACCTGTATATGTGAACTGCATAAATCACCAGGAAGTGGCGTCTGCACCAATTTCCCAGAGATCGGCATAAGCGCAGTAGTCTTCGTCATGTGCCGGAATCTGCTGCAAGGTCCAATTATCAATAATCGCTTTGCAATGTGATTTCGGTGCAATATTAGCACCCAAAATCGTATGGAATATACAATTATATTGGTGCCATGTATTAATCTTCACCAGCAGGAACAGGGGCTCCAAAAGGACACCATCCCTACAATATAATCGGACAACTAGCAGGGCTACTATGGAGGAACCTTCTGATTTTTGCAAAGGGTACCCTCGCAGGCTACAACAGGCTAATGCCATCTTCAAATGGTGTTAGCTGCGGGGGTCAGTGCTTCCCATTCTGGAGCTTGGAATATCTAACATCATCGCAACCTATGGTGGCTGCAGCTGAAGTCGGAAATGGAGGGATCACAGCAGATATTGTAGATTCCTGCAGCAGTCCCTCCTACATACAAGTGATAGTAAATATTTGCAGATATCCCCCGAAAATGGGTGTTTTCGGGGGAATATGCCACACATATTTATTGATAAATGGGCCCCTATATAAGTCAAAGTAGAAAAATGACATCATAATGCGAGGAAACTAGAGATATATATTTAAAATGTATGATTTACGTCCGAATGTGTGGCAAGCTGGACTGTCACCCAGTCACGGTGATGGGCCTATATTTATGTGGAGGCCTGGTGCTATAATCCCATCTTCCTCATTGTTAATCTGTCTCTGGCTGCTCATGTCCGCCCATCCAGCTGTGCAAGTGCATACAGCCATTAACCAAGAGGGATCCAAAGGATTCCTCTCTTCCAAAGAGTTGACATTAGGCAGGGCCATAACTTGGGGAGCCTAAGTGGTGCCACCTCCCTGGGTGCAGAGCCTAGAAGATGGAACAGTCACTACCCCGTGACACCTGCCACTACATAGCAAAGTGTTCTCTGCCTTCCACAGTGTTTGTACTGGATCAGCATTAACCACACAAAATCACAATGACATGTATTATTCACAGTCCCTGTGAGGATATACATCAAAATAAGAAGAGAAGACTCAGGGGGACATTTACTAAGCAATGATAAGAGCGGAGAAGTGAGCCAGTGGAGAAGTTGCCCATAGCAACCAATCAGCACTGAAGTAATATCTATAATTTGCATACTATAATATGATACAGAGCTGCTGATTGGTTGATGGGGAAACTTCTCCACTGGCTCACATCTCCGTTCTTATCACTGCTTAGTAAATGTACCCTTAATTCTCTGTGGCTGGAAAACAATATTAAAAGTAAATAATCAATGACGCTGACAACAGTGGATGATAACTGTGCGTCACCTGTGAGAAGAGTAAGGGGCCCTACTCACTGGCCGACCCGCCGCCGAGCTGCCCGACGGCGGATACGGCCGACGAGCGACCCGGCGGCGGGGGGGCAGTGACGGGGGGAGTGAAGTTTCTTCACTCCCCCCGTCACGCGGCTGCATTGAAGTGCAGGCAAATATGGACGAGATCGTCCATATTGGCCTGCATGCACAGCCGACGGGAGACCAGCGATGAACGAGCGCGTGGCCGCGCATCGTTCATCGCTGGAGCCTCCACACTGAAAGATATGAACGAGTTCTCGTTCATTTATGAACGAGATCGTTCATATCTTTCTAAAAATCGGCCAGTGTGTACTGTGTAGGGCCTATAACAGTGGGGCTGCGGGAGGCCACATGTTGCCTACCTGTACGCTACAGTATCAGAAATCTTTATTTCTTTTTGAAAATCTGTTTTTATTATTTAAACAGTTAGTAAAATAGTGAAATAGTACTATGAAGAAAGAGAAGAACTCAATGTATGACGAATTCAACAAGCAAATTCACAACCACTCGGGACGAGGCATCTCATTCAAGGAGGCTTCGAGAGTCGAGGGCCGGGAGTGGATCCCCGCATCCGCGGGGTGCGAACCTGCTGCCACGCGTCATCTGGAGGGAGTACAACAGGCAGGTCCGAAAGGTGGTGAAAGGCGTCCCAATCAGGAACCGGAACCGGGGGGATACCCAGAGTCGTGAAGAAAGCCTGTAGGTCCGACGGTCTAGAAAGACTCGCAATCTTGCCGCCATGAGAGATCTGGAGGGAGAATGGAAAGCCCCATCTATACTTCAGCTCGAGCTTCCTGAGGGCGTCCGTAAGAGGTTTCAAGGCGCGACGTTGTTGCAGGGTTGACCAGGCCAGGTCAGGGAATATCTGTATCTTGTCGCCTTGAAATTCAATGTTGTCTAATTGACGGGCCGACCTCATTATCTCCTCTTTTTGGGCGTAATAGTGGAGCCTACAAATCACGTCCCGTGGTCTGTCAGAGGGCAAGCCTCGAGGACGAAGGGCTCTGTGAGCTCTATCGAATATAATATCCTTATTCGGATCCAGGTCAATAAGTTCCCCAAATATCTTAGATAAGGCGGCTACCAGGTCTGCTTGCTGGACGCCCTCCGGCAGGCCCCTGACTCTAATATTATTCCGCCGGCCGCGATTATCCATATCTTCAATGCGCGACTTTAAGAAGGAGATATTGTCTCGTTGGTGGCATAGTACTTCTCGAAGTTTAGTCAAAGAGTCCACAGCAGATGATTCATGGCGTTCTAGTACATCAAATCGAGTCGCGATTTGAGACATATCTTGTCGGAGCGCTGTCACTTCCCGAGTAATGGTGGATAGCAGACGGGTCTCCAAGGCCGAAAAGTCTTGCTTCGTAGGGAGTGATCGTACATGAGACAGTATTTCGCTTATCTCCGCTGATAAGGAGAGGGCCTGTAAGGGCTCCGGAGACCCAGAGGAGGCCATGTCGTCTACCGGGTCGTGTACACTCGAGAAGGTCGGGACGTTAGAAGGAGCGGAGGGGGTCGAGGTTGGAGAAGTTAGGAACCGACGTAAATCTGATGAACGTCGATTCACGGGGGTTGGGATCTCGTCCGGCTTAGTCTTGGCCTTCTTTTTTTTCTTTCCCCCTTTCACCATGAGATCGGTCTGTAGATATAACCGTTTAAAAGTACACTTTCACATTTCCTCGGTATTATACAGCATGAGGGCCGTCATCGTGCAAGAACCCCCCTCGTGGTCTTAGGGTGGCATCAGGCAGGCATTCACTAGGCTAAGGGCCCATTCTGTCGCTGGTAGTGGCGGTGCTTCTGATATGATCCGATCAGGGTGCAGCCACCGAACCCCAGGCCAGCAGACACAGAGAAATTATTAAGTGGATGGATGGATGGTTGAATGGGTATATAGAGTACTGTGACTGATTTATAGTGTGATCAAGCCTGTATTGTCTGGCCCCTCTGGTCCCCCTTCTCTTACTTCACATGTGTCGCAGCAGTGAAAGTGCAATCCTGCACCTCTCACTGAGCCCAAAATGGCCGCCGGGCGCCTTCTCCCGTCTATTCCTCCGACGAGCTGCCGGGTCCCCGTCACGCTGGGAGCTGCGGGCAGAGAAGGAAACCGCTAGCCGCGGCAATCGGCTGGCGGCAGGTGAATCTGAAGGGCTCCGTATAATGTTCGCGGCCTGCTTAGCGGGTCCCGGAGCCGTCTCCGGCCAGCCGTCCAAAATAGAGGCCCCGGCTTCTTCCAGCCCCGCAGGCCGCAATCCGCGGGAGCAGTTAAAACTGCTCCCCGATTCCGCAGCGCCGCAGGGGTCTCAGCCAAGGGGCACCAGAAGGGCGGCAGAGGACTGAGGGTGACCGATGAGGCGCTGATATCAGGGGAATCAGTAGGTTTTATCGTGGGTCTCTGGAGCTCTTCTCAAACACTTCTGCCTCCCTCAGACCCCAGACCACGCCCCCCAAAATAGTGAAATAGAATCATCCACTTCGAGGCCAGAGGTCAAACAATGAAGAAGCAGGACACTGCTAAGTTCTAACAGTAGATAATAGAAAATGGGATGTATCAAAAGAGAACATACAAAAACCTATAAGAATGCAGAGCATAATGTGTCTGCGACACAAGGTAAAGTAATAAGGAAACATATAAAATATACCGCAATAAAGGAACATAAAGAAAGATATAGACAAGGGAGGGGGTTGGGAAGGAAGGGGAGGGGGGGGGCATACAGGTGCGTCATGTCGGCATATAGTATCATAGACAGGCAGAGTCAGTAAGGATTAAACCTAAGAGACTGGCCAATAACTAAATACATGAAGAGAGGGGATGAATTTTAATAACGTTAAGGGGCTTTCCTTAAGCTGTCTATACAGAAACAAAGTAGGTGAATCAGTAGCTTACATATATACGTTAGCTGCTAAGAATCCAATTTACCAATAAAGAAACTCGAATTATAGAATTAATTACTGCCCTCTCAATAGCTGGGAAAGTGCCTCTCCTGTCATAATACAAAGCTTGGAGGAGCGGTCTATTTACAGAACATAAACGAGGAACACGAATCATCCAATTATTTATAATGTCACAGAGGTAGTCAGCAAAGGGGAAAAACAATTTATATTAAAAAAATGACTATACCCCAATATTTATATTTACACACTTTGGGCCTAATTCAGCATGAGTTGTAATTTTGCAAAAATTCGCAAAACTGCAACTCCTTCCACTAGCATGTGGGGGGGGGGGGGGGGGGCTCCCAGCACAGGGCAAGGCCGTCCCGCATGCCGGACCTTCCCCCCGCTAAAATGTGAGTGCTTCGCTAAACAGCAAAGCACTCACATCTTTAGGGTAGCCCTCTGCAGCAGTTGCCAGGCCATCGCGGCGTGCCCCACAAATGGTCCGTACACGCCTATATTGTCCGGACCGCGGCCCCCTCTCCCAATGCTGCCATCCACAACTAAGGGGTCTATTTACTAAGCCTGGATGGAGATAAAGTCGCTGGAGATAAAGTACCAGCCAATCAGGTCCTAACTGACATGTCACAGGCTGTGTTTGAAAAATGACAATTAGGAGCCGATTGGCTGGTGCGTTATCTCCAGCGACTTTATCTCCATCCAAGGATTAGTAAATAGACCCCTAAAAAACGGCGCAACGACGATGCCACGTAACTGCCTCCCCGCCGGCACTTAGACCGCGATTGAATGTGATCGCTGTTTAAGTCCTCGCAAATGCACACAGTGGTGTGCATGCATGTGCAGAAGTGCAGAAATCTCCGATTAGTGGTTTCTGCACTTCAACGTACCAAGCTGAATCGGGCCCTTTACCACAGATTATGAAACTCATAGATCTATACTTAATTACCAAACATTATAATACTTTCTTTTGCAGCATATTTCTTATAATGTCCATTAATATTTTTCTGTCACAAAAACCCAGTGCCCCCACCTGCTGCCTCTGTTTCCCTCTGTGCTCATCCCTATTAGAGGGTAAAGGTTTCTTCATGTCTTGTTTCCTCTCTCCAGCCTGATTGATCGTCTGTCTTTTGCCCCATTGATCTGCATTCCAAATAAAATTTATGATGGGTACAAAATATATAGTGTATACAATGGTCACAATAGTAAGTGTCTTACAAGACAGGTGGAAAATGGACTCAGTTCTGATTAGTAACATGTTACCTTTTAAGGAACTAAGCCGCAAGTAAAACTCACAATGCTCGAAAATAGGCCTAAAGAGTGTAGGAGAATAGGACCCTGGCATCGTGATTCACTACTCCCTGCTCCAGCACAGGGGACAGATTTGCGCACTTTCTTAATTAGACCTGGTTATGGTTCAAAATGGTTCAAAAAGGAGCAGACTAGATGAGCCAAGTGGTTCTTATCTGCCATCAAATTCTATGTTTCTATGGCCCCCATTTATCAAGACTTGGGGGTAAATTTACTAAGATGGTAGTTCTACTTAAGATGGGATGTTGCCCATAGCAACCAATCAGATTCCAGGTATTATCTTCTAGAAGGTGCTAAATAAATGATATGTAGAATCTAATTGGTTGCTATGGGCAGCATCCCATCTTAAATAGAACTCCCATCTTAGTAAATTATTTACCCCTCGGAGAGTGATAAATACAATGGTAATAAAGTACCAACCACTCAGCTCCTAACTGCCATGTTACAGGCTGTGTTTAAAAAATGACAGTTAGGAGCTGATTGGCTGGTACTTTATCACCATGCTTTTTATCACTCCCCAAAGCTTGATAAATCTGGGCCTATGTTTCTATCTCAAGCACTCCTGCACCCCCCAGCAGCACATGCTTTCAGGATTTATTAAATCATGCACAGATGACTTTCAGATCAAGGAATCAGGTTCTGGCGATAAGACTGATTTTCTATCACTGATTATCCTGACGATTGAAAATAAGTTCTCACCGCAATTTAAAAGGAATAGTTCACTTGGGAAACTTAGCAATAATCTGTTCCCCAGCAATACAGCTTGGCAGTGTTACATATATTTACTATATGTAGTAAGCAATGGGGGTTATTCAGTACAGATTGCAATCAGGGCCGAATTTAGGGGTCAGGCCGCCCCTGGGCACATTACTGGCCGCCGACCCCCCCCCCCCCCTCATACTTGCCTACCTGACCCTCTCCATGAGGGAGAAAATGCTCTGTTCCTGGACTTTACTGGTAATGTATGATTGCCATCACCTGTGGTGAGCTAGTTAATTGATAAGAAAGGTGTTTCACCACATACATTACCAGGAAAGTCCAGGAACAGAGCATTTTCTCCCTCATGGAGAGGGTCAGTTAGGCAAGTATGCCCCCCCTTCCTCCTTCATCACATCATTGCCCCCTTCATTCAGGTGCCAGTCCGGATGCTTCGAGACCACCAAAGCAGCCTCAACCTCACCCCACTACCAACTCCTGAACTACAATTTGCTGCCCATTGTCTTACCCCTATCATTTGCTAAATAACTGAAATATATAAAAAAGTTGTAATGATGAAAAAAATAAGAATCATCTGGCCCTTATCAGCCAGGTGTGCTGCCCCCCAGTAAGTGCCGCCCCTAGGCACGTGCCTCACATGCCTAGTGGGAAAACCACTACTGTCCGCAATCCTTTCCTTCGCATGCTGAGGGCACATCGCAGGGCAAGACCGCCCAGCATGCAGAATGGCCTGCCCAGCGGCCATTCTGCATGTTTAATTGAGGTTGCAGCATTTGTGGACGATCCCCTGCAGCGACAGCTAGGCTGCGCATGCAGGCGGTCAGCCGACATTTTTTTCATCGGTGCGGCTGCGTGTGAAAATGCGTGTGAAAAAAGCTGCCCCGAAAATGGCGCTGATCCACCCCCCGTTTTCCCCGCACCGCCCCCACAAGGCTCTGTCGTCGCCCCCGCCCGCCCCGTGTTCACAGCCAAATGTGATCAGATCACATTGGCTGGTTGCATACGCACAGTACGGGACCTGCGCATGCGCATTTGCGCTGGGAATGGGGTAATTGTGGTAAGCGATGCGACCTGAAAAAAAAAACCAATATACCATCACTTCCAAGCTTCTGTCTATGGGCCTTATTCAGCTTCAGGTGTGGTTCTGCGATTGAAGCAGAACTGCAGCTGCTGAACATCGCGCAGCAAGAGCCGCCCAGCACAAAACAAGCCGCCCAATAATGCGCTCGCAATTCCCAACAGTAGCTGCAGCCCCCATTAGTTTCTATGAAGGATTCGTTGCTGTAGATTTACCAAGCTCTAGAATGCAACATGGCGTTAGCCTATTGTAACCTATGGGCTACACTTCGCAGAGAGAATCGGGAGAGGGTTCCTTCATCATCCTCCTCAGTATTAAGATCCCTGTAGTGTAAGCCAATATTGTTGCATTTTGCTCCGTATTAATATATTCAATACACAGAATGATACAAGAGAAACAGAAACCACAGTATTTCTTTATTCAATCAACAATATTGAAACGTTCATATGGTACAGTTTAAAAATAAGATTTTAAACCTACCGGTAAATCTTTTTCTCCTAGTCCGTAGAGGATGCTGGGGACTCCGTAAGGACCATGGGGTATAGATGGCTCCGCAGGAGACATGGGCACTCTAAGACTTTAGAATGGGTGTGCACTGGCTCCTCCCTCTATGCCCTTCCTCCAGACCTCAGTTAGGACCGTTCCCAGAGGAGACGGACAGTACGAGGAAAGGATTTTTGTTACACCGTACAACATGGTATATAATAAACCAGTTAACAGCATGAACAAGACAGCATCAGCCAGAGACTGATCTCAACTGTAACATAACCCTTATGTAAGCAACAACTATATACAAGCCTTGCAGAACTTGTCCGCACTGGGACGGGCGCCCAGCATCCTCTACGGACTAGGAGAAAAAGATTTACCGGTAGGTTTAAAATCTTATTTTCTCTCACGTCCTAGAGGATGCTGGGGACTCCGTAAGGACCATGGGGTTTATACCAAAGCTCCAGACCGGGCGGGAGAGTGCGGACGACTCTGCAGCACCGATTGAGCAAACATGAGGTCCTCATCAGCCAGGGTATCAAACTTGTAGAAATCTGCCTAAGTGTTTGAACCCGACCAAGTAGCTGCTCGGCAAAGCTGTAAAGCCGAGACGCCTCGGGCAGCCGCCCAAGAAGAGCCCACCTTCCTAGTGGAATGGGTCTTAACCGAACTTTCAACCGGCAATCCAGCCGTAGGATGAGCCCGCTGAATCGTGTTACAAATCCAGCGAGCAATAGTCTGCTTAGACGCAGGAGCGCCAACCTTGTTGGCTGCATACAGGACAAACAGTGCTTCTGTTTTCCTAACCCTAGCCGTTCTGGCTATATAAATTATTAAGGCCCTGACTACACCAAGGGACTTGGAATCCTCCAAAGCACCCGTAGCCACAGGTACCACAATAGGTTGGTTCATATGAAATGACGAAACCACTTTAGGCAGAAAATGAGGACGAGTCCTCAACTCCGCTCGATCCGTATGGAAAATCAGATAGGGGATCTTGTGCGACAAAGCCGCCAATTCGGACACCCGCCTTGCAGATGCCAAGGCCAATAACATGACCACTTTCCAAGTGAGAAACTTCAATTCAACTGTTTGAAGAGGTTCAACCCCGTGTGATTTAAGGAACTGTAACACCACGTTAAGGTCCCACGGTGCCACTGGGGGCACAAAAGCAGGTTGGATGTGCAACACTCCCATTACAAAAGTCTGGGCTTCTGGGAGAGAAGCCAACTCCTTCTGAAAGAATATAGATAAGGCCGAATCTGCACCTTAATGGAGCCTAACTTCAGGCCCATATCCACACCTGACTGCAGAAAAAGGAGAAAACGACCCAGCTGAAAATCTTCCGTAGGATCATTCTTGGCCTCACACCAAGACATATGTTTCCTCCAGATACGGTGATAGTGTTTCGCCGTTACCTCCATCCTAGCTTTAATTAGAGTAGGGATGACTTAATCCGGAATACCTTTCCTAGCTAGGATTTGGTGTTCAACCGCCATGCCATCAAACGTAACCACGGTAAGTCATGGAACACACAGGGCCCCTGTTGTAACAGGTCCTCCCTGAGAGGAAGAGGCCACGGATCTTCTGAGAGCATTTCTTGAAGATCTGAATACCAGGCCCTTCGAGGCCAATCTGGAACAATGAGTATTGTCTACACTCTTGTTTGTCTTATGATTCTCAATATCTTTTAGATGAGAGGAAGTGGAGGGAACACATAGACCGACTGAAACATCCACTGCCACTGCCTGAGGGTCCCTTGACCTGGAACAATAGGTCCAAAGCTTTTTGTTGAGGCGTGACGCCATCATGTCTATTTGAGGAAGTCCCCAACGACTTGTCACCTCTGCAAAGACTTCTTGATGAAGTCCCCACTCTCCTGGATGGAGATCGTGTCTGCTGAGGAAGTGTACTTCCCAGTTGTCTATTCCCGGAATGAAGACCGCTGACAGCGCGCTTATATGATTTTCCGCCCAGCGAAGAATCCTGATGGCTTCTGCCATTGCTGCTCTGCTCCTTGTCCCGCCCTGGCGGTTTACATGCGCCACGGCTGTGACGTTGTTTGACTGTATCAGAACAGGTAGGTGCGAAGAAGGGTCTCCGCCTGCCGCAGGCCATTGTATATGGTCCTTAATTTCAGCACATTGATGTGTAGACAAGCCTCCTGGATTGACCATATTCCCTGAAAAAAAATTTTTTTGGTGTGTGACTGCTCCCCATCCACGGAGGCTCTCGTCCGTGGTCACAAGAACCCAATCTTGAATGCCGAACCTGCGACCCTCTAGAAGGTGAGTATTCTGGAGCCATCACAGGAGAGAGAGACCCTGGCCCTGGGGGACAGTGTTATCTTCCAATGCCTCTGCAGATGGGACCCTGACCACTTGTCCAGAAGGTCCCACTGAAAAGTCCTTGCATGGAACCTGATGAATAGAATGTCCTCGTAGGCCGCCACCATCTTTCCCAATACTCGAGTGCATTGATGAACTGACAGGGATCGGTATGAAATACCGCCAATCAAAATCCCGACATTCAAAATCCCGACACCAATTGACCGATGGTCAAAATCCCGACATGGACAAAATACCGACATTTAAAATACCGACAAGGTAAAAATACCGACATGTAAAATGCCGACAGGTCAAAATACCGACATGCATTTTTTTTTTTTTTTTGTGTGTATGTCGACATAAGTCAACATGGACACTATATAAAGTGTACAGCGTCCCCTCGCATGGCTCGCTGCACTCGCCATGCTTCGGGCACGGTGCCTCGCTGCGCTCGGCACACTATTATATTCCCCCTCCAGGTCCACTGGGATGGTAAAGTATGAACAAGTTGGTTTCAATGAAAAAAATCATGAAAAACTCAGGTCGGTATTTTGACCTGTCGGCATTTTACATGTCGGTATTTTGACCTTGTCGGTATTTTAAATGTCGGTATTTTGTCCATGTCGGGATTTTGACCTTTGTTGGGATTTTGACCATTGGTCAATTGGTGTCAGGATTTTGAACGTCGGGATTTTGATTGGAGGTAAACTGACTGCATCCCAACTGACACTCTTTTTGGCTTTAGCAGGACCTTGACCATGTTCTGGAGTTCCTGGGCTTTTTCCATTGGGAGAAAAAAAACCTTTGTTTTTCTGTATCCAGAATCATGCCCCAAAAAAGACAGCTGAGTTGTCGGAACCAACTGCGACTTTGGTAGATTTAGAATCCAGCCGTGCTGTTTTAGTACTCTCAAGGAGAGAGACACGCTTTTTAATAACTGTTCCCTTGAACTCGCTTTTATCAGGAGATCGTACAAGTATGGGATAATTGTGACCCCTTGCTTGCGCAGGAGCACCATAATTTCCGCCATTACCTTGGTGAAACTTCTCGGGGCCGCGGAAAGCCCAAACGGCAACGTCTGAAACTGGTAACGACAATTCTGTACAGCGAATCTCCGGTACGCCCAATGAGGAGGATATATGGGGACATGAAGGTATGCAGCCTTTATGTCTAGTGACACCATAAAATCCCCCCCTTCCAGGCTGGGGATCACCGCCCTGAGAGATTCCATCTTGAATTTGAACCTCTTTAAATATAGGTTTAGGGATTTTAGATTCAGAATTAGTCTGACCTAGCCATCCGGCTTTGGGACCACAAATAGGGTTGAATAAAACCCTTTCCCTTGTTGCACTAGGGGAACCATGATAATCACTTGCTGTTGACCCAGCATTAGTATAGCAGCCAAAACTATTTCCCACTCCGGGGAAGAAGCTGGCAAGTCCGATTTGAAAATCGGTGTGGAAGCACCTCTTCGATGGATTTTGTAGAGGCCGGGGAGGAAATTTTTCCTGTTAACTAGCCGTAGCCGGTGTTCTTTTCCCTCTACTTCTACCTCTGGCGAGGAAAGAAGAGCCACGCCCCTTTCTGAACTTATGCGACCGAAAGGACTGCATCTGGTATTGGGGTGTTTTCTTTTGCTGTGGGGAAACGTAAGGCAAAAAAGAAGACTTACCCGCGGTAGCTGTGGAAACCAGGTCCGCGAGACCCTCCCCAAATAAAACTTCACCCTTTTCAAGGTAAAGCCTCCATATGTCTCTTTGAGTCGGCATCACCTGTCCATTGACGGGTCCACAGGGACTTACTAACAGAAACTGCCCTGGCATTATCTCTTGAACCCAAAAGCCCAATATCTCTCGCAGCTTCTCTCATATAAAACGCTGCGTCCTTGATGTGACCTAAGGCCAACATCATAGTATCTTTATCTAGGGTGTCAATGTCAGATGACGAGCTATCAGCCCAAGCTGCAAATGCGCTACCTACCTATGCCGACGCTACAGCAGGCCTAAACAGGGCTCCCGTAGTCGCATAAATTGATTTTAAGGTAGATTCCTGCCTACGATCCGCAGGATCCTTTAGGGCCGCCGTATCAGGGGACGGTAGTGCTACCTTTTTGGACAAGCGCGTTAAGGCCTTGTCCAGCGTGGGCGAGGATTCCCACCGTAACCTATCCTTTGAGGGGAAAGGATACGCCATAATAATTCTCTTGGGAAACTGCAGTCTAATGTGAGTATCCCAAGCTTTTTCAAATAAAACGTTCAGCTCATGAGATGAGGGAAACATAACGTCAGGTTTCTTTTCTTTAAACCATGCAGACCCTTGTCAGTGACAGAGGGGTCCTCTGTGATATGCAAAACATATTTTATTGCAATAATCATATAATGACTACTTTTGGCAACTCATGGGTGCAACCTTGCATCATCCTAGTCGACACTGGAGTCGGAATCCGTGTCTGTATCAGCGTCTGGTATCTGGGTAAAGGGACGTTTATGGGACCTTGAAGGGTCCTGTGACACAGTAAAAGCCATGGGTTAATTCCCTGCTTGTCTTTGGACTCTGCTTTGTCCAATCTCTTATGTAATAAAGCCACATTAGCATTCAAAACATTCCACATGTCCACCCAATCAGGTGTCGGCTGTGCCGACGGAGACACCACCACCATCTGCTCTGCTACCTCACAAGACGAGCCTTCCGCTTCAGACATGTCGAGTCGTCGACACACACGTACTGACACCCCCACACACACTGGGATAAATAAATATGGGGACTGACCCACAATAAGGCCCTTTGGAGAGACAGAGAGAGAGTATGCCAGCACACACCCAGCGCCACTGGACACTGGAAACAAAGTCTCAGCCTGTACAGCGCTCTTTATATATATATATATATATATATATATATATATATATACACTCTTTTGCGCCAAATAAATGTGCCGCCCCCCCCTCGTTTTTGCCCTCTGTTATTTGTACAGCAGGGGAGAGTCCGGGAGCAGCTTCTCTGCAGCTTGCTGTGGAGAAAAATGGTGCTGGTTAGTGCTGGAGGATCAAGCCCCGCCCCCTCGACGGCGGGCTTCGGTCCCGCTCAATTTTTTAATACTGGCGGGAGTTTTATAATATACTGCTTCTGCCGTATCTGATAAACTGCCAGTGATTATTTTTGAGGTAATAATTGCTGCCCAGGGCGCCCCCCTGCACCCTTGCTGTGCCTTATGTGTGTGTGTGTGTGTGTGTGTGTGTGTGTGTGTGTGTGTGTGTGGATGCAATGGCGCGCAGCGTGACCGCTGCGCGGTACCTCAGTGAAGATCTGAAGTCTACTGCCGCCTTTGAAGTCTTCTTTCTTCTTATACTCACCCGGCTTCTATCTTCCGGCTCTGTGAGGAGGACGGCGGCGCGGCTCCGGGACGAACAGCGAGGACGACACCTGTGTTCCGACCTTCTGGATCTAATGGTGTCCAGTAGCCTAAGAAGCAGAGCCTATCAGTTAAGTAGGTCTGCTTCTCTCCCCTCGGTCCCACGATGCAGGGAGCCTGTTGCCAGCAGTGCTCCCTGAAAATAAAAAACCTAACAAAGGTCTTTTCAGAAAAACTCAGTAGAGCTCCCCTGTAATGCACCCAGTCTCCACTGGGCACAGGATCTAACTGAAGTCTGGAGGAGGGGCATAGAGGGAGGAGCCAGTGTACACCCATTCTAAAGTCTTAGAGTGCCCATGTCTCCTGCGGAGCCGTCTATACCCCATGGTCCTTACGGAGCCCCCAGCATCCTGTAGGACG
The DNA here is from genome assembly GCF_028390025.1 of Pseudophryne corroboree. NCBI lineage: Eukaryota > Metazoa > Chordata > Amphibia > Anura > Myobatrachidae > Pseudophryne > Pseudophryne corroboree. Next base: position 1,152,169,967 of record NC_086444.1, read on the forward strand.
TAAGAGAAAATAGTATAAACTGCACCATTTTAATACACTTATACTCTTCTGTTTCTTATCACTTTCTTATATCTATATTTTAACACTTCGCTCACTTCGACACCCACAGAGTGGGAATATAACCTGTGGCGAGCTGCAGGGTGGCAAACACAGCGAGCCCAGAAAGGGTGTTTGCCCCCCCCGCCCCAGCCATCTACAAGCCGGGATTCCAGCGTCAGTATGCTGAGACCGCCGATCTTGCTTACCCAACCAACCCATGGCTTTCCCAAGAAGGTCCCAGGGATATGGAAGAGGCTTGCACCACCAGGGAGATGGGACCTTGCAAATATCAGGTGTGAAGAATATGGGGGGAGGAAAGGGATGGGGGAAACTTGAGCACTGGTGGTGAGATATAATATACCGCTGAATAAATTGGAAAAACCACAATAGTTTTAAATTACATCTTTCACTGAAGGGTACTATAACAATAACTCATGTGGAGGTGCACCCCTGAGAGTAAGCAATAGTGTACCAAAAAAGAAGAAAAAGAGACTCTCGTTTTTTGGGGGGCACTCTCCCCATCGATTGCATATCATAGTACTATAGTATACTATATAGTATTTGCACTAAGACAATTACAGGATCAGTTTTTACTCATATTATGGAGATTTATATCCTAGATCCTAAATAATTATTAGATTATTTCGCTACTACCTCTCTAAGGGAACATATGATATGCAATCGATGGGGAGATTGTATGTGCTATGAAGCTTGGACACATACTAATCAACACTGTTATTGTTACTTATATTCTACGCCAGTAGCATCCATTACAACAGGCTGAAATTTATGGTAAATCTATCTATAGGGCTACCGCTTCTTGTTTCAGCCGACTATATCATCCTACAATTTGTCTCCTCTTGTTAGGGGACTGTCAATGCTTATTATTGCAGGAACTATTGTCAGGATCAATAACATTGACCCTGACCAGGTCACGTGTACATAGGCGTGTGCAGCACAATTTATTAGGGTGTGCACTGACAGAGGGGCGTGTCTAGCACCGTCTATTGGGCATGGCCAGGGCTGCCATCAGACATTATGGTGCCCGGGACTGTTAAAATAGGTAGGCCCCCTTCCCCGTGGAGTGGATGGGCAGTCATGTGAATAATATGGACGGAGCAACAACAGGGGTGGGGATTTAATTTGTGCGGCTTTAGTTGAAGTTTTAACAAAAAAATTGTCAAAAATATACAGCTGGTCTCTAACGAAATTGTCTCAAAATATTGATTGTAAGGTACACAGTGATACAAGCGTAGCTGCTCATGTTATTACTATTGTATGTTATATATTTAACATACCCTTCTGCACCCACCTCACACTGAAAGACCTCTAGGTGGGTACATACCCTACTACATCCACCTCACACTGACCTCTGGGTAGGCACATACCCTCCTGCACTCACCTGACACTGACCTCCGCCTCCGGGTGAGTACATATCCTACTGCACCCATCTCACACTGACTGACCTCCAGGTGGGTACATACCCTACTGCACCCACGTCACAATTATTGGCCTTCAGATGGGTACATACCATCCTGCACATACCTTACACTGACTGAACTACAAGCGGGTACATGCCCTCCTGCATCCACCTCACACTGACTTACCTGTGGGTAGGTAATATAATCACCAGCATTTAGATACACAGTATAAAGCAGTCCCAACATGGCGTCAACCTAGGTATGGTTTCGCTGCACATAACACACCTCTGAGGTAAATAAGGCTGGACACTCAACATGGTGGCATGGAAAGGATGCTTCAGTTCCGGTAAAAACTTTTCCGTCACCTGCAGGTTGTAATAGCAACACCATCACCGCATCCTGGGCAGCCTCAGGAGCCTGATTACTGAGACCAGGGGAGAGCTGGAGCCTGAGAACAGGGTACAGAGAGTGATCCTGATACCGGGGGGGGGGGAGCAGCAGCCTGAGATGGACAGCGCGGATAGATAAACAGTGCAGGCAGCATTTAAGATCTTGTGCCCGCAGCCATTGGCGGATTCAGGGAGGGGGCACCAAGGCACGTGCCCCCCCTGTCATTTTCAGGCTTTTTTTTTTATTGTACTTGCTGCCAGCATTAATAGTACCTGTAGCAGCAGCTTGGTCAAAGGCTCAGCAGCAGCTCCGCGGCTTCCGCCTCCGTGAGCTCTGCTCTGCAAGCTTCCCGGACCCAGCTGCTTGTCAGTCATCGGAAGAGTGAAGACGGGAGGGAAGGTGAGGTCAAAAGAATGCTCCAATTTACGGCAGAGGGAGACAAGGAGATTCCAACATATGCTTTTCAACCTCCTCTCCCCTCTGCTTCACACAGTCACATACAGACGGGATCCCACCAGCCAGTATGTGGGGCGGGCTGCTGCAGAAACTGTGCCAGTAATACATAAACATGCATTGACTTACTGCCCACACACGGCAGCTACAGTAAGTTCAACTATAAGTGTGTCTGTGCTGCTCTGAGGATTTGCATTTACTAGCCTGCTTCAATGAGTTTTGTAGGTGCAGGCTAAAATCCTAAACTCTGCCGCATTCCTGACCTGACCCAGACAATAAAGTGCAACAGGTCAACATAAAACAAACAGGAGACAGCCAGGAATACAGAAGGACAGCATAAAAAATAATTAATCCTATTGTTTTCTGATAGAGTAGGTACATAAAAGCCTGGTTGCCATATATTAAAATATTTTAAATATATAACATCACAGATTTTCAAAACCTTTCAGGGACCCATTTTATATTCTAAAAAATGTGCTTTATTATTTGGCTTACTTTTCAGTTATTAGCGTTACATCATCACCGTTAATGGCAGATCTTTGTGAATTTTAAATACAGGTAAATGTTTATTAAATAAATCCATGTGCTCTGCATTTATATTCAGAATGGATAATACTTGTGGTGATATACAGTACTGTAGCAGGTGGAAAATGTATGTGTTTTTTAAAATAAAATATAGATTTGAATGCTTACAATCAGACAAATTCTGTCTTTTAGCAAATGGTATTCAAAACATTTCTATTTAAACAATTTTACTTTACTGTTAGTAGTGGTTTCATAGAGCACTAACTCACACTCTATGAGGCCTATGTATCAAGCAGTTTACAATAAAATGATGTAGAAACTGAATTTTCTGCATAATTTTATGGCTTGTGGCTATATACTAATAGCATAATGCAGGAGATTTCACAAAATCTCTTGCTGAATGCTAATTAGCACTACAGATCGCAGTCCCCACTATTATCAGCAAAGCTTTTCAGAGTTTGTTCACGTTAGTTTACGCCATCTCTCCTTTTAGCCTACAGAGGCATAGTAGCAGGTGAGAGATCTTTCGCTCGCCCTACTGCAGCCTCTGTCCAGCAGGAACGTGCGTTGAGGCAACTGGCTGAGGATGCACTGGCTACTACCAGAGCCAGATTTACACACAATATATGAGCCAAAGGGTACACGTGGGCATTATACACAGGTTCAGCAGTATATACATGTTGGCATTATACACAGGTTCAGCAGTATATACATGTGGGCATTATACACAGGTGCAGCAGTATATACATGTGGGCATTATACACAGGTGCAGCAGTATATACATGTGGGCATTATACACAGGTGATACTGCTGGAAATTTGGTGAGCTTTGATCAGAGATGTGCGGAAAAGGTAGGCAATGGTAGGGATGAACATCGCATCACGATGGTTTGCAATCATCAATGTTTTGTTGCGATGGTAGTGGTTTTTCCCTCTAATGTTTGCCGCCATCTAATGGTAAACATTTGATGGTGTAGTGATGGGCCCGCCCCGAGTCCAATCCCAGGCCACCATACTGCAGAGGGTTAAACATACGCAAACAGGACTTTTCTTGCGCATGCGCTAATCAGATGATTTTTTTTCTTCTATCTAATTCTTTTTTTGCGTCGAAAGATCATTTGATGGTGGGCTTGCGATATCCATCCATAGGCCCCTGCCATAGACTTTTTACTCCAAAGATTTGACTATATAAATGATTAGATACAAAGAAGATATTTATAATATATTCTTTGTATTTTCCATATACGTTAGTATGACAGGAAAGGCTCTGACTCACCTGCCTCACCTCACCGCACGTCACTGCCACACCCCACAACTACACTTTCCCAATCACAGTGCCCCCCCTGTCATTTTTTTCTGGATCCGCCCCTGCCCGCAGCTGCTGTGCTGCTCCTGATTGGCTGCCGGTCAGGGAGTCTTGATTGGCTTGCATCTGGTGCTGTGTTTCTAGCTGCCTGCTGATGCTCCGAGTCCAGGCTGAAACTGGCGGGTGCCAAACATTAGGGGGTTCCTGTGTGCACCAGGCACCCCCCATGCGCACGCCTATGCACGTGTATCTCCCCACGGTGTGTTCATACCACGCGTAAATTGAGGCGTGGTTCTTTTGTTGTTTTTAGTTTTTTTGTGAATTCTGGTATTTATGTGTATATGTTCATGTCCTAGTCTTGGTTTGTGGCAACATTTTTTTAATGATAATCAATAAAAGTTATATTTTATGTAATATCTTTCAATGAGTGCCCCCCAAAAAACGAGAGTCTCTTTTTCTTCTTTTTTGGTAAATATCAGGTGTGACCAGAAAATCCCATTGGTTGAAAGTCATCACATATCTGACTGTGGAAATCTCTCTCATCAGGTTGCTCAGGAGAAGCTGCATCCCTGCCTGCCTGAGAGGTGGGCCTGCACCTGTGACCAGTTTGGAGGGAACCACAGACTGCTCTACAAACAGGACTCAAGGGGGTATATTTACTAAAATTCGTATTTGTCCCGATTTGGAGAGAGATTCATCACGAATGACATCGAAAGTGTAATTTTGCAACTTTTTGAATTTATTACGCCTCATTTACTAAGCTGTCGTATTTTTTTTTCTTCGTGTTTTCCGATGTCGATGTCATTCGTATTTTTGTAAGGTATAATGCGGCCGATTTAGTGGTTTGTCGGCCGTGTTATGAGGTTTTTTTACGACCGCGTCACATTTCGGTTACGGCAGTGTTTATCCGTTCCCGGACGCGTTTTTTTTCTAAGTTTCGATTTTGTCACTCGTCCGTGATTGGTTTGATTCGTGATGGAGGAGTGTCTGTGCTCATTACTATTAGAGATGAGCGGGTTCGGTTTCTTTGAATCCGAACCCGCACGAACTTCACTTTTTTTTCCACGGGTCCGAGCGACTCGGATCTTCCCGCCTTGCTCGGTTAACCCGAGCGCGCCCGAACGTCATCATGACGCTGTCGGATTCTCGCGAGGCTCGGATTCTATCGCGAGACTCGGATTCTATATAAGGAGCCGCGCGTCGCCGCCATTTTCACTCGTGCATTGAGATTGATAGGGAGAGGACGTGTCTGGCGTCCTCTCCATTAGAATAGAGATAGATAGATTAGATAGAGAGAGATTGTGCAGAGTCGCAGACAGAGTTAGTTTACCACAGTCAGTGACCAGTGCAGTTGCTAGTTAACTTTTATTTAATATAATATATCCGTTCACTTCTCTCTGCTATATCCGTTCTCTGCCTGAAAAAAAAAACGATACACAGCACAGTCAGTCACACAGTGTGACTCAGTCTGTGTGCACTCAGCTCAGCCCAGTGTGCTGCACAGTCATCAATGTATAAATTAAAAGCTTATAATTAATTGTGGGGGAGACTGGGGAGCACTGCAGGTTGTTAGCAGGAGCCAGGAGTACAATTATATTAATTAACAGTGCACACTTTTGCTGCAGGAGTGGTGACCAGTGCCTGACCACCAGTATAGTATTGTTGTATACTACTAATATCTCTTTAAATATCAACCAGTCTATATTAGCAGCAGACACAGTACAGTGCGGTAGTTCACGGCTGTGGCTACCTCTGTGTCGGCACACGGCAGGCAGTCCGTCCGACCAGAATTGTATTATTTATTATTATATACCTACCACCTAACCGTGGTTTTTTTTTCATTCTTTATACCGTCATAGTGTCATCCTAATTGTTACGAGTATACTACTATCTCTTTATCAACCAGTGTACAGTGCGGTAGTTCACGGCTGTGGCTACCTCTGTGTCGGCACACGGCAGGCAGTCCGTCCGACCAGAATTGTATTATTTATTATTATATACCTACCACCTAACCGTGGTTTTTTTTTCATTCTTTATACCGTCATAGTGTCATCCTAATTGTTACGAGTATACTACTATCTCTTTATCAACCAGTGTACAGTGCGGTAGTTCACGGCTGTGGCTACCTCTGTGTCGGCACACGGCAGGCAGTCCGTCCGACCAGAATTGTATTATTTATTATTATATACCTACCACCTAACCGTGGTTTTTTTTTCATTCTTTATACCGTCATAGTGTCATCCTAATTGTTACGAGTATACTACTATCTCTTTATCAACCAGTGTACAGTGCGGTAGTTCACGGCTGTGGCTACCTCTGTGTCGGCACACGGCAGGCAGTCCGTCCGACCAGAATTGTATTATTTATTATTATATACCTACCACCTAACCGTGGTTTTTTTTTCATTCTTTATACCGTCATAGTGTCATCCTAATTGTTACGAGTATACTACTATCTCTTTATCAACCAGTGTACAGTGCGGTAGTTCACGGCTGTGGCTACCTCTGTGTCGGCACACGGCAGGCAGTCCGTCCGACCAGAATTGTATTATTTATTATTATATACCTACCACCTAACCGTGGTTTTTTTTTCATTCTTTATACCGTCATAGTGTCATCCTAATTGTTACGAGTATACTACTATCTCTTTATCAACCAGTGTACAGTGCGGTAGTTCACGGCTGTGGCTACCTCTGTGTCGGCAGTCGGCAGGCAGTCCGTCCATCCATAATTGTATTATTATTATAATATATACCACCTAACCGTGGTTTTTTTTTCATTCTTTATACCGTCATAGTGTCATACTAGTTGTTACGAGTATACTACTATCTCTTTATCAACCAGTGTACAGTGCGGTAGTTCACGGCTGTGGCTACCTCTGTGTCGGCAGTCGGCAGGCAGTCCGTCCATCCATAATTGTATTATTATTATAATATATACCACCTAACTGTGGTTTTTTTTTCATTCTTTATACCGTCGTCATAGTGTCATACTAGTTGTTACGAGTATACTACTATCTCTTTATCAACCAGTGTACAGTGCGGTAGTTCACGGCTGTGGCTACCTCTGTGTCGGCAGTCGGCAGGCAGTCCGTCCATCCATAATTGTATTATTATTATAATATATACCACCTAACCGTGGTTTTTTTTTCATTCTTTATACCGTCGTCATAGTGTCATACTAGTTGTTACGAGTATACTACTATCTCTTTATCAACCAGTGTACAGTGCGGTAGTTCACGGCTGTGGCTACCTCTGTGTCGGCAGTCGGCAGGCAGTCCGTCCATCCATAATTGTATTATTATTATAATATATACCACCTAACCGTGGTTTTTTTTTCATTCTTTATACCGTCGTCATAGTGTCATACTAGTTGTTACGAGTATACTACTATCTCTTTATCAACCAGTGTACAGTGCGGTAGTTCACGGCTGTGGCTACCTCTGTGTCGGCAGTCGGCAGGCAGTCCGTCCATCCATAATTGTATTATTATTATAATATATACCACCTAACCGTGGTTTTTTTTTCATTCTTTATACCGTCGTCATAGTGTCATACTAGTTGTTACGAGTATACTACTATCTCTTTATCAACCAGTGTACAGTGCGGTAGTTCACGGCTGTGGCTACCTCTGTGTCGGCAGTCGGCAGGCAGTCCGTCCATCCATAATTGTATTATTATTATAATATATACCACCTAACCGTGGTTTTTTTATACCACCTAACCGTGGCAGTCCGTCCATAATTGTATACTAGTATCCAATCCATCCATCTCCATTGTTTACCTGAGGTGCCTTTTAGTTCTGCCTATAAAATATGGAGAACAAAAAAGTTGAGGTTCCAAAATTAGGGAAAGATCAAGATCCACTTCCACCTCGTGCTGAAGCTGCTGCCACTAGTCATGGCCGAGACGATGAAATGCCAGCAACGTCGTCTGCCAAGGCCGATGCCCAATGTCATAGTACAGAGCATGTCAAATCCAAAACACCAAATATCAGAAAAAAAAGGACTCCAAAACCTAAAATAAAATTGTCGGAGGAGAAGCGTAAACTTGCCAATATGCCATTTACCACACGGAGTGGCAAGGAACGGCTGAGGCCCTGGCCTATGTTCATGGCTAGTGGTTCAGCTTCACATGAGGATGGAAGCACTCAGCCTCTCGCTAGAAAACTGAAAAGACTCAAGCTGGCAAAAGCACCGCAAAGAACTGTGCGTTCTTTGAAATCCCAAATCCACAAGGAGAGTCCAATTGTGTCGTTTGCGATGCCTGACCTTCCCAACACTGGACGTGAAGAGCATGCGCCTTCCACTATTTGCATGCCCCCTGCAAGTGCTGGAAGGAGCACCCGCAGTCCAGTTCCTGATAGTCAGATTGAAGATGTCAGTGTTGAAGTACACCAGGATGAGGAGGATATGGGTGTTGCTGGCGCTGGGGAGGAAATTGACCAGGAGGATTCTGATGGTGAGGTGGTTTGTTTAAGTCAGGCACCCGGGGAGACACCTGTTGTCCGTGGGAGGAATATGGCCGTTGACATGCCAGGTGAAAATACCAAAAAAATCTGCTCTTCGGTGTGGAGGTATTTCACCAGAAATGCGGACAACAGGTGTCAAGCCGTGTGTTCCCTTTGTCAAGCTGTAATAAGTAGGGGTAAGGACGTTAACCACCTCGGAACATCCTCCCTTATACGTCACCTGCAGCGCATTCATAATAAGTCAGTGACAAGTTCAAAAACTTTGGGTGACAGCGGAAGCAGTCCACTGACCAGTAAATCCCTTCCTCTTGTAACCAAGCTCACGCAAACCACCCCACCAACTCCCTCAGTGTCAATTTCCTCCTTCCCCAGGAATGCCAATAGTCCTGCAGGCCATGTCACTGGCAAGTCTGACGAGTCCTCTCCTGCCTGGGATTCCTCCGATGCATCCTTGCGTGTAACGCCTACTGCTGCTGGCGCTGCTGTTGTTGCCGCTGGGAGTCGATGGTCATCCCAGAGGGGAAGTCGTAAGCCCACTTGTACTACTTCCAGTAAGCAATTGACTGTTCAACAGTCCTTTGCGAGGAAGATGAAATATCACAGCAGTCATCCTACTGCAAAGCGGATAACTGAGTCCTTGACAACTATGTTGGTGTTAGACGTGCGTCCGGTATCCGCCGTTAGTTCACAGGGAACTAGACAATTTATTGAGGCAGTGTGCCCCCGTTACCAAATACCATCTAGGTTCCACTTCTCTAGGCAGGCGATACCGAGAATGTACACGGACGTCAGAAAAAGACTCACCAGTCTCCTAAAAAATGCAGTTGTACCCAATGTCCACTTAACCACGGACATGTGGACAAGTGGAGCAGGGCAGGGTCAGGACTATATGACTGTGACAGCCCACTGGGTAGATGTATGGACTCCCGCCGCAAGAACAGCAGCGGCGGCACCAGTAGCAGCATCTCGCAAACGCCAACTCTTTCCTAGGCAGGCTACGCTTTGTATCACCGCTTTCCAGAATACGCACACAGCTGAAAACCTCTTACGGCAACTGAGGAAGATCATCGCGGAATGGCTTACCCCAATTGGACTCTCCTGTGGATTTGTGGCATCGGACAACCCCAGCAATATTGTGTGTGCATTAAATATGGGCAAATTCCAGCACGTCCCATGTTTTACACATACCTTGAATTTGGTGGTGCAGAATTTTTTAAAAAACGACAGGGGCGTGCAAGAGATGCTGTCGGTGGCCAGAAAAATTGCGGGACACTTTCGGCGTACAGGCACCACGTACAGAAGACTGGAGCACCACCAAAAACTACTGAACCTGCCCTGCCATCATCTGAAGCAAGAAGTGGTAACGAGGTGGAATTCAACCCTCTATATGCTTCAGAGGTTGGAGGAGCAGCAAAAGGCCATTCAAGCCTATACAATTGAGCACGATATAGGAGATGGAATGCACCTGTCTCAAGTGCAGTGGAGAATGATTTCAACGTTGTGCAAGGTTCTGATGCCCTTTGAACTTGCCACACGTGAAGTCAGTTCAGACACTGCCAGCCTGAGTCAGGTCATTCCCCTCATCAGGCTTTTGCAGAAGAAGCTGGAGGCATTGAAGAAGGAGCTAACACGGAGCGATTCCGCTAGGCATGTGGGACTTGTGGATGCAGCCCTTAATTCGCTTAACAAGGATTCACGGGTGGTCAATCTGTTGAAATCAGAGCACTACATTTTGGCCACCGTGCTCGATCCTAGATTTAAAGCCTACCTTGGATCTCTCTTTCCGGCAGACACAGGTCTGCTGGGGTTGAAAGACCTGCTGGTGACAAAATTGTCAAGTCAAGCGGAACGCGACCTGTCAACATCTCCTCCTTCACATTCTCCCGCAACTGGGGGTGCGAGGAAAAGGCTCAGAATTCCGAGCCCACCCGCTGGCGGTGATGCAGGGCAGTCTGGAGCGACTGCTGATGCTGACATCTGGTCCGGACTGAAGGACCTGACAACGATTACGGACATGTCGTCTACTGTCACTGCATATGATTCTCTCAACATTGATAGAATGGTGGAGGATTATATGAGTGACCGCATCCAAGTAGGCACGTCACACAGTCCGTACTTATACTGGCAGGAAAAAGAGGCAATTTGGAGGCCCTTGCACAAACTGGCTTTATTCTACCTAAGTTGCCCTCCCACAAGTGTGTACTCCGAAAGAGTGTTTAGTGCCGCCGCTCACCTTGTCAGCAATCGGCGTACGAGGTTACATCCAGAAAATGTGGAGAAGATGATGTTCATTAAAATGAATTATAATCAATTCCTCCGCGGAGACATTGACCAGCAGCAATTGCCTCCACAAAGTACACAGGGAGCTGAGATGGTGGATTCCAGTGGGGACGAATTGATAATCTGTGAGGAGGGGGATGTACACGGTGATATATCGGAGGGTGAAGATGAGGTGGACATCTTGCCTCTGTAGAGCCAGTTTGTGCAAGGAGAGATTAATTGCTTCTTTTTTGGGGGGGGTCCAAACCAACCCGTCATATCAGTCACAGTCGTGTGGCAGACCCTGTCACTGAAATGATGGGTTGGTTAAAGTGTGCATGTCCTGTTTTGTTTATACAACATAAGGGTGGGTGGGAGGGCCCAAGGATAATTCCATCTTGCACCTCTTTTTTCTTTTCTTTTTCTTTGCATCATGTGCTGATTGGGGAGGGTTTTTTGGAAGGGACATCCTGCGTGACACTGCAGTGCCACTCCTAGATGGGCCCGGTGTTTGTGTCGGCCACTAGGGTCGCTAATCTTACTCACACAGCTACCTCATTGCGCCTCTTTTTTTCTTTGCGTCATGTGCTGTTTGGGGAGGGTTTTTTGGAAGGGACATCCTGCGTGACACTGCAGTGCCACTCCTAGATGTGCCCGGTGTTTGTGTCGGCCACTAGGGTCGCTAATCTTACTCACACAGTCAGCTACCTCATTGCGCCTCTTTTTTTCTTTGCGTCATGTGCTGTTTGGGGAGGGTTTTTTGGAAGGGCCATCCTGCGTGACACTGCAGTGCCACTCCTAGATGGGCCCGGTGTTTGTGTCGGCCACTAGGGTCGCTTATCTTACTCACACAGCGACCTCGGTGCAAATTTTAGGACTAAAAATAATATTGTGAGGTGTGATGTGTTCAGAATAGGCTGAAAATGAGTGTAAATTATGTTTTTTGAGGTTAATAATACTTTGGGATCAAAATTACCCCCAAATTCTATGATTTAAGCTGTTTTTTAGGGTTTTTTTAAAAAAACACCCGAATCCAAAACACACCCGAATCCGACAAAAAAAATTCGGTGAGGTTTTGCCAAAACGCGGTCGAACCCAAAACACGGCCGCGGAACCGAACCCAAAACCAAAACACAAAACCCGAAAAATTTCCGGCGCTCATCTCTAATTACTATAAAACCGCCCCAAACCGGCCGCACCTCGTGGGTTGAGCTAGTGGAGAGGAGAGAGGAAGGTGTGTTAGCAGTTGGTGAGTTTTGTGGAGTTTGTGGAGGATTTGAGGCGGAGTTTTGCGATTGTTGAGTGCTGTATTGTGTGTGTAAGTAGTCTTGTCATACTAGTTGTGTAGTTATTTAAAAGTCTGTCTAGTTTTTTGTCTTTGTTTTTTTTTTTTTACGTCTATTGTCATTGTGAGTGAGTGAGTGAGTGAGTGAGTGAGTGAGTGTGTGTGTGTGTGTGTGTCTGTGTGTGTGTGTGTGTGTGTGTGTGTGTGTGTTTGGTGTGTGGTGTGTAGTGGTAGTGGAGGAGTGTGTTAATTGTTTTTTTTTCTCAGTGTTATTTGTTGTTTGTCCTGATTATGTCCCAGTCAGAGGTGAGTGTGGTGGAGGAGGTGAGTGAGAGGGAGGAGGTGAGTGAGGTGGAGGAGGTGAGTGAGAGGGAGGAGGTGAGTGAGGTGGAGGAGGTGAGTGAGAGGGAGGAGGTTAGTGAGGAGGAGGGGGAGGTTGCTGCAGCGGCTTCCACTAATAGTGATAGTGATGGTGTTGTGGCTCCGCAGCCACGCACCACTACAAAGACGGGCCGCAATGTTAAGTTCAGTTACGCTGAAAATATGGCTTTGGTGCGGGAGCTGATGAGGTATCATCGCCAGTTGTTTGGACATGATGCTGCAAAGGTGTCGACACGCAGGAAGACTGTTCTGTGGGGGAAGGTCGTTGCGGCTGTGAATAGTGAGGGTGTGGTGAGGCGGACCGAGGACACCTGTCGTAAGCGCTTCTACGACATCAAGCGCCGTGTGAAGGCGAAGATGGCGAAGGAGGCTAAATCAGCCCGCCAAACCGGGGGTGGACACCCCTTCCGAGCGTCTTATCGAGATTGGGAGGAGCCTGTTCGTACGCTGATTCCGCTTGAAGTGGTTGGTGCAACTCATGTCCGGGATTCGGATCGGCCAAGGCAGGATGGTGAGTTTGTTTAATTTCTCTGACGTCCTAGTGGATGCTGGGACTCCGTAAGGACCATGGGGAATAGCGGCTCCGCAGGAGACAGGGCACAAGAATAAAAGCTTTAGGATCAGGTGGTGTGCACTGGCTCCTCCCCCTATGACCCTCCTCCAAGCCTCAGTTAGATTTTTGTGCCCGAACGAGAAGGGTGCAGGCTAGGTGGCTCTCCTGAGCTGCTTAGAATAAAAGTATATTTTAGGTTTTTTATTTTCAGTGAGTCCTGCTGGCAACAGGCTCACTGCATCGTGGGACTAAGGGGAGAAGAAACGGACTCACCTGCGTGCAGAGTGGATCGGGTTTCTTAGGCTACTGGACATTAGCTCCAGAGGGACGATCACAGGTTCAGCCTGGATGGGTCCCGGAGCCGCGCCGCCGGCCCCCTTACAGAGCCAGAAGAGCGAAGAGGTCCGGTGAAATCGGCGGCAGAAGACGATCCTGTCTTCAGACTAAGGTAGCGCACAGCACCGCAGCTGTGCGCCATTGCTCTCAGCACACTTCACACTCCGGTCACTGAGGGTGCAGGGCGCTGGGGGGGAGCGCCCTGAGACGCAATATAACATGATATACCTTAGATTGGCTAAAGAATACATCACATATAGCTCTGGGGCTATATGGATGTATTTTAACCCCTGCCATTTTTTACAGAAAAAGCGGGAGATAAGGACGTCGTGAAGGGGCGGAGCCTATCTCCTCAGCACACAAGCGCCATTTTCCCTCACAGCTCCGCTGGAAGGACGGCTCCCTGACTCTCCCCTGCAGACTTGCTACTGAATCAGGGTAAAAAAGAGAAGGGGGGGCACTATTGGCAGCTAAAAACTATATAAACAGCAGCTATAAGGGATTAACACTTATATAAGGTTATCCCTGTATATATATATAGCGCTTGGTGTGTGCTGGCAGACTCTCCCTCTGTCTCTCCAAAGGGCTTGTGGGGTCCTGTCCTCTATCAGAGCATTCCCGGTGTGTGTGCTGTGTGTCGGTACGTGTGTGTCGACATGTATGAGGAGGAAAATGATGTGGAGGCGGAGCAATTGCCTGGGTTAGTGATGTCACCCCCTAGGGAGTCGACACCTGACTGGATGATCGTATTTAAAGAATTAAGTGATAATGTCAGCACTTTGCAAAGAACGGTTGATGACATGAGACAGCCGGCAAATCAATTAGTGCCTGTCCAGGCGTCTCAGACACCGTCAGGGGCCCTAAAACGCCCGTTACCTCAGTGGGTCGACACAGATCCAGACACAGATACCGAGTCTAGTGTCGACGGTGAGGAGACAAACGTAATGTCCAGTAGGGCCACACGTTACATGATCACGGCAATGAAGGAAGCATTGAACATTTCTGACACTACAAGTACCACAAAGAAGGGTATTATGTGGGGTGTGAAAAAACTACCAATAGTTTTCCCTGAGTCAGATGAGTTAAATGAGGTGTGTGATAAAGCGTGGGTTTCCCCTGACAAAAAACTGCTAATTTCTAAAAAATTATTGGCACTATATCCTTTCCCGTTAGAGGTTAGGACACGTTGGGAAACACCCCCTAGGGTAGATAAGGCGCTCACACGTTTATCTAAACAAGTAGCGTTACCGTCTCCTGATACGGCCACCCTCAAAGAACCAGCAGATAGAAGGCTGGAAAATATTCTTAAAAGTATATACACACATACTGGTGTTATACTGCGACCAGCAATCGCTTCAGCCTGGATGTGCAGTGCTGGCGTCGCGTGGTCGGATTCCCTGACTGAAAATATTGATACCCTGGATAGGGACAATATACTGTTAACTATAGAGCATTTGAAGGATGCATTACTATATATGCGTGATGCACAGAGGGATATTTGCACCCTGGCATCAAGAGTAAGTGCTATGTCCATTTCTGCCAGAAGAGCGTTATGGACGCGACAATGGTCAGGCGATGCGGATTCCAAACGACATATGGAAATATTGCCGTATAAAGGGGAGGAGTTATTTGGGGCTGGTCTATCGGACCTGGTGGCCACGGCAACGGCTGGAAAATCCACCTTTTTACCCCAGGTCACTTCACATCAGCAGAAAAAGACACCGTCTTTTCAAACTCAGTCCTTTCGTTCCCATAAGTACAAGCGAGCTAAAGGCCATTCCTTCCTGCCCCGGGGCAGAGGAAGGGGAAAAAGACTGCACCATGCAGCCGCTTCCCAGGAGCAGAAGCCCTCCCCTGCTTCTGCCAAGTCTTCAGCATGACGCTGGGGCTTTACAAGCAGACTCAGACATGGTGGGGGCCCGTCTCAAGAATTTCAACGCGCAGTGGGCTCACTCGCAAGTGGACCCCTGGATTCTACAGGTGGTATCGCAGGGGTACAAACTGGAATTCGAGGCGTTTCCCCCTCGCCGGTTCCTGAAGTCTGCTCTACCAAAGTCTCCCTCCGACAGGGAGGCAGTTTTGGAAGCCATTCACAAGCTGTATTCCCAGCAGGTGATAATCAAGGTACCCCTCCTACAACAGGGAAAGGGGTATTATTCCACGCTGTTTGTGGTACCGAAGCCGGACGGCTCGGTGAGACCAATTTTAAATCTAAAATCCCTGAACACTTACATAAAGAGGTTCAAATTCAAGATGGAATCACTCAGAGCGGTGATAGCAAACCTGGAAGAAGGGGACTATATGGTGTCCCTGGACATCAAGGATGCTTATCTCCACGTCCCAATCTACCCGTCTCACCAAGGGTACCTCAGGTTTGTAGTACAAAACTGTCATTATCAGTTTCAGACGCTGCCGTTTGGGTTGTCCACGGCACCTCGGGTCTTTACCAAGGTAATGGCCGAAATGATGATTCTTCTTCGAAGAAAAGGCATCTTAATTATCCCTTACTTGGACGATCTCCTGATAAGGGCAAGGTCCAGGGAACAGTTAGAAGTCGGAGTAGCACTATCTCAGGTAGTGTTACGTCAGCACGGGTGGATCCTAAATATTCCAAAATCGCAGCTGATTCCAACGACACGTCTACTGTTCCTAGGAATGATTCTGGACACAGTCCAGAAAAAGGTGTTTCTCCCGGAGGAGAAGGCCAGGGAGTTATCCGAGCTAGTCAGGAACCTCCTAAAACCAGGCCAGGTGTCAGTGCATCAGTGCACGAGGGTCCTGGGAAAAATGGTGGCTTCTTACGAAGCGATTCCATTCGGAAGATTCCATGCAAGAACGTTTCAGTGGGATCTACTGGACAAATGGTCCGGATCGCATCTTCAGATGCATCAGCGGATAACCCTGTCGACAAGGACAAGGGTGTCTCTTCTGTGGTGGCTGCAGAGTGCTCATCTACTAGAGGGCCGCAGATTTGGCATTCAGGATTGGGTCCTGGTGACCACGGACGCCAGCCTGAGAGGCTGGGGGGCAGTCACACAGGGAAAAAATTTCCAGGGCTTGTGGTCAAGCATGGAAACATCTCTTCATATAAACATTCTGGAACTAAGGGCCATTTACAATGCCCTAAGTCAAGCGAAACCCCTGCTTCAGGGTCAGGCGGTATTGATCCAATCGGACAACATCACGTCAGTCGCCCACGTAAACAGACAGGGCGGCACGAGAAGCAGGAGGGCAATGGCAGAAGCTGCAAGGATTCTTCGCTGGGCGGAAAATCATGTGATAGCTCTGTCATCAGTGTTCATTCCGGGAGTGGACAACTGGGAAGCAGACTTCCTCAGCAGACACGACCTTCACCCGGGAGAGTGGGGACTTCACCCAGAAGTCTTCCACCTGATTGTAAACCGTTGGGAAAAACCAAAGGTGGACATGATGGCGTCACGTCTAAACAAAAAACTAGACAGATATTGCGCCAGGTCAAGGGACCCTCAGGCAATAGCGGTGGACGCTCTGGTGACACCGTGGGTGTACCAGTCAGTGTATGTGTTCCCTCCTCTGCCTCTCATACCAAAAGTACTGAGAATCATAAGAAGGAGAGGAGTAAGAACGATACTCGTGGTTCCGGATTGGCCAAGAAGGACTTGGTACCCGGAACTTCAAGAGATGCTCACGGAAGACCCGTGGCCTCTACCTCTAAGAAAGGACCTGCTCCAACAGGGGCCTTGTCTGTTCCAAGACTTACCGCGGCTGCGTTTGACGGCATGGCGGTTGAACGCCGGATCCTGAAGGAAAAAGGCATTCCAGATGAAGTCATCCCTACCCTGGTCAAAGCCAGGAAGGATGTAACCGCAAAACATTATCACCGCATTTGGCGAAAATATGTTGCGTGGTGTGAGGCCAAGAAGGCCCCTACAGAGGAATTTCAACTGGGTCGTTTCCTCCATTTCCTGCAAACAGGACTGTCTATGGGCCTAAAATTAGGGTCCATTAAGGTTCAAATTTCGGCCCTGTCGATTTTCTTCCAGAAAGAACTGGCTTCAGTACCTGAAGTTCAGACATTTGTAAAAGGGGTACTGCATATACAACCTCCTTTTGTGCCTCCAGTGGCACCTTGGGATCTCAATGTTGTTTTGAGGTTCCTTAAGTCACATTGGTTTGAACCACTCACCACTGTGGACTTAAAATATCTCACATGGAAGGTGACGATGCTGTTAGCCCTGGCTTCAGCCAGGCGTGTGTCAGAATTGGCGGCTTTATCATATAAAAGCCCTTACTTAATTTTTCATTCTGACAGGGCAGAATTGAGGACTCGTCCTCAATTTCTCCCTAAGGTGGTTTCTGCCTTTCACATGAACCAACCTATTGTGGGCCTGCGGCTACTAGGGACTTGGAGGACTCCAAGTTACTTGACGTTGTCAGGGCCCTGAAAATATATGTTTCCAGGACGGCGGGAGTCAGAAAGTCTGACTCGCTGTTTATCCTGTATGCACCCAACAAGCTGGGTGCTCCTGCTTCTAAGCAGACTATTGCTCGTTGGATTTGTAGTACAATTCAGCTTGCACATTCTGTGGCAGGCCTGCCACAGCCAAAATCTGTGAAAGCCCATTCCACAAGGAAAGTGGGCTCATCTTGGGCGGCTGCCCGAGGGGTCTCGGCTTTACAACTTTGCCGAGCAGCTACTTGGTCAGGGGCAAACACGTTTGCTAAATTCTACAAATTTGATACCCTGGCTGAGGAGGACCTGGAGTTCTCTCATTCGGTGCTGCAGAGTCATCCGCACTCTCCCGCCCGTTTGGGAGCTTTGGTATAATCCCCATGGTCCTTACGGAGTCCCAGCATCCACTAGGACGTCAGAGAAAATAAGATTTTACTTACCGATAAATCTATTTCTCGTAGTCCGTAGTGGATGCTGGGCGCCCATCCCAAGTGCGGATTGTCTGCAATACTTGTACATAGTTATTGTTAACTAAATCGGGTTATTGTTGTTGTGAGCCATCTTTTCAGAGGCTCCTTCGTTGTTATCATACTGTTAACTGGGTTCAGATCACAAGTTGTACGGTGTGATTGGTGTGGCTGGTATGAGTCTTACCCGGGATTCAATATCCTTCCTTATTATGTACGCTCGTCCGGGCACAGTATCCTAACTGAGGCTTGGAGGAGGGTCATAGGGGGAGGAGCCAGTGCACACCACCTGATCCTAAAGCTTTTATTCTTGTGCCCTGTCTCCTGCGGAGCCGCTATTCCCCATGGTCCTTACGGAGTCCCAGCATCCACTACGGACTACGAGAAATAGATTTATCGGTAAGTAAAATCTTATTTTTTTTATGTAATTTAAACATCTGTGCTTTGTCCTTAGTTGTGTGAAATGTCTTTGCGCTAATTGTGATTGTTATTTGGTTCTTTCTTCTAATGTGTTGGTGATGTAGTGCAGGCCTGGGCAACCTGTGGCTCTCCAGCTGTTGTAAAACGACAAGTCCCATCATGCCTTGCCACAGTTTTGCTATTAGTGAATGCAAAATGTGTGCCGGGCATGCTGGGATGTGTAGTTTCACTACATCTGGAGAGACACAGGTTGGCCAGGCCTGATGTAGTGTTACTCTCAATTCTGTTTTTTTTTGGCTTATGTATTGTCAATGTTTCTGGTTGGCTTGGCCTTTTTCTGGAGTCTGATTTTCCAAGTAAATGTTAGTCGGTGTATTTTAAAGAAGTGTGATTACTGTGTTTTATGCATATGTTTATATTTTATCAATTTCAATGGACTTATGTTTATTTTGTGTTGTTCTGGGTTGTCATTTGTGTGGATTATGTGTTTTTTCATGCCTTTGTGGATTTGATGTTTACAATTTTGTGCAGATATTTGTGGCTAGTGTTTTCTTGTTAGCGTCTAAAATTTGTAACTTAGCCTGCAATATTGTGGCTGTGTAAAGCTACGACGTTTGGGTTTTAAGTAGTATAATATTGTGCATTATGCGCCTTTGTGTATGTATTGTTTGGTGAAATTGTTTCGCATTTAAAGTATACACACCCAATGAAGTTATGCATTCAAGCCTAAGCATCGTTTAGTTTACTTCTCAGCAGGTACCACATATGTTTACATCCCAATAAGTAATTTGCATAAACATATCAACCAAAGAGTATGTTCATATCGACATTCTTCATATTTCTACAGTACGCCGGAGAAGCAGCACAGCCAGGCCACATCCAACATTGCCAAGAGATGCAGATGGTGGCAATGCAGGTAAGATTTAACTGTAACCACATATTCTGCAAACACATAGAAACACAAAATGTTAATGATTATCTTATCACATAGGTTCTTCGGCTAATCCACCTCCACTAAGGCGCCCATCACAGGGCTCGGTTACTGTGGCTACGAGGCCACCCAAGAGGCCCCGTCTTGAGGCTCCAGCACCAGCATCCTCACCCCAACGGCGCATCTCCGCAGTGTCGGCCGTGCCACCACTAGCTCTTTTGGCCAGCCCCCAAAGTGAGGATCCACAATCCCCTCAGTTGTCTGGTGAGTAAACCTAACAATTACGTGTAAATAAGTTAAAAAACAGTGGGGTAAATTTATTAACCTGGAGAAGGCATAAGGAAGTGAAAAAACACTGATATGTGCAAGATGATAAAGGCAGCAGTACAAAATAAACACAACTGTTAATGTACATATTGGAGCTGTTTGCCTTGTGCCTTTAGCACCTTGCACATATCACTGGTTTTTCACTTCCTTATGCCTTCTCCAGGTTTATACATCTGCACCACTGTTAGTACTGAAAAAGCAAAAAACCAAATGACCAGTCATACTTGCAATAATAAACAACAACAAGCAGATGGTGTTAAGGTATTTTTAGACGGTTAATTGTCATATGTGATGTTGGCCATATAAACACATTTTTGAAAATGATTTTTTGGCCTAAAAAACCCCCATAAATGTTAAGTCTCATCCAATTGTTTTGCATGGCCAAAAACACCACTTCTAAACATAGGGCACCTTAAAACTTTTTCACCCATTGGTAATGTGTACATTTTACACCACTATATTAGTTAACGTTTTGGCCAGACCACTGACTGCCTTGAACAATGTATGAGTGTATTGGTCAACACATTTATTGTATTGTGTGTGTTGTTCCAAAGGAAGCTTCATACCCAATATGTAAATGTAGTACTTTGTATTTGTTAGAGTT
The DNA here is from genome assembly GCF_028390025.1 of Pseudophryne corroboree. NCBI lineage: Eukaryota > Metazoa > Chordata > Amphibia > Anura > Myobatrachidae > Pseudophryne > Pseudophryne corroboree. The sequence continues at coordinate 1,152,190,564 of NC_086444.1, forward strand.
CTTCGTGTTTAAACAGTAATTATGGCTCTGAATCCTACTATTCCCACAAACTTTAAACAACTGAGTAGTGAACGTTAGAAGCCACATATTTTTAATAAAAGGTGACCAACATAGTTAAGTTTAGGCCACAATCTATTTAGCTATTACATTAATATTGAGAAGTAATGCATGTTGACGTAAAGCTATCGTAAGACCAATGCTATATATGTACTAAATAGTGGCTGTCTTCAACCCCATACAGACCCAGGCATCATCACCGAGGATGTCCAGCAGGACCGTGACAGGAGACCTTCACACTCCACCTGCAGCCCATCGATCCGACACAGCCAAACATGCCTCAGGACATACCCCAACCACCCCAAACATCCCAAAGCCCCCAATTGAGCACAACACAAGGCCACACACAAATGGGCCCTGAGTTTTGGAGCCGTTGGTCGTCACAACAGGCACAACACTACGCGTGCCTCACCACCCACAGCCAATACATGTCAAGTCTGCCCCATCATTTGCCTAGACTGAGTCGCAACTCAGGCAGACTTATAGTGCAGGTGGGCAGAATCGCAAACTCCATGGAGCAGATGAGGGCAGACAACACCCAAATGCAGTCAAACCTCCAACGCATCTTGGATGAACAGCAGCGCCAGCAACAAACACTCATCCAGATCATCCAACATAATCAAATGATCAATGATAATCTCTCAAGAATGATCGCAAAGAACACTGCCGCTAATACGCAGCTCACAGCAAGCTTGAACAATCTTAGCCAAAGCCTAAGTGTGTTGGCATCACACCATGTGACATCGAGCTCGGGGACAACAACACCAAGCCACACCCCAGTTCAATCCCCAGTTCAACGCTCAAGTCGAAGCCGCGCCAACGAGCCTGCACAATCCTCCGCACCCAGCACCCAAAAAAAAAAAAAGATAATAATGCATGGCCAGAATATGGTGACCATTTAATTTTTTTCAGTTTTTGTTGTGCCTAAATTGGTGTGTTAAAAAAAATAAATTGTTAACACAGAATATGTGTATTGCTTAATTCGCAACACAAACAACCTCCACATTAGTGTCTAGGGCCAGATGTGTATTGCTATATATATATTGCCTACCCCTAGGTGTCCTCAGCTCAACGTATGTCTAATCTATGACACCCAGCACATTGGCCATGGCCGCAAGATCACATAAAGCTACCCTGACTGCATGCCACTGCGACTCCTGGGTAGGGAAGCAGAGAGAGGCATCTATGTAGCCATCCAAGACATCCAAAACCTGAGTGGCCATTCCAAAATTAAAGGTGAGTGTCATGACCTGTAAGCAATACAATACTGAATCTATTACATTACAGAAGCAACACTTAGACGTAGACGTGTATGTATGTGTTAACTCACCTGAATTACATATTTTAAAAAGGTAACCTGTGAGATACTAATTACATCAGCAGTCACAGCCTGGAAGCTGCCAGTAGCCAGAAAGTGCAACACAAGCAGGAGTTTGTGCAGGCCTGAGACAGAGCGAGAGCGTATTGTCTCAGGGTCTAGGTTCAGTTTGACAAGGTCATACAGAGTGAAAATATTATTTACATTTAGTCTGCTCATCTGTATAACATGGTCATCAGCAATTTTTTTATAGTTTAAATGCCCACTAAAAAAACAAGCCATGGCCAGCCTACGCGGAACATGTACAACCTGCTGACCCTGTTGATTTTCCTGGCCTGGGTTTATTGTAGCCTCATGGAGCAGTGTCAGGTATCCCCCAGCAAACAATACAGCAGTACTACACACAGTAGCAGCCATTTCAGATTGAGAGTGTTGAAAAATGTGTTGGGGCCCCTTTTAAAGGTCCAAAAAGTCAGGTGTGGCTAATGTAGAATTGACAACACATGTAAACACGCTTCTCAAAAGCAGGTCTACTTTTTTTTAGGCTTTTTGTACGATTAGTAATTTTTTGCGGCCGCAATTCCATTTTCACGGTAGAAATTACAAATACGAATGCTTAGTAAATGACCGAGTTCTATATCTAAACAGCCGCGTTTGACCGATGGTGTATTCATTCGTACTTTTACTACACAGCCGTAATAAAAATACGAATGCCCTCATCAATGCCGAGATTTGTGCTTAGTAAATTCCCGAGATGACACTTTGAAGAAAAAACACCAAATCGGTCAAAATCGGGAGCTTAGTAAATATACCCCAAGGTCTTCAGTGCTATTTACTCTGTTCCCTCTAATGGTGCTCAATAGCTCATTCAGCCCGAGGTACAGTGTGGTTTTACTTCATACCTGACACAGTATCCTTGGTTACCTTAGTTAGTTATTACTTGCATATCTTCTGATACCTTGGGCACTACTGTATTGTTGCCAAATTATTAGGTGTTACTTTTACCTATAAATCATTTGTGTTGTCCCTCAATGAACTTAGTTATGATATACCTGCCTAGGTGTGCACCTTATTTTATATGGTGGCAATAGGGGTGGGTGCATCCAGAAGTCTGTATCGTGGAAGCCTTGCACTGAGTTGTTCTGGGGTATAGCCTACACCAGGCATGTCCAAACTGCGGCCCTCCATCTGTTGTGAAACTACATTTCTCATACGTCCTAGAGGATGCTGGGGACGACATCAAGACCATGGGGTATAGACGGGATCCGCAGGAGACATGGGCACTCTAAAGACTTTTTATTGGGTGTGAACTGGCTCCTCCCTCTATGCCCCTCCTCCAGACCCCAGTTTTAGAAATGTGCCCAGGTCGACTGGATGCACTTTGAGGAGCTCTACTGAATTTCTCTGAAAACACTTATGTTAGGTTTTTTATTTTCAGGGAGATCTGCTGGCATCAGACTCCCTGCTTCGTGGCACTGAGGGGGCAGAAGTAGGAACCATCTTCCTAAAAAGTTTCATGGCTCTGCTTCTGGCTGACAGGACACCATTAGCTCCTGAAGGGAACTGAACGCTAGCCGTGCCTAGATGCTCACTCCCACAGCACGCCGTCACCCCCCTCACAGAGCCAGAAGTCAGAAGACAGGTGAGTGTTGGAAGACAGATCTTCAATCAAGAAAGTGACGGCTGGCGGGAGCGCAGCGCGTCATGTTGCCCACACATACACAGGCATTGCAGGGTGCATGGCGCGGGGGGGGGGGGGGGGGGGGCACCCTGGGCAGCATGAAAGCTATGTAAACTGGCACAAATAAGGGGCATAAGTTGCTGAGGCACAGTCCTACCCCCATCAGTATAAAAATTACCTCATAAAAGCTGAGGAGAAACACACCATTGAAGAGTGGAGCTTCCTCCTCAGTCAGCCAGCACACTGCTCAGCACCATTTTCTCTCTCTCCTCAGGCTGCAGAGACAACACTGGTCCTCCTCCACTACTGAACAAGTATCAGGGTGCAAAACAGGGGGGGGCCCACAGTGAATTTGGTGCTATATAATTATGTGATTAACATTTTAAAAGCGCTGAATGTCAGTGGGAATTTTGTGTTCACAGACATTGTGTTACTGGCGCTGGGTTGTGAACTGGCAAATCCCATCTGTGTCCCTCTGACAGATTTTACTTTGGGTCTGTCCCCTATAAATCCCGGAGTGTCTGTGGGGTGGTTCTGCACGTGTGTGACATGTCTGTGGCAAGGAACTCTGTGGAGACATGTTAGGGACACAGAGGTGTAATATGACACCAAGAGCCTGACTGAGTGAAAGGTTACATGATAGTGTGAATCATATGAGTAAGAGGTTGGACTGAATCTCATACAGAAAATGAAAATAATCTGTTGAAGATGTGATTTTTAATAGTTCTGCCTTTCGTCCACAGGGACCTTTCTGGGTCACATACAAATTTGAAAAAGTAGTACAAACTGATACCGACACGGACTCTGATTCCTGTGTTGACACTAGTGATTCCAAGTTAGCAAAAAAGCATTCAAAACATGTTTTAGCTATAAAGGAGGTGTTAGAAGTTACGAAGCCCCCTCTTTTACCACAAGGAGAGGGTTTACTTTAGTAAAGAAGTAATGTAATTTTCCCTCCACCTCAGGTCTGATTTAACCTGAAAAGAAATTTCAGATTCCCAAAAGGAATTCAGGCAGCTTACCTTTTTCCAAAAAAGGTGGGAGTCACCCCGCATTTTAGACAGGGCCCTGTCATAAAAGAGAAAAGGTGTTTCTCCCTGCGCCTGGAAGGGCTTCACTTAAGGAGCCGACAGACCGCAAGTGAGTGAGGTGATTTATTGATGTGGCCAATGGGACACTACTCAGGCCTACCATTGTCTGTGAGTAGGTGAGTAGTGCTATTGAAAAGTGGTCAGAAAACCTGTCCTTAGACATTGACACAATAGATGGAGACGAGATACTCCTAACGTTAGGTCATATCAAAGATGCTGCTGCGTACGTACTAGAATCAATGAAATATATTGGTTTCTTGGGATCAAGAACCGCTACCATGGCAGTATCGGCTCGGAGGGCGTTGTGGATTAGGCAGTGGAATGCTGATGTAGATTACAAAATAAAATATGGAGTCTCTCCCGTATAAAGGTGAGGCCTTGTTTGGTGATGGGCTGGATGCGTTAGTCTCGGCGGCTACCGCAGGTAAGTCAACATTCTTGCCTTATGCTCCTACACCGGTGAAAAAGACACATCACTCTCACATACAGTCCTTTCGGCCCAACAAATACAAAAAGGCCAAAGGTCTCCCCTTTTTTTGCAGGTAGGGGAAGGGGAAAAGGAAAAAAATCTGCAGCATCTCCCGGATAGCAGGAGCAGAAGTCCACCCCTGCTTCTGCCAAATCTGCAGCATAACACTGGGGCTCCCTTGCGGGAGTCCACTTGGGTGGGAGCACGTCTGAAACTTTTCAGCCAAATCTGGATTCAATCTGGCCTGGACCAATGGGTCTTACAAATAGTGTCCCATGGGTACAAACTAGAGTTTCAAGACGTCCCCCCATGCCGATTTTTAAAATCAACCTTGCCAGCTTCTCTTCCGGGAAGAGAGGCAGTAACAACGGCAATTCAAAAATTATGTCAGGATCAGGTCATTGTCCTGGTACCCTTGGCACAGTAAGGAGAAGGTTTTTTTATTCAAGCCTCTTCGTAGTTCCGAAGCCGGACGGCTCGGTCAGACCGATTTTAAACCTGAAAATCTGAATCTCTACCTGAAAAGGTTCAAGTTCAAGATGGAATCCCTGAGGGTAGTGATTTCCAGTCTGGAAGAGGGGGACTTCATGGTGTCAGTAGACATAAAAGATGCTTACTTGCATGTTCCCATTTATCCTCCTCACCAAGCTTATCTGAGATTCGCAGTACAGGATTGCCATTACCAGTTTCAGATGTTGCCGTTCGGACTCTCCACAGCACAGAGGGTATTCACCAAGGTGATGGCGGAGATGATGGTCCTCCTTCGTTAAAAAGGAGTCAATATAATTCCTTATCTGGACGATCTCCTGATAAAAGCGAGATCCAGGAAACAGTTGGTGCAGAACATCGCACTCTCCCTGTCAATACTCCAACAACACAGTTGGATCATGAATTTTCCAAAGTCGCAGTTGAAACCGACGACAAGATTGTCCTTTTTAGGGATGATTCTGGACACAGAAGTATGGAGAGTATTTCTTCCAGTGGAAAAGGCTCTGGAAATCCAGAAAATGGTCAAACAAATATTGAAACCAACAAGCGTGTTGATCCATCAATGCATTCAGTTGTTGGGGAAAATGGTAGCGGCCTATGAGGCCATACAGTTTGGCCGATTTCATACCAGAGTATTCCAGTCGGACCTGTTGGACAAGTGGTCCAGATGCCACCTACACATACACCGGAAAATAATCCTGTCCCCCAAAGCCAGGATTTCGCTCCTGTGGTGGCTACACAGTTCTCACCTATTAGAGGGATGCAGGCTTGGGATTTACGACTGGGTCCTAATAACCACGGATGCAAGTCTCCGAGGCTGGAGAGCTGTCACACAGGGGGAAAGCTTCCAAGGAAAATGGTCAAGTCAGGAAGCCTGCCTTCACATAAACGTTCTGGAATTGAGAGCCATTTACAACGGCCTTCTACAAGCGGTACATCTTTTTCAAGATCCCGTGCAGATCCAGTCGGACAATGTAACAGCAGTCGCGTACATAAACAGGCAAGGCGGAACGAAAAGCAGAGAGGCAATGGCAGAGGTGACAAGGATTCTCCTCTGGGCAGAAAGACATGTTAGAGCTCTGTCAGCAATTTTCATTCCGGGAGTGGACAACTGGGAAGAAGACTTCCTCAGCAGACACGATCTCCATCCAGGAGAGTGGGGCCTCCACCAAGAAGTCTTCGCAGAGGTGACGAGTCTTTGGGGAGTTCCTCAAGTAGACATGATGGCATCTCGTCTAAACAAGAAGCTTCAGAGATATTGTTCCAGGTCGAGAGACCCTCAAGCAATGGCAGTGGATACACTGGTGACCCAGTGGGTGTTTCGGTCGGTATATGTTTTCCCTCCACTTCCACTGATTCCAAAAGTTCTCAAAATAATAATAAGAACAATAGTTTGAGCAATCTTCATTGCCCCAGACTGGCCAAGGAGGGCTTGGTATCCAGATCTTCAGGAGTTGCTCATAGAAGATCTTCGAGAGGACCTACTACAGCAGGGGCCGTGTATGTATCAAGACTTACTGCGGCTACGTTTGACGGCATGGCCGTTGAGCATCGGATCCTAGCCCGAAAGGGTATTCCCAAGGAAGTCATCCCCACTCTTATTCAGGCCAGGAAAGGAGTAGCGTCTAAACATTACCACCGTATTTGGAGAAAATATGTGTCTTGGCGTGAATCCAAGAAGGCTCCTACGGAAGAGTTTGAGTTGGGACGTTTTCTCCATTTTATGCAGGCTGGTGTGGATGTGGGCCTTAGATTGGGGTCAATCAAGGTCCATATTTCGGCCTTATAAGTTTTCTTTCAAAAACAATTGGCCTCCTTTCCAGAAGTTCAGACGTTCGTGAAAGGGGTTCTGCACATCCAGCCTCCATTTGTGCCTCCAGTGGCACAATGGGACCTTAATGTGGTGTTGCAGTTCCTTCAATCGGGTTGGTTTGAGCCTCTACAAGAAATAGAGTTGAAGTTTCTCACTTGGAAAGTGGTGATGCTGTTGGCGTTGGCATCCGCAAGGCGGGTGTCTGAATTGGGGGCCTTGTCCCACAAGAGCCCTTACCTGATCTTCCATGAAGATAGGGCAGAGTTGAGAACTCGTCAACATTTTCTTCCAAAGGTGGTTTCCTCTTTCCACATAAACCAACCTATTGTGGTGCCAGTTGCTACTGACACATTCGCTGAGTCAAAGTCTCTAGATGTGGTTAGAGCTTTGAAGATTTATGTCGCTAGAACAGCTCGGATACGGAAAACAGAGGTTTTGTTTGTTCTGTATGCTCCCAACAAGATTGGGTGTCCTGCTTCCAAGCAGACTGTTGCGCGCTGGATCAGAGGTACGATTCAGCAAGCTCATTCTACGGCTGGATTGCCGTTACCGATGTCGGTGAAGGCCCATTCTACTAGGAAGGTGGGCTCCTCCTGGGCGGCTGCCCGGGGGGTCTCGGCATTACAACTTTGCCGAGCAGCTACTTGGTCGGGGTCAAACACATTTGCAAAATTCTACAAGTTTGACACCTTGGCCGATGAGGACCTCAAGTTTGGTCAATCGGTGCTGCAGGGTCATCCGCACTCTCCCGCCCGTACTGGAGCTTTGGTATAGACCCCATGGTCTTGGTGTCATCCCCAGCATCCTCTAGGACGTATGAGAAAATAGGATTTTGATAACCTACCGGTAAATCCTTTTCTCCTAGTCCGTAGAGGATGCTGGGCGCCCGTCCCAGTGCGTACTTTACCTGCAGTTTAGTTATTACAGTTACACAAGTTGTGTTATCTTGGTTTCAGCATGTTGCTGCAATTAGTTCATGCCTGTTGGCGTGTGTTATGTTGAATGCCATGTGTACAGCATGGTTGAGGGTGTGAGTTGGTAGATATCTCACCACTAGTTAAGTAATTCCTTTCCTCGAAATATCAGTCTCCCTGGGCACAGTTCCTACAACTGGGGTATGAAGGAGGGGCATAGAGGGAGGAGCCAGTTCACACCCAATGAAAATTCTTTAGAGTGCCCATGTCTCCTGCGGATCCCGTCTATACCCCATGGTCTTAATGTCATCCCCAGTATCCTCTACGGACTAGGAGAAAAGGATTTACCGGTAGGTTATCAAAATCCTATTATCCCAGCATGCCCTGACACAGTTTTGCTGTCAGAGAATGCTAAAGCTGTGTCAGGGCATGCTGGGATGTGTAGTTTCTCAACAGCTGGAGGGCCGCAGTTTGGACATGCCTGGCCTACACACTCGAGCTTATTACTCTCTGTGCTCAGTATCTGTGTGAAGAGATGCATGTAGGCAAGTTATATATAATATAGAGTTGCCAATGCAAAGTTGAACGCAGGCCGAACGCAATTGCACCTGCATTACATGCACAAGGCAAAATGTAGTATGCAGAGTTATATGTACCTATGTGACTGCGCAGCCACTATCCGAACGCTTGGCAGGATAGCCGTCATTGTCATTAGAGCACATGTGCACTAACCCTGTCCTTGGCGCGCAACACTGAAAGGCGTGCAAATCCGTCGACATGCCCTCACTACAGAGGGGGAGATGTACTAATCAGTAGTAAGAGTGGGGAAGTGAGCCAGTGGAGAAATTACTCATGACAACCAATCAGCTGCTCTGTATACTTTTATTGTATGAAAATTATAAATGTTACATCAGTGCTGATTGGTTGCCATGGGCAACTTCTCCACTGGCTCACATCTCCATTGTTTTCAGGGCTTAGTACATCTCCCCTTAGCCTACGCGGTAATGACAGCTACCACCCAGTTACATCCTTCTAGTCACAAGCAGAGGTGTGACTGAGTTCTGAATCGCCGGGAGGTGAGTGCGCTCAGTTGTGGAACATGTGCATTGTGCAGTGAAAAAAAGAACACACTAGATCTGTCTAAGAAACACACCTGCATTCAGCTCTGCATTGGCCCCATAGTATATACGTATACAAAGCAGTGCATGCCATGGCCAGAGATTTTGTTGAGGCCTAGATCCTTAGCCATACCAGAAGCTTGCTAATACTGCCAGGGGTAACATGTCTGCACTATTTATCCTTTCTCTAACGTCCTAAGTGGATGCTGGGACTCCGTAAGGACCATGGGGGAATAGCGGCTCCGCAGGAGACTGGGCACAAAAGTAAAAGCTTGAAAGCTGGTGTGCACTGGCTCCTCCCCCTATGACCCTCCTCCAAGCCTCAGTTAGATTTTTGTGCCCGAACGAGAAGGGTGCATGCTAGGTGGCTCTCCTGAGCTGCTTAGAGTAAAAGTTTATTTTAGGTTTTTTATTTTCAGTGAGTCCTGCTGGCAACAGGCTCACTGCATCGTGGGACTAAGGGGAGAAGAAACGAACTCACCTGCGTGCAGAGTGGATTGGGTTTCTTAGGCTACTGGACATTAGCTCCAGAGGGACGATCACAGGTTCAGCCTGGATGGGTCCCGGAGCCGCGCCGCCGGCCCCCTTACAGAGCCAGAAGAACGAAGAGGTCCGGTGAAATCGGCGGCAGAAGACGGTCCTGTCTTCAACTAAGGTAGCGCACAGCACTGCAGCTGTGCGCCATTGCTCTCAGCACACTTCACACTCCGGTCACTGAGGGTGCAGGGCGCTGGGGGGGAGCGCCCTGAGACGCAATAAAAACAGAAATACCTTAGGATGGCAAAAGAAATACATCACATATAGCTCCTGGGCTATATGGATGTATTTAACCCCTGCCAGTTTTCCAGAAAAAAGCGGGAGATAAGGCCGTCGTGAAGGGGCGGAGCCTATCTCCTCAGCACACAAGCGCCATTTTCCCTCACAGTTCCGCTGGAAGGACGGCTCCCTGACTCTCCCCTGCAGTCCCTACAGAATCAGGGTAAAAACGAGAGAGGGGGGGCACTATTGGCAGCTAAATTATAAACAGCAGCTATAAAAGGGAGTAACACTTATATAAGGTTATCCCTATTGATATATATAGCGCTCTGGTGTGTGCTGGCAAACTCTCCCTCTGTCTCCCCAAAGGGCTAGTGGGGTCCTGTCCTCTATCAGAGCATTCCCTGTGTGTGTGCTGGGTGTCGGTACGATTGTGTCGACATGTATGAGGAGGAAAATGATGTGGAAGCAGAGCAATTGCCTGTATTAGTGATGTCACCCCCTAGGGAGTCGACACCTGACTGGATGGTTGTATTTAAAGAACTACGTGACAATGTCAGCACTTTACAAAAAACTGTTGACGACATGAGACAGCCGACAAATCAATTAGTGCCTGTCCAGGCGTCTCAGACACCGTCAGGGGCGATAAAACGCCCGTTACCTCAGTGGGTCGACACAGACCCAGACACGGATACTGAGTCCAGTGTCGACGGTGAGGAGACAAACGTAATGTCCAGTAGGGCCACACGTTACATGATCACGGCAATGAAGGAGGCATTGAACATTTCTGACACTACAAGTACCACAAAGAAGGGTATTATGTGGGGAGTGAAAAAACTACCAGTAGCTTTTCCTGAGTCAGATGAATTAAATGAGGTGTGTGATAAAGCGTGGGTTTCCCCCCGATAAAAAAGTGCTAATTTCTAATAAATTATTGGCACTATACCCTTTCCCGCCAGAGGTTAGGGCGCGTTGGGAAACACCCCCTAGAGTAGATAAAGCGCTCACACGTTTATCTAAACAAGTAGCGTTACCGTCTCCTGATACGGCCGCCCTCAAAGAACCAGCGGATAGAAGGCTGGAAAATATCCTGAAGGGTATATACACACATACTGGTGTTATACTGCGACCAGCAATCGCATCAGCCTGGATGTGCAGTGCTGGAGTTGCGTGGTCGGATTCCCTGACTGAAAATATTGATACCCTGGATAGGGACAGTATATTACTAACTATAGAGCATTTGAAGGATGCATTACTATATATGCGTGATGCACAGAGGGATATTTGCACCCTGGCATCAAGAGTGAGTGCTATGTCCATTTCTGCCAGAAGAGCGTTATGGACGCGACAGTGGTCAAGGGATGCGGATTCCAAACGACATATGGAAGTATTGCCGTTTAAAGGGGAGGAGTTATTTGGGGCCGGTCTATCGGACCTGGTGGCCACGGCAACGGCCGGAAAGTCCACCTTTTTACCCCAGGTCACCTCTCAGCAGAAAAAGACACCGTCTTTTCAAACTCAGTCCTTTCGTCCCCATAAGTACAGGCGGGCAAAAGGCCACTCATTTCTGCCCCGGGGCAGAGGAAGAGGAAAAAGACTGCACCAGGCAGCCTCTTCACAGGAGCAGAAGCCCTCCTCTGCTTCTGCCAAGTCTTCAGCATGACGCTGGGGCTTTACAAGCGGACTCGGACACGGTGGGGGCCCGTCTCAAAAATTTCAACGCGCAGTGGGCTCACTCGCAAGTGGACCCCTGGATTCTGCAGGTAGTATCACAGGGGTACAAACTGGAATTCGAGACGTCTCCCCCTCGCCGGTTCCTGAAGTCTGCTCTACCAAAGTCTCCCTCCGACAGGGAGGCAGTTTTGGAAGCCATTCACAAGCTGTATTCCCAGCAGGTGATAATCAAGGTATCTCTCCTACAACAGGGAAAGGGGTATTATTCCACGCTGTTTGTGGTACCGAAGCCGGACGGCTCGGTGAGACCAATTTTAAATCTAAAATCCTTGAACACTTACATAAAGAGGTTCAAATTCAAGATGGAGTCACTCAGAGCAGTGATAGCAAACCTGGAAGAAGGGGACTATATGGTGTCTCTGGACATCAAAGATGCTTATCTCCACGTCCCAATCTACCCTTCTCACCAAGGGTACCTCAGGTTTGTAGTACAAAACTGTCATTATCAGTTTCAGACGCTGCCGTTTGGATTGTCCACGGCACCTCGGGTCTTTACCAAGGTAATGGCCGAAATGATGATTCTTCTTCGAAGAAAAGGCGTTTTAATTATCCCTTACTTGGACGATTTCCTGATAAGGGCAAGGTCCAGGGAACAGTTAGAAGTCGGAGTAGCACTATCTCAGTTAGTGTTACGTCAGCACGGGTGGATTCTAAATATTCCAAAATCGCAGCTGATTCCAACGACACGTCTCCTGTTCCTAGGAATGATTCGGGACACAGTCCAGAAAAAGGTGATTCTCCCAGAGGAGAAGGCCAGGGAGTTATCCGAGCTAGTCAGGAATCTCCTAAAACCAGGCCAGGTGTCAGTGCATCAGTGCACGAGGGTCCTGGGAAAAATGGTGGCTTCTTACGAAGCGATTCCATTCGGAAGATTCCATGCAAGAACGTTTCAGTGGGATCTTCTGGACAAATGGTCCGGATCGCATCTTCAGATGCATCAGCGGATAACCCTGTCGCCAAGGACAAGGGTGTCTCTTCTGTGGTGGCTGCAGAGTGCTCATCTACTAGAGGGCCGCAGATTCGGCATTCAGGATTGGATCCTGGTGACCACAGATGCCAGCCTGAGAGGCTGGGGAGCAGTCACACAGGGACAAAATTTCCAGGGCTTGTGGTCAAGCATGGAAACATCTCTTCATATAAACATTCTGGAACTAAGGGCCATTTACAATGCCCTAACTCAAGCAAAACCCCTGCTTCAGGGTCAGGCGGTATTGATCCAATCGGACAACATCACGTCAGTCGCCCACGTAAACAGACAGGGCGGCACGAGAAGCAGGAGGGCGATGGCAGAAGCTGCAAGGATTCTTCGCTGGGCGGAGAATCATGTGATAGCACTGTCAGCAGTGTTCATTCCGGGAGTGGACAACTGGGAAGCGGACTTCCTCAGCAGACACGACCTTCACCCGGGGGAGTGGGGACTTCATCCAGAAGTCTTCCAAGAGATGGTAAACCGTTGGGAAAAACCAAAGGTGGACATGATGGCGTCCCGTCTCAACAAAAAACTAGACAGATATTGCGCCAGGTCAAGGGACCCTCAGGCAATAGCGGTGGACGCTCTGGTAACACCATGGGTGTACCAGTCAGTGTATGTGTTCCCTCCTCTGCCTCTCATACCAAAAGTACTGAGAATCATAAAAAGGAGAGGAGTAAGAACTATACTCGTGGTTCCGGATTGGCCAAGAAGGACTTGGTACCCGGAACTTCAAGAGATGCTTACGGAGGACCCGTGGCCTCTACCTCTAAGAAAGGACCTGCTCCAGCAGGGACCTTGTCTGTTCCAAGACTTACCGCGGCTGCGTTTGACGGCATGGCGGTTGAATGCCGGATCCTGAAGGAAAAAGGCATTCCAGAAGAAGTCATCCCTACCCTGATAAAGGCCAGGAAGGATGTAACCGCGAAACATTATCACTGCATTTGGCGAAAATATGTTGCGTGGTGTGAGGCCAAAGAGGCCCCTACAGAGGAATTTCAACTGGGTCGCTTCCTACATTTCCTGCAAACAGGACTGTCTATGGGCCTAAAATTAGGGTCCATTAAGGTTCAAATTTCGGCCCTGTCGATTTTCTTCCAAAAAGAACTGGCTTCTGTGCCTGAAGTCCAGACGTTTGTCAAAGGGGTACTGCATATACAGCCTCCTTTTGTGCCCCCGGTGGCACCTTGGGATCTCAATGTGGTTTTGGGGTTCCTAAAATCACATTGGTTTGAACCACTCACCACTGTGGAATTAAAATATCTCACATGGAAGGTGGTAATGCTGTTAGCCCTGGCTTCAGCCAGGCGTGTCTCAGAATTGGCGGCTTTATCTTATAAAAGCCCTTACCTGATTTTTCACACGGATAGGGCAGAATTGAGGACTCGTCCTCAATTTCTCCCAAAGGTGGTTTCAGCGTTTCACGTGAACCAGCCTATTGTGGTGCCTGCGGCTACTAGGGACTTGGAGGACTCCAAGTTACTGGATGTAGTCAGGGCCCTGAAAATATATATTTCCAGGACGGCTGGAGTCAGGAAATCTGACTCGCTGTTTATCCTGTATGCACCCAACAAGCTGGGTGCTCCTGCTTCTAAGCAGACGATTGCTCGTTGGATTTGTAGTACAATTCAGCTTGCACATTCTGTGGCAGGCCTGCCACAGCCAAAATCTGTAAAAGCCCATTCCACAAGGAAGGTGGGCTCATCTTGGGCGGCTGCCCGAGGGGTCTCGGCTTTACAACTTTGCCGAGCAGCTACTTGGTCAGGGGCAAACACGTTTGCTAAATTCTACAAATTTGATACCCTGGCTGAGGAGGACCTGGAGTTCTCTCATTCGGTGCTGCAGAGTCATCCGCACTCTCCCGCCCGTTTGGGAGCTTTGGTATAATCCCCATGGTCCTTACGGAGTCCCAGCATCCACTTAGGACGTTAGAGAAAATAAGAATTTACTTACCGATAATTCTATTTCTCATAGTCCGTAGTGGATGCTGGGCGCCCATCCCAAGTGCGGATTGTCTGCAATACTTGTATATAGTTATTGTTACAAAATTCGGGTTATTATTGTTGTGAGCCATCTTTTCAGAGGCTCCTTCGTTTATCATACTGTTAACTGGGTTCAGATCACAGGTTGTACGGTGTGATTGGTGTGGCTGGTATGAGTCTTACCCGGGATTCAATATCCTTCCTTATTATGTACACTCGTCCGGGCACAGTATCCTAACTGAGGCTTGGAGGAGGGTCATAGGGGGAGGAGCCAGTGCACACCAGCTTTCAAGCTTTTACTTTTGTGCCCAGTCTCCTGCGGAGCCGCTATTCCCCCATGGTCCTTACGGAGTCCCAGCATCCACTACGGACTATGAGAAATAAAATTATCGGTAAGTAAATTCTTATTTTCAGCTTTTTATTAGGTTTTATTATATATATTTTTTTAATATATGACTAATTGCAATGAATTTTCCCCGCTGGTGTCTCCCATCATTAAGAAATGAACTGGGAAAGGTTTTAGTGTAAGTGGGTCACTTGTAAACTAGTTTTCAGAGAAAGGAAATTGATTTTCCATCTGAGAGCTCCTCAGTATTCTGTGAAAGCACACGTCAGGGTAATTGCACACTTACTAAATCCAGCCGCTCACACTGGGCAGAGGCCATTCCTCTTACGTGCTGCGCATTTTTCTTCAGGCCATTACTTCAAGCGTTGTACAATACAAGGTGATTTGTATAATCGTTGTAATCAGTAATGGGTCAATATTCTGAAGTCCCAAAATACTTAATCTTTTTGTCTTTTTACCTTCATAGATCACCTGTTATTTTTCCATCACCTGCAGGCAGAAAAGGTTTGCAGGGCCTGACAGACTGTGCCCACATAACTGTATGCTGCAGAAAATAAATGCACATATTGAGTAGAGATGAGCGGGTTCGGTTCCTCTGAATCCGAACCCGCCCGAACTTCAGGTTTTTTACACGGGTCCGAGCAGGCTCGGATCTTCCCGCCTTGCTCGGCTAACCCGAGCGCGCCCGAACGTCATCATCACGCTGTCGGATTCTCGCGAGGCTCGGATTCTATCGCGAGACTCGGATTCTATATAAGGAGCCGCGCGTCGCCGCCATTTTCACACGTGCATTGAGAGTCATAGGGAGAGGACGTGGCTGGCGTCCTCTCCGTTTAGAGAAGAGAGAGACACAGTATTTTGGGGAGCATTATTAGGAGGAGTACTACTATACTGTATACTACTATACTACTTGCTGAAGTGATATTTATAGATTAGATAATAGATAGTGTGACTGTAAGTGTATTATCTGACTTGTGGGGGAGACACTGACAGTGGGGAGCAGTTAGAGTCTGAGAGCAGGACTCAGGAGTACATATAACGTACAGTGCACACTTTTGCTGCCAGAGTCAGTGCCACACTGCCATTGTTGTGACCACACTGACCACCAGTATAATAATATATTTTGTGATTGTCTGCTTAGGCCTCGGAGTACTAGATGCAAGTTGCAACGTGACCTGAAGTGACCACCAGTTTAATAATCAATCACCACCAGTTTAATATATATATATATATATATATATATTGTGACAAGAACACTGGGATAGTGTTTGAGGGCAGGTATATTTGTCCCAGGTTCTTGTCTTACATGTTTTAGAAAATGTTAACTTCTAGGAAAAATGCTTTTTGTTTTGTCTGAACCTTTTCAGTTTGCTGTAAAAGCTGGGAAAAGGCTCTGAGAGAGAGATAAGGCGAGTTCTAGACATTGGGCCCAGTTCGGGTCTTTGGCCTCACAGAGGGCTAATCAGGGTTTCAGCTGTGTAAGAGTGATATAGTGCTTCTAACCTGATTAGTATGAGCAGACTGCCTGGGAAGGCTGCAGGATCTGTGTGTGAGAGACACGCTTTCTGATGCAAGTAAGCTATACAGTATGTACTGAAGAACTCTGTGTTTTGTTTAGTGACAGTTAGGAACATCTTATGTTTAGTTAGTGCCGGACAGGCAAGGTATTTTTATTTTGGGGTTTGTTTTATTTTCTGTTTCAATAAAACTGGCCGGGGTCAGTTGTACCAGAAACTGGACTTGTGTTGTTCCTCAGCTGCTGCGGGCTGCCATATTCCCCAGGAAAAGGCACCTTGCACCCCTACAGTGTTACAACTTGGTGGAGAATGCGAGCAGGCCGTTCTGCGCATAAGTGAAAGCAGCAGCTTTGTGAGGCCTGCAGAAAACGGTGGTTTATGCAGATACAGCCCAGTGTGAAGTTACTGAGACTCACCCCTGAGGGTTTGATATATGTCCTGGGTGAAAGCAGCTGCAAAGCCGCCTGAAAAATCTGTTGACATGGAGGATCTGCTTAAAGCCTTGCTGCAAGCTACAGCGGCTCAGCAGGAGGCCAACTGACAGCAGCAGGTGGCAATGGAGGAAAATTGGAGACTACAGCAGGTGGCAATGGAGGAAAATAAGAGACCACAGCAGGCAGTTGTTGATGAACTTTACAGGCAACAGCGTCAGGATAGAGAGGCCTTAACAGAAGTGGTGCAGAGACTTGCAGCTCGGGTTGGAGATGTGGCCGTCAGTGCTCCAACCAGCTCTAGTTCTATACGGGCCAGTCACTTCCTGCAGAAAATGACAGAGGCTGATGATGTGGAGGCCTATCTGACCACGTTTGAAAGGACTGCCGAGCGTGAGAACTGGCCGAAAGCACAGTGGGCCAGTCTGCTGGCACCTTTCCTGTCAGGTGAGCCCCAAAAAGCTTACTTTGATTTAAGCCCTGCTGAGGCTCGGGACTATGATAAACTAAAGACTGAGATCCTGACCCGCCTGGGAGTCACGCTGTCAGTACGAGCACAACGGGTGCACCGTTGGCTGTACGCCATGGAGAAGCCTCCGCGCTCCCAGATGCACGACCTTATTCAGCTAACAAAAAAATGGCTGCAGCCAGAGACATTAACTGGTCCCCAGATGGTGGAAAGAGTCGTCATGGACCGCTACTTGAGATCTTTGCCCATGGTCCTGCGCAAGTGGGTGAGCCATGGAAACCCGGGTACTGCTGACCAATTAGTGGACATGGTAGAGAGGTATTTGGCAGCAGAGGAACTACTGATGACCACCCAGCAACCCATAGGTCCTCGACAGCGCCCTTCAGTAAAGACTGGTAAGACTGTTCCGTGGGAAAACGTTGCTGGGCGGTTAAGAGAACGCAAGGCTGGAGAGACTGTAAACACTGGCCCTGGAAACAGGCCAATGGGGCTAGAACGGTCTATGCTGCCCAAATGGGTTGATAATCGTGTGGTTAAATGTTTTAGGTGTGGTATGCCAGGTCATGTTATTGCCAATTGCCCAGTCACGCAAGAACCCATGCAATGTGATGCTGCCTTTGAATGTCGCAGAATGTCTTTCTTTGCTAGGTTAGCCTGTACTGTGGTACCTTCACCTGAGCTGGAAAAACAAATGTGTGATGTGTTCTTAGAAGGTAACCGGGTAGAGGCCTTGCTAGATTCAGGAAGTTTAGTTACCCTCGTGAAAGCTGGGTTAGTGAACCCCTTAAAGGTCCAGCAAATACCTATTGGGGTAACTTGCATACACGGGGATACCCAATATTATGCCACTGCTGAGGTGAATATAGAAACTTGTTGTGGGTCAGCAAGGGTTAAAGTGGGACTGGTCCCTACCTTGGTGCATGAGGCCATAATAGGGAGGGATTTTCCTCATTTTTGGAAACTGTGGGAATCACGGTTGTCAACAGATGTGAGAAGTAAAAAACCAGTTGATAATACCGGTGATTTTATGGATGTACGTGGGTCTTCGGAACTTTCTGTCCCTTTGCCTTTTGCTAGTTTGGCTGGGGAAGTGACAGATGGGGAGTCCAGTGAGGACCCTCTTGCCGGGAACAGAGACATAGTAGTTAGAACTGAAAGCGTGCCTGACCTGGAGGTAAAGAAGGATCTGTTTGCGTCTGAACAGTTAAAGGATCCTACCTTAATAAAGGCTAGAGAGAATGTTAAGATTGTTAATGGGGAACCTGTGGTACCAGGTGACAGGGTTACGTATCCCCACATGGCCATCTGTAATGAGCTCTTGTACCACATTGTCAAAAGGGGTGAGGATGTGGTGGAACAGCTGGTAGTTCCCCAGCCTTATCGGAGAACGGTACTAGATTTAGCTCATAGTCACGTTACCGCAGGACATTTAGGGGCAGAAAAAACCACTGAAAGAGTTTTACAAAGGTTCTTTTGGCCAGGGGTTTATAAAGAAGTGTCTGAATATTGTTCTTCCTGTCCTGAATGCCAGTATCATGCCCCTAGACCCCATTTCAGGAGCCCACTAGTTCCCATGCCTATTATAGAGGTCCCGTTTGACAGAATAGCCATGGATCTCGTGGGGCCCTTGTTAAAGTCTGCTCGGGGCCATCAGTATATCCTGGTAATTATGGACTATGCCACTCGATATCCTGAGGCTGTCCCTTTACGCACTATCACAACCAAGGCGATAGCTAGGGAGCTGGTGCAGGTATTTAGTAGAGTGGGAATACCAAAAGAAATTTTGACTGACCAAGGTACTCCATTTATGTCAAGGATCATGAAAGAATTGTGCAAGTTATTTAAGGTCACTCACCTCAGGACGTCCATCTACCATCCCCAAACTGACGGGTTGGTGGAAAGGTTTAATAAAACATTAAAAAGTATGTTAAAAAAGGTTGTTGAGAGAGATGGGAAAAACTGGGATTGTTTGTTGCCCTACTTGTTAATGGCCATCAGAGAAGTCCCTCAGTCCTCTACGGGGTTTTCTCCATTTGATTTGTTGTATGGTAGACACCCCAGAGGGCTGTTGGATATTGCCAAAGAGACGTGGGAAGGACAGCCCACTCCTTATAGAAGCGTTATTGAGCATGTAACACAAATGCAGGATAGGATTGCAGCCGTGGTACCTGTTGTCAGAGAGCACATGGAACAGGCCCAAAGTGCTCAACAGAGGGTCTATAACCGGAGTGCCAAGATACGGGAATTTGCTCCTGGAGATAGAGTTCTTGTTTTGGTACCCACTGTGGAAAGCAAATTCCTAGCTAAATGGCAGGGTCCATTTGAGATTAGGGAAAAAGTGAATGAGGTTAATTACAAAGTATACCAGCCGGGAAAGAGAAAACCCGAACAGATCTACCATGTTAACTTAATCAAACCCTGGAAAGATAGGTTGTCTCTGTCAGCGGAGCCTTGCCCTTCGGTGTCTTCACCCCGGTTGCTTCCCGCAGTGAAGGTGTCAGAGACATTATCAGCTGATCAGAACAATCAGGTTAAAGAATTTCTCATCCAAAATAGGGAGGTATTTTCAGAGCTGCCTGGCCGAACGACCATAATAAAACATGACATTGTCACAGAACCAGGGGTCAGGGTTCATTTAAAGCCATATAGGATTCCTGAAGCTCAGCGAGAAGCTATTTCTAAGGAAGTTAAAACCATGTTAGAACTCGGAGTCATAGAGGAGTCTAACAGTGAGTGGTCCAGTCCCATAGTGCTCATCCCGAAGCCCGACGGTAGCATACGCTTCTGTAATGACTTTCGTAAGTTAAATGAGGTGTCCAAGTTTGACGCATACCCCATGCCCCGTGTGGATGAGCTTGTAGAAAGGCTGGGAACAGCCAGGTTTCTCACCACATTGGACCTGACCAAAGGTTACTGGCAAATACCTTTATCTGATAGCGCCAAAGAAAAAACAGCCTTTTCGGTTCCGGAGGGGCTGTACCAGTATAAGATGTTACCCTTTGGGTTGCATGGGGCTCCAGCAACCTTTCAACGGGCGATGGATAAAATTTTGAGGCCCCATAGAAAATATGCAGCTGCCTATTTGGATGATGTGGTAATTCACAGTACAGACTGGGGGTCCCATTTGGTTAAAGTACAAGCAGTACTGGACTCAATCAGAGAGGCAGGGTTAACTGCTAACCCAAAGAAGTGCTGCCTCGCAATGGAGGAGGTCAAATACTTGGGCTTCACCATAGGCAGAGTTCTGATTAGGCCCCAATTGAATAAAGTTGATGCTATTCAAAACTGGCCTCGTCCAGTGAATAAAAAACAGGTAAGGGCTTTTTTGGGAATTACTGGGTACTATAGACGGTTTATTCCTAATTTTGCGACCACAGCGGTGCCGTTGTCAGACCTTACCAAAGGGAAGCAGTCAAATGTGGTGAAATGGAACCCTGATGCAGAAAAGGCGTTCCAAGCATTAAAAGTGGCTTTGTGTTCACAACCGGTGTTGATAACACCAGATTTTTCAAAAGAATTTGTGGTACAGACAGATGCCTCAGAGGTAGGGATAGGTGCTGTGCTGTCCCAAACCAGAGATGGGGACGAACACCCTATCATTTATTTGAGTAGGAAACTCAATGAGCATGAAAAAAGGTATGCCATTGTGGAAAAGGAGGCTTTGGCCATTAAGTGGGCACTAGATACCTTGAGATATTACCTCTTGGGTAGACAATTCAGACTAGTGACAGACCATGCCCCTTTAAAATGGATGTATGTAAATAGAGGCAAGAATGCTCGTGTAACTAGATGGTTTCTAGCGTTGCAGGACTTTAAGTTTACTGTCGAACATAGACCGGGAACACAATTGGCCAACGCAGATGCATTGTCTCGCATCTTCTGTTTGGGGGCTACAAGTGTTCCGGCCCCTAGGTCGAAACAGGGGAGGGGGATATGTGACAAGAACACTGGGATAGTGTTTGAGGGCAGGTATATTTGTCCCAGGTTCTTGTCTTACATGTTTTAGAAAATGTTAACTTCTAGGAAAAATGCTTTTTGTTTTGTCTGAACCTTTTCAGTTTGCTGTAAAAGCTGGGAAAAGGCTCTGAGAGAGAGATAAGGCGAGTTCTAGACATTGGGCCCAGTTCGGGTCTTTGGCCTCACAGAGGGCTAATCAGGGTTTCAGCTGTGTAAGAGTGATATAGTGCTTCTAACCTGATTAGTATGGGCAGACTGCCTGGGAAGGCTGCAGGATCTGTGTGTGAGAGACACGCTTTCTGATGCAAGTAAGCTATACAGTATGTACTGAAGAACTCTGTGTTTTGTTTAGTGACAGTTAGGAACATCTTATGTTTAGTTAGTGCCGGACAGGCAAGGTATTTTTATTTTGGGGTTTGTTTTATTTTCTGTTTCAATAAAACTGGCCGGGGTCAGTTGTACCAGAAACTGGACTTGTGTTGTTCCTCAGCTGCTGCGGGCTGCCATATTCCCCAGGAAAAGGCACCTTGCACCCCTACAGTGTTACAATATATATATAATATTGTATACCACCTACCCGTGGTTTTTTTTTTTTTTTCATTCTTCTTTATACATACTACTATAGTAGCTTACTGTAGCAGTCTGCGGTGCTGTGCTGACCTGACAGTGTCCAGCAGGTCCGTCATCAGTCATTACATAATAAATATATATAGTACCTGTCCGGCTGCAGTACTAGTGATATTATATTGATTTCATCTCATTATCAATAATTTATCATCCAGTCTAGACTCTATATTAGCAGCAGACACAGTACGTTAGTCCACGGCTGTAGCTACCTCTGTGTCGGCACTCG
The DNA here is from genome assembly GCF_028390025.1 of Pseudophryne corroboree. Lineage (NCBI taxonomy): Eukaryota > Metazoa > Chordata > Amphibia > Anura > Myobatrachidae > Pseudophryne > Pseudophryne corroboree. Next base: position 1,152,212,529 of record NC_086444.1, read on the forward strand.
GCAGTCCATCCATAATTGTATACCACCTACCCGTGGTTTTTTTTTTTTTCTTTCTTCTTTGTACATACTACTATAGATTATAGTAGCTTACTGTAGCAGTCTGCGGTGCTGCTGAGCTGACAGTGTCCAGCAGGTCCGTCATCAGTCATCATTACCTAATAAATATATTATCTACCTGTCCGGCTGCAGTACTAGTGATATTATATATACATACATATATATATTGATTTCATCTCATTATCAATCATCCAGTCTATATTAGCAGCAGACACAGTACGTTAGTCCGCGGCTGTAGCTACCTCTGTGTCGGCACTCGGCAGTCCATCCATAATTGTATACCACCTACCCGTGTTTTTTTTTTTCTTTCTTCTTTGTACATACTACTATAGTATAGTAGCTTACTGTAGCAGTCTGCGGTGCTGCTGAGCTGACAGTGTCCAGCAGGTCCGTCATCAGTCATCATTACCTAATAAATATATTATCTACCTGTCCGGCTGCAGTACTAGTGATATTATATATACATACATATATATATTGATTTCATCTCATTATCAATCATCCAGTCTATATTAGCAGCAGACACAGTACGTTAGTCCACGGCTGTAGCTACCTCTGTGTCGGCACTCGGCAGTCCATCCATAATTGTATACCACCTACCCGTGTTTTTTTTTTTTTTTCTTCTTTGTACATACTACTATAGAGTATAGTAGCTTACTGTAGCAGTCTGCGGTGCTGCTGAGCTGACAGTGTCCAGCAGGTCCGTCATCAGTCATCATTACCTAATAAATATATTATCTACCTGTCCGGCTGCAGTACTAGTGATATTATATATACATACATATATATATTGATTTCATCTCATTATCAATCATCCAGTCTATATTAGCAGCAGACACAGTACGTTAGTCCACGGCTGTAGCTACCTCTGTGTCGGCACTCGGCAGTCCATCCATAATTGTATACCACCTACCCGTGGTTTTTTTTTTTTCTTTCTTCTTTGTACATACTACTATAGAGTATAGTAGCTTACTGTAGCAGTCTGCGGTGCTGCTGAGCTGACAGTGTCCAGCAGGTCCGTCATCAGTCATCATTACCTAATAAATATATTATCTACCTGTCCGGCTGCAGTACTAGTGATATTATATATACATACATATATATATATTGATTTCATCTCATTATCAATCATCCAGTCTATATTAGCAGCAGACACAGTACGTTAGTCCACGGCTGTAGCTACCTCTGTGTCGGCACTCGGCAGTCCATCCATAATTGTATACCACCTACCCGTGGTTTTTTTTTTTCTTCTTTGTACATACTACTATAGAGTATAGTAGCTTACTGTAGCAGTCTGCGGTGCTGCTGAGCTGACAGTGTCCAGCAGGTCCGTCATCAGTCATCATTACCTAATAAATATATTATCTACCTGTCCGGCTGCAGTACTAGTGATATTATATATACATACATATATATATTGATTTCATCTCATTATCAATCATCCAGTCTATATTAGCAGCAGACACAGTACGTTAGTCCACGGCTGTAGCTACCTCTGTGTCGGCACTCGGCAGTCCATCCATAAGTATACTAGTATCCATCCATCTCCATTGTTTACCTGAGGTGCCTTTTAGTTGTGCCTATTAAAATATGGAGAACAAAAATGTTGAGGTTCCAAAATTAGGGAAAGATCAAGATCCACTTCCACCTCATGCTGAAGCTGCTGCCACTAGTCATGGCCGAGACGATGAAATGCCAGCAACGTCGTCTGCCAAGGCCGATGCCCAATGTCATAGTACAGAGCATGTCAAATCCAAAACACCAAATATCAGTAAAAAAAGGACTCCAAAACCTAAAATAAAATTGTCGGAGGAGAAGCGTAAACTTGCCAATATGCCATTTACCACACGGAGTGGCAAGGAACGGCTGAGGCCCTGGCCTATGTTCATGGCTAGTGGTTCAGCTTCACATGAGGATGGAAGCACTCAGCCTCTCGCTAGAAAACTGAAAAGACTCAAGCTGGCAAAAGCACCGCAAAGAACTGTGCGTTCTTCGAAATCCCAAATCCACAAGGAGAGTCCAATTGTGTCGGTTGCGATGCCTGACCTTCCCAACACTGGACATGAAGAGCATGCGCCTTCCACCATTTGCACGCCCCCTGCAAGTGCTGGAAGGAGCACCCGCAGTCCAGTTCCTGATAGCCAGATTGAAGATGTCAGTGTTGAAGTACACCAGGATGAGGAGGATATGGGTGTTGCTGGCGCTGGGGAGGAAATTGACCAGGAGGATTCTGATGGTGAGGTGGTTTGTTTAAGTCAGGCACCCGGGGAGACACCTGTTGTCCGTGGGAGGAATATGGCCGTTGACATGCCTGGTGAAAATACCAAAAAAATCAGCTCTTCAGTGTGGAGGTATTTCAACAGAAAAGCGGACAACAGGTGTCAAGCCGTGTGTTGCCTTTGTCAAGCTGTAATAAGTAGGGGTAAGGACGTTAACCACCTCGGAACATCCTCCCTTATACGTCACCTGCAGCGCATTCATAATAAGTCAGTGACAAGTTCAAAAACTTTGGGTGACAGCGGAAGCAGTCCACTGACCAGTAAATCCCTTCCTCTTGTAACCAAGCTCACGCAAACCACCCCACCAACTCCCTCAGTGTCAATTTCCTCCTTCCCCAGGAATGCCAATAGTCCTGCAGGCCATGTCACTGGCAATTCTGACGATTCCTCTCCTGCCTGGGATTCCTCCGATGCATCCTTGCGTGTAACGCCTACTGCTGCTGGCGCTGCTGTTGTTGCTGCTGGGAGTCGATGGTCATCCCAGAGGGGAAGTCGGAAGACCACTTGTACTACTTCCAGTAAGCAATTGACTGTCCAACAGTCCTTTGCGAGGAAGATGAAATATCACAGCAGTCATCCTGCTGCAAAGCGGATAACTGAGGCCTTGACAACTATGTTGGTGTTAGACGTGCGTCCGGTATCCGCCGTTAGTTCACAGGGAACTACACAATTTCTTGAGGTAGTGTGCCCCCATTACCAAATACCATCTAGGTTCCACTTCTCTAGGCAGGCGATACCGAAAATGTACACAGACCTCAGAAAAAGACTCACCAGTGTCCTAAAAAATGCAGCTGTACCCAATGTCCACTTAACCACGGACATGTGGACAAGTGGAGCAGGGCAGGGTCAGGACTATATGACTGTGACAGCCCACTGGGTAGATGTATGGACTCCCGCCGCAAGAACAGCAGCGGCGGCACCAGTAGCAGCATCTCGCAAACGCCAACTCTTTCCTAGGCAGGCTACGCTTTGTATCACCGCTTTCCAGAATACGCACACAGCTGAAAACCTCTTACGGCAACTGAGGAAGATCATCGCGGAATGGCTTACCCCAATTGGACTTTCCTGTGGATTTGTGGCATCGGACAACGCCAGCAATATTGTGTGTGCATTAAATATGGGCAAATTCCAGCACGTCCCATGTTTTGCACATACCTTGAATTTGGTGGTGCAGAATTTTTTAAAAAACGACAGGGGCATGCAAGAGATGCTGTCGGTGGCCAGAAGAATTGCGGGACACTTTCGGCGTACAGGCACCACGTACAGAAGACTGGAGCACCACCAAAAACTACTGAACCTGCCCTGCCATCATCTGAAGCAAGAAGTGGTAACGAGGTGGAATTCAGCCCTCTATATGCTTCAGAGGTTGGAGGAGCAGCAAAAGGCCATTCAAGCCTATACAATTGAGTACGATATAGGAGGTGGAATGCACCTGTCTCAAGCGCAGTGGAGAATGATTTCAACGTTGTGCAAGGTTCTGATGCCCTTTGAACTTGCCACACGTGAAGTCAGTTCAGACACTGCCAGCCTGAGTCAGGTCATTCCCCTCATCAGGCTTTTGCAGAAGAAGCTGGAGACATTGAAGGAGGAGCTAACACGGAGCGATTCCGCTAGGCATGTGGGACTTGTGGATGGAGCCCTTAATTCGCTTAACAAGGATTCACGGGTGGTCAATCTGTTGAAATCAGAGCACTACATTTTGGCCACCGTGCTCGATCCTAGATTTAAAGCCTACCTTGGATCTCTCTTTCCGGCAGACACAAGTCTGCTGGGGTTGAAAGACCTGCTGGTGAGAAAATTGTCAAGTCAAGCGGAACGCGACCTGTCAACATCTCCTCCTTCACATTCTCCCGCAACTGGGGTGCGAGGAAAAGGCTCAGAATTCCGAGCCCACCCGCTGGCGGTGATGCAGGGCAGTCTGGAGCGACTGCTGATGCTGACATCTGGTCCGGACTGAAGGACCTGACAACGATTACGGACATGTCGTCTACTGTCACTGCATATGATTCTCTCACCATTGAAAGAATGGTGGAGGATTATATGAGTGACCGCATCCAAGTAGGCACGTCACACAGTCCGTACTTATACTGGCAGGAAAAAGAGGCAATTTGGAGGCCCTTGCACAAACTGGCTTTATTCTACCTAAGTTGCCCTCCCACAAGTGTGTACTCCGAAAGAGTGTTTAGTGCCGCCGCTCACCTTGTCAGCAATCGGCGTACGAGGTTACATCCAGAAAATGTGGAGAAGATGATGTTCATTAAAATGAATTATAATCAATTCCTCCGTGGAGACATTGACCAGCAGCAATTGCCTCCACAAAGTACACAGGGAGCTGAGATGGTGGATTCCAGTGGGGACGAATTGATAATCTGTGAGGAGGGGGATGTACACGGTGATATATCGGAGGATGATGATGAGGTGGACATCTTGCCTCTGTAGAGCCAGTTTGTGCAAGGAGAGATTAATTGCTTCTTTCTTGGTGGGGGTCCAAACCAACCCGTCATTTCAGTCACAGTCGTGTGGCAGACCCTGTCACTGAAATGATGGGTTGGTTAAAGTGTGCATGTCCTGTTTATACAACATAAGGGTGGGTGGGAGGGCCCAAGGACAATTCCATCTTGCACCTCTTTTTTCTTTAATTTTTCTTTGCGTCATGTGCTGTTTGTGGAATGTTTTTTGGAAGGGCCATCCTGCGTGACACTGCAGTGCCACTCCTAGATGGGCCCGGTGTTTGTGTCGGCCACTAGGGTCGCTTATCTTACTCACACAGCTACCTCATTGCGCCTCTTTTTTTCTTTGCGTCATGTGCTGTTTGGGGAGTGTTTTTTGGAAGGGCCATCCTGCGTGACACTGCAGTGCCACTCCTAGATGGGCCCGGTGTTTGTGTCGGCCACTAGGGTCGCTTATCTTACTCACACAGCTACCTCATTGCGCCTCTTTTTTTCTTTGCGTCATGTGCTGTTTGGGGAGGGTTTTTTGGAAGGGCCATCCTGCGTGACACTGCAGTGCCACTCCTAGATGGGCCCGGTGTTTGTGTCGGCCACTAGGGTCGCTTATCTTACTCACACAGCTACCTCATTGCGCCTCTTTTTTTCTTTGCGTCATGTGCTGTTTGGGGAGGGTTTTTTGGAAGGGCCATCCTGCGTGACGCTGCAGTGCCACTCCTAGATGGGCACGGTGTTTGTGTCGGCCACTAGGGTCGCTTATCTTACTCACACAGCTACCTCATTGCGCCTCTTTTTTTCTTTGCGTCATGTGCTGTTTGGGGAGGGTTTTTTGGAAGGGCCATCCTGCGTGACACTGCAGTGCCACTCCTAGATGGGCACGGTGTTTGTGTCGGCCACTAGGGTCGCTTAGCTTAGTCATCCAGCGACCTAGGTGCAAATTTTAGGACTAAAAATAATATTGTGAGGTGTGAGGTATTCAGAATAGACTGAAAATGAGTGGAAATTATGGTTTTTGAGGTTAATAATACTTTGGGATCAAAATGACCCCCAAATTCTATGATTTAAGCTGTTTTTTTAGTGTTTTTTAAAAAAAACACCCGAATACAAAACACACCCGAATCCGACAAAAAAAATTCGGTGAGGTTTTGCCAAAACGCGGTCGAACCCAAAACACGGCCGCGGAACCGAACCCAAAACCAAAACACAAAACCCGAAAAATTTCAAGTGCACATATCTAATATTGAGGTGTACACATTACAGGTCATGTACAAAGCACAAAACTTCAGCAGCACAGAGCACATCCCGCTCTAGGTCTGCGCACACAAAGAACACAGGCCATGTCTCACTGGGGGCCCAGGAGTGCTAGTCAGGTGTTACCACACTTATAGGAGTCAGCTCTGGGGTGCTAGGGGTGCTTGAGCACTTTCAATTAGAGATGAGCGGGTTCGGTTCCTCGGAAACCGAACCCGCCCGAACTTCAGGTTTTTTTACACGGGTCCGAGCGACTCGGATCTTCCCGCCTTGCTCGGTTAACCCGAGCGCGCCCGAACGTCATCATCCCACTGTCGGATTCTCGCGAGGCTCGGATTCTATCGCGAGACTCGGATTCTATATAAGGAGCCGCGCGTCGCCGCCATTTTCACACGTGCATTGAGATTGATAGGGAGAGGACGTGGCTGGCGTCCTCTCCGTTTATAGAGAGTGAGACTAGAGTAGAGAGAGACACAGTATTATTTACTTTAGTAATTTTGGGGAGCATTAGGAGGAGTACTACTACTTGCTGAAGTGATAGTGTGACTGTATATCTGACTTGTGGGGGAGACAGTGGGGAGCAGTTAGAGTCTGAGAGCAGGAGTACATATTTTAACGTACAGTGCACACTTTTGCTGGCACTCTGCTGCCAGAGTGCCACACTGCCATTGTGACCACACTGACCACCAGTATATATTGTGATTGTCTGCTTAGGAGTACTACATGCTAGTTGCTGATAGTGTGACCAGTGACCTGACCACCAGTTTAATTAATCACCACCAGTTTAATATATATATATATATATATATATATATATATATATAATTGTATATAATATATATATAATTGTATATGTATACCACCTACCCGTGTTTTTTTTTCTTCTTTCTTCTTTCTTCTTGATACATACTACTATAGTAGCTTACTGTAGCAGTCTGCGGTGCTGCTGAGCTGACAGTGTCCAGCAGGTCCGTCATCAGTCATTACATAATAAATATATATACCTGTCCGGCTGCAGTACTAGTGATATTATATATATATTAATTTCATCTCATTATCATCCAGTCTATATTAGCAGCAGACACATGGGGTCATTCCGAGTTGTTCGCTCGGTAAAAATCTTCGCATCGCAGCGATTTTCCGCTTAATGCGCATGCGCAATGTCCGCACTGCGACTGCGCCAAGTAAATTTGCTATGCACTTAGGAATTTTACTCACGGCATTTTCATCGTTCTGGCGATCGTAATGTGATTGACAGGAAATGGGTGTTACTGGGCGGAAACAGGCCGTTTTATGGGCGTGTGGGAAAAAACGCTACCGTTTCCCGAAAAAACGCAGGAGTGGCTGGAGAAACGGGGGAGTGTCTGGGCGAACGCTGGGTGTGTTTGTGACGTCAAACCAGGAACGACAAGCAGTGAAATGATCGCAGATGCCGAGTAAGTCTGAAGCAACTCAGAAACTGCTACGAGGTGTGTAATCGCAATATTGCGAATACATCGTTCGCAATTTTAAGATGCTAAGATTCACTCCCAGTAGGCGGCGGCTTAGCATGAGCAAATCTGCTAAAATTCACTTGCGAGCGAACAACTCGGAATGACCCCCACAGTACGGTAGTCCACGGCTGTAGCTACCTCTGTGTCGGCAGTCGCTGGTCCATCCATAATTGTATACCACCTACCCGTGGTTTTTTTTTCTCTCTTTCTTCTTGATACATACTACTATAGTAGCTTACTGTAGCAGTCTGCGGTGCTGCTGAGCTGACAGTGTCCAGCAGGTCCGTCATCAGTCATTACATAATAAATATATATACCTGTCCGGCTGCAGTACTAGTGATATTATATATATATATATATATATATATATATATATATATATATATATATATATTAATTTCATCTCATTATCATCCAGTCTAGGGCCCTCATTCCGAGTCGTTCGCTCGGTATTTTTCATCGCATCGCAATGAAAATCCGCTTAGTACGCATGCGCAATATTCGCACTGCGACTGCGCCAAGTAATTTAACAATGAAGATAGTATTTTTACTCACGGCTTTTTCATCGCTCCGGCGATCGTAATGTGATTGACAGGAAATGGGTGTTACTGGGCGGAAACACGGCGTTTTATGGGCGTGTGGATGAAAACGCTACCGTTTCCGGAAAAAACGCAGGAGTGGCTGGAGAAACGGGGGAGTGTCTGAGCGAACGCTGGGTGTGTTTGTGACGTCAAACCAGGAACGACAAGCACTGAACTGATCGCACAGGCAGAGTAAGGTTGAAGTTACTCAGAAACTGCAAAGTAGTGTGTAATCGCAATATTGCGAATACATCGGTCGCAATTTTAAGAAGCTAAGATACACTCCCAGTAGGCGTAGGCTTAGCGTGTGTAACTCTGCTAAATTCGCCTTGCGACCGATCAACTCGGAATGAGGGCCAATATTAGCAGCAGACACAGTACGGTAGTCCACGGCTGTAGCTACCTCTGTGTCGGCAGTCGCTGGTCCATCCATAATTGTATACCACCTACCCGTGGTTTTTTTTTTTTCTCTTTCTTCTTGATACATACTACTATAGTAGCTTACTGTAGCAGTCTGCGGTGCTGCTGAGCTGACAGTGTCCAGCAGGTCCATCATCAGTCATTACATAATAAATATATATACCTGTCCGGCTGCAGTACTAGTGATATTATATATATATATATATATATATATATATTAATTTCATCTCATTATCATCCAGTCTATATTAGCAGCAGACACAGTACGGTAGTCCACGGCTGTAGCTACCTCTGTGTCGGCAGTCGCTCGTCCATCCATAAGTATACTAGTATCCATCCATCTCCATTGTTTACCTGAGGTGCCTTTTAGTTGTGCCTATTAAAATATGGAGAACAAAAATGTTGAGGTTCCAAAATTAGGGAAAGATCAAGATCCACTTCCACCTCGTGCTGAAGCTGCTGCCACTAGTCATGGCCGAGACGATGAAATGCCAGCAACGTCGTCTGCCAAGGCCGATGCCCAATGTCATAGTACAGAGCATGTAAAATCCAAAACACCAAATATCAGTAAAAAAAGGACTCCAAAATCTAAAATAAAATTGTCGGAGGAGAAGCGTAAACTTGCCAATATGCCATTTACCACACGGAGTGGCAAGGAACGGCTGAGGCCCTGGCCTATGTTCATGGCTAGTGGTTCAGCTTCACATGAGGATGGAAGCACTCAGCCTCTCGCTAGAAAAATGAAAAGACTCAAGCTGGCAAAAGCACCGCAAAGAACTGTGCGTTCTTCGAAATCCCAAATCCACAAGGAGAGTCCAATTGTGTCGGTTGCGATGCCTGACCTTCCCAACACTGGACGTGAAGAGCATGCGCCTTCCACCATTTGCACGCCCCCTGCAAGTGCTGGAAGGAGCACCCGCAGTCCAGTTCCTGATAGTCAGATTGAAGATGTCAGTGTTGAAGTACACCAGGATGAGGAGGATATGGGTGTTGCTGGCGCTGGGGAGGAAATTGACAAGGAGGATTCTGATGGTGAGGTGGTTTGTTTAAGTCAGGCACCCGGGGAGACACCTGTTGTCCGTGGGAGGAATAGGGCCGTTGACATGCCTGGTGAAAATACCAAAAAAATCAGCTCTTCGGTGTGGAAGTATTTCAACAGAAATGCGGACAACATTTGTCAAGCCGTGTGTTGCCTTTGTCAAGCTGTAATAAGTAGGGGTAAGGACGTTAACCACCTCGGAACATCCTCCCTTATACGTCACCTGCAGCGCATTCATAATAAGTCAGTGACAAGTTCAAAAACTTTGGGCGACAGCGGAAGCAGTCCACTGACCAGTAAATCCCTTCCTCTTGTAACCAAGCTCACGCAAACCACCCCACCAACTCCCTCAGTGTCAATTTCCTCCTTCCCCAGGAATGCCAATAGTCCTGCAGGCCATGTCACTGGCAATTCTGACGAGTCCTCTCCTGCCTGGGATTCCTCCGATGCATCCTTGCGTGTAACACCTACTGCTGCTGGCGCTGCTGTTGTTGCTGCTGGGAGTCGATGGTCATCCCAGAGGGGAAGTCGTAAGCCCACTTTTACTACTTCCACCAAGCAATTGACTGTCCAACAGTCCTTTGCGAGGAAGATGAAATATCACAGCAGTCATCCTGTTGCAAAGCGGATAACTGAGGCCTTGACAACTATGTTGGTGTTAGACGTGCGTCCGGTATCCGCCGTTAGTTCACAGGGAACCAGACAATTTCTTGAGGTAGTGTGCCCCCGTTACCAAATACCATCTAGGTTCCACTTCTCTAGGCAGGCGATACCGAGAATGTACACGGACGTCAGAAAAAGACTCACCAGTGTCCTAAAAAATGCAGTTGTACCCAATGTCCACTTAACCACGGACATGTGGACAAGTGGAGCAGGGCAGGGTCAGGACTATATGACTGTGACAGCCCACTGGGTAGATGTATGGACTCCCGCCGCAAGAACAGCGGCGGCACCAGTAGCAGCATCTCGCAAACGCCAACTCTTTCCTAGGCAGGCTACGCTTTGTATCACCGGTTTCCAGAATACGCACACAGCTGAAAACCTCTTACGGCAACTGAGGAAGATCATCGCGGAATGGCTTACCCCAATTGGACTCTCCTGTGGATTTGTGGCATCGGACAACGCCAGCAATATTGTGTGTGCATTAAATATGGGCAAATTCCAGCACGTCCCATGTTTTGCACATACCTTGAATTTGGTGGTGCAGAATTTTTTAAAAAACGACAGGGGCGTGCAAGAGATGCTGTCGGTGGCCAGAAGAATTGCGGGACACTTTCGGCGCACAGGCACCACGTACAGAAGACTGGAGCACCACCAAAAACGCCTGAACCTGCCCTGCCATCATCTGAAGCAAGAAGTGGTAACGAGGTGGAATTCAACCCTCTATATGCTTCAGAGGTTGGAGGAGCAGCAAAAGGCCATTCAAGCCTATACAATTGAGCACGATATAGGAGGTGGAATGTACCTGTCTCAAGCGCAGTGGAGAATGATTTCAACGTTGTGCAAGGTTCTGCAACCTTTTGAACTTGCCACACGTGAAGTCAGTTCAGACACTGCCAGCCTGAGTCAGGTCATTCCCCTCATCAGGCTTTTGCAGAAGAAGCTGGAGGCATTGAAGGAGGAGCTAAAAGGGAGCGATTCCGCTAGGCATGTGGGACTTGTGGATGGAGCCCTTAATTCGCTTAACAAGGATTCACGGGTGGTCAATCTGTTGAAATCAGAGCACCTCATTTTGGCCACCGTGCTCGATCCTAGATTTAAAACCTACCTTGGATCTCTCTTTCCGGCAGACACAAGTCTGCTGGGGTTCAAAGACCTGCTGGTGACAAAATTGTCAAGTCAAGCGGAACGCGACCTGTCAACATCTCCTCCTTCACATTCTCCCGCAACTGTGGGTGCGAGGAAAAGGCTCAGAATTCCGAGCCCACCCGCTGGCGGTGATGCAGGGCAGTCTGGAGCGACTGCTGATGCTGACATCTGGTCCGGACTGAAGGACCTGACAACGATTACGGACATGTCGTCTACTGTCACTGCATATGATTCTGTCACCATTGAAAGAATGGTGGAGGATTATATGAGTGACCGCATCCAAGTAGGCACGTCAGACAGTCCGTACTTATACTGGCAGGAAAAAGAGGCAATTTGGAGGCCCTTGCACAAACTGGCTTTATTCTACCTAAGTTGCCCTCCCACAAGTGTGTACTCCGAAAGAGTGTTTAGTGCCGCCGCTCACCTTGTCAGCAATCGGCGTACGAGGTTACTTCCAGAAAATGTGGAGAAGATGATGTTCATTAAAATGAATTATAATCAATTCCTCCGTGGAGACATTGACCAGCAGCAATTGCCTCCACAAAGTACACAGGGAGCTGAGATGGTGGATTCCAGTGGGGACGAATTGATAATCTGTGAGGAGCGGGATGTACACGGTGATATATCGGAGGATGATGATGAGGTGGACATCTTGCCTCTGTAGAGCCAGTTTGTGCAAGGAGAGATTAATTGCTTCTTTTTCGGTGGGGGTCCAAACCAACCCGTCATTTCAGTCACAGTCGTGTGGCAGACCCTGTCACTGAAATGATGGGTTGGTTAAAGTGTGCATGTCCTGTTTATACAACATAAGGGTGGGTGGGAGGGCCCAAGGACAATTCCATCTTGCACCTCTTTTTTCTTTCATTTTTCTTTGCGTCATGTGCTGTTTGTGGAGTGTTTTTTGGAATGGCCATCCTGCGTGACACTGCAGTGCCACTCCTAGATGGGCCAGGTGTTTGTGTCGGCCACTAGGGTCGCTTAGCTTACTCACACAGCTACCTCATTGCGCCTCTTTTTTTCTTCTTTGCGTCATGTGCTGTTTGGGGAGTGTTTTTTGGAAGGGCCATCCTGCGTGACACTGCAGTGCCACTCCTAGATGGGCCAGGTGTTTGTGTCGGCCACTAGGGATGCTTAGCTTACTCACACAGCTACCTCATTGCGCCTCTTTTTTTCTTTGCGTCATGTGCTGTTTGGGGAGTGTTTTTTGGAAGGGCCATCCTGCGTGACACTGCAGTGCCACTCCTAGATGGGCCAGGTGTTTGTGTCAGCCACTAGGGTCGCTTATCTTACTCACACAGCTACCTCATTGCGCCTCTTTTTTTCTTCTTTGCGTCATGTGCTGTTTGGGGAGTGTTTTTTGGAAGGGCCATCCTGCGTGACACTGCAGTGCCACTCCTAGATGGGCCAGGTGTTTGTGTCGGCCACTAGGGTCGCTTAGCTTAGTCATCCAGCGACCTCGGTGCAAATTTTAGGACTAAAAATAATATTGTGAGGTGTGAGGTGTTCAGAATAGACTGAAAATGAGTGGAAATTATGGTTTTTGAGGTTAATAATACTTTGGGATCAAAATGACCCCCAAATTCTATGATTTAAGCTGTTTTTTAGTGTGTTTTGAAAAAAACACCCGAATCCAAAACACACCCGAATCCGACAAAAAAAATTCGGTGAGGTTTTGCCAAAACGCGGTCGAACCCAAAACACGGCCGCGGAACCGAACCCAAAACCAAAACACAAAACCCGAAAAATTTCAAGTGCACATCTCTACTTTCAATGTTTGTGATGCCACTATACATGTCCATGCCTGCCATTTTTCAGTCATACAGTATGTAAGGACACAGTGTGCGGCTTCACCAGACATTCCATGATATGATGTGGCCGCGCCCATCTCACAGCCAAACCCCCCCCCCCCCCCCCCGTCCCCCGTAGTACCGGTGCCAGTCAATGTCTTGGCAGCCTTGCTCTTGACACAGAGCAGTAATGGAACTTGAAATGTGCTGGAGGGACCATCCACTGCAATACCAAGATGAACACCGAGTGCCTATAATTGGGGCAGCCATTTTATGGACTATACCATCATTCACAAGATTTATTATACCAGGAAGCGGTGAAATCACTGAGGCAGTCTGACATTTCATAACTGCCTGTGCCCATTAAAGCGGCACTATCACCTAGGATAAGGGGGTTGTGCATCCCCACACTCCCAGCAGCTCCCCTTACAGACAGAGACGAGAACCAGAGGGGTGTAAGTGGGAGGACCAATCAGAGGCCATTGGCAAGTGCAGCATGTGATTGGTCCTCCTACTTGTACAACTTTACTCATACGTCTTAGAGGATGCTGGGGATGCTTCAAGAACCATGGGGTATAGACGGGATCCGCAGGAGACATGGGTACACTATAAGACTTTGAATGGGTGTGAACTGCCTCCTCCCTCTATGCCCCTCCCCTAGACTCCAGTTAGATTCTGTGCCCAGTGAGACTGGATGCACACTGAGGAGCTCTCCAGAGTTTCTCTGAAAAATACTTTATTAGGTTTGTTATTTTCGGGGAGACCTGCTGGCTACAGGCTCCCTGCATTGTGTGAGTGAGGGGAGAGAAGCAGACCTACGTCTTAAGAGTTCAAGGGCACTGCTTCTTAGGCTACTGGACACCATTAGCTCCAGAGGGTTCGATCACTACGGTACGCCTAGCTGCTTATTCCGGGAGCCTCGCCGTCACCCCCCTCACAAAGCCAGAAGATAGAAGCCGGGTGAGTATGAGAAGATCAGAAGACTTCAGTGACGGCAGAAGAGGTACCGCTGCGCGCCATGCTCCCACACATAACACAGCACTGCAGGGCGCAGGTGGGGCACCCTGGGCAGCATGAACACCTCAAATCAGACTGGCATGAGTTATAACAGTGCCCCGGGCACTAGTTAAGGGACCCCCGCCAGTATAAACATATTTTTAAGCGGGACTGAAGCGCGCCATGTAGTGGGCGGGGCTTAGCCCACACAGCTCTGACCAGCGCCATTTTCTCTCCTCAGAAGCTGCAGAGACGCTGTCCCTGTCCCCCACACTGCTGTACAAGTAACAGGGTGCAAAACGGGGGGGGGGGGGGGGCACAAATAATTTGGTGCTGATTTGTATATATATAAAGCGCTAACAGGTCTGGGCAGTCATTTTACTGGCCTCAGTACCGGGATAGGCGCTGGGTGTGAGCTGGCAGAACTTTCTCTGTGTCCCTCTTACAGGCTTTATTGTGGGTCTGTCTCCTATAGCCCCAGTGTGGTTGTGGGTGTCGGTACGTGTGTGTCGACATGTCTGAGGCTGGAGTGGGGACAAAAAATACTGTGAGAGTGAACGTGTCGGCACCGCCGACGGATGATTGGGTGAATATGTTGAGTGTTTTAAACGCAAACGTGACTAAGTTGACTAAGAGATTTGATAAATCTGAGTTAAGAACCAAACATGGAGGAAATCCATGGAAGATGCTTTGTCACAGGCCCAGACCCCTTCAGGGGGCACAGAAACGTGTATTTACCCAGATAGCAGATACAGATACCGACATGAACTCTGATTCCAGTGTCGACTATAGTGATGCCAGATTACATCCAAAGCTGGCTAAGAGTATTCAGTACATGATTGTGGCGATAAAAGACGTATTACATATCACTGAGGACCCTGCTGTTCCTGATACTAGGGTCTGTATGTTAAAGGAAAGAAACCTGAGGTAACGTTTCCTCCCTCTCATGAACTGAACGCGCTTTTTGAAAAGGCTTGGGAAAATCCTGACAAAAAGATACAGGTTCCCAAAAGAATTCCAGTGGCATATCCGTCCCCCTCTGGGGACAGGGAAAGGTGGGAGTCAATCCCCACGGTAGACAAAACTTTATCGCGTCTATCCAAAAATGTGGCGCTTCCGTCCCCTGACACGGCAGCCCTAAAGGATCCTGCAGATCGTAAGCAGGAAAATACACTAAAATCCATTTATGTCACTACAGGGTCGCTACTCAGGCCTGCCGTTGCTGCGGCATGGGTGAGTAGCGCTATTGAAAGGTGGGCAGATAACTTGTCATCTGAGGTAGAGATACCCTAGACAGGGATAGTGTGCTTTTGACTCTGGGTCACATCAGGGAGGCTGCAGCATATTTTAAAGAAGCTGTAAGGGATATTGGCTTTTTGGGTTCAAGGGCCATGCCATGGCGGTCTCAGCAAGGAGAGCATTGTGGATACATCAATGGAATGCTGATGCTGACTCTAAGAAGGCGATGGAGTCTCTTCCGTTTAACCGTAGGGTCTTGTTTGGCGACGGCCTCACTGACCTTGTGTCTACGGCTACCGCGGGTAAGTCTTCATTTTTACCTTATGTCCCTGCACAGCAGAAGAAATCGCCTCAGTATCAGATGCAGTCCTTTCGGCCCAATAAATTCAAAAAAGGACGTGGGTCCTCCTTCCTTGCGGCGAGGGGGAGAGGACGGGGGAAAAGGTCACAGGCTGTGGCAAGTTCCCAGGAGCAGGAGTCCTCTCCGGCTTCTACCAAATCCACTGCATGACGCTGGGGCTCCTCTGTGGGAGTCCACTCCAGTGGGGGCACGTCTCAAACTCTTCAGTCAGGTCTGGGTGCACTCGGACCTGGATCCTTGGATAGTAGCCATAGTAACCCAGGGGTGCAAGTTAGAGTTTCAAGACGTGCCCCCTCACCGATTTTTCAAATCGGCCTTGCCAGCTTCTCTTCCAGAAAGGGAGATAGTAAGCGCTGCGATACTAAAGTTGTGTCAAAATCAAGTAATTTTCACGGTACCTCCGTCTCAACAGGGGGAAGGTTTTTATTCGAGCCTGTTCGTGGTCCCGAAGCCGGATGGCTCAGTCAGACCGGTTCTAAACCTAAAATCCCTCAATTTCTTTCTAAAAAAATTCAAGTTCAAGATGGAGTCTCTACGAGCAGTGATCTCCAGTCTGGTGGAGGGGGATTTTATGGTGCCGGTCGACATAAAAGATGCCTACTTACATGTCCCCATATATTCTCCACATCAGGCTTACCTGAGATTTGCTGTACAGGATTGTCATTACCAATTTCAGACGTTGCCGTTTGGTCTGTCCACGGCTCCGAGGATTTTCACCAAAGTAATGGCGGAAATAATGGTTCTCCTGCGCAAGCAAGGAATCACAATTATCCCGTACTTGGACGATCTCCTCATAAAGGCGAGGTCCAAGGAGCAGTTGTTGAAGAATATTGTCCTTTCACTGACGATTCTGCAACAAAACGGTTGGCTCCTAAATTTGCCAAAATCACAGTTGGATCCGACGACACGGCTGTCGTTCCTGGGTATGATTCTGGATACAGAATTGCAGAGAGTTTGTCTTCCAGTGGAAAAAGCTCTGGAAATACAGAACATGGTAAAACAGATTCTGAAACCGGCAAAGGTATCAGTTCTTCACTGCACTCGGTTGCTGGGGAAGATGGTGGCGGCCTACGAGGCCATTCCGCATGGCAGTTTCCATGCCAGGGTGTTTCAGTGGAACCTGCTGGACCAGTGGTCCGGGTCTCACCTGGACATGCACCGGAAAATAATTCTATCTCCCAGGACCAGAATTTCCCTTCTGTGGTGGCTGCACAGTTCTCACCTTCTGGAGGGATGCAGGTTCGGGATTCAGGATTGTATCCTGGTGACCACGGATGCAAGCCTCCGAGGATGGGGAGCAGTCACACAGGGAAGAAACTTTCAGGGAAAGTGGTCAAGCCAAGAAACTTGTCTACACATAAACATTCTGGTATTAAGAGCCGTCTACAACGGCATACTGCAAGCAGAACATCTTCTTCGAGGTCTGCCGGTCTTGATTCAGTCAGACAACGTGACAGCAGTGGCGTACATAAACCGCCAAGGTGGAACAAAGAGCAGAGCGGCGATGGCCGAGGCCGCGAAGATTCTTCGCTGGGCGGAAAGACATGCCAGCGCTCTGTCAGCGGTCTTCATTCCAGGAGTGGACAACTGGGAAGCAGACTTCCTCAGCAGACACGATCTCCATCCAGGAGAGTGGGGTCTTCATCAAGAGGTCTTTGCAGAAGTGACAAGTCGTTGGGGAGTTCCTCAAGTGGACATGATGGCATCCCGCCTCAACAAGAAACTTCAGAGATATTGTTCCAGGTCAAGGGACCCTCAAGCGATAGCCCTAGTGACACCGTGGGTGTTTCAGTCGGTCTATGTGTTCCCTCCACTTCCACTCATTCCAAAGGTGATAAAAATTATAAGAAGAACAAGGGTTCAGGCGATCCTCATTGTTCCAGATTGGCCAAAAAGGGCCTGGTATCCAGATCTTCAGGAGTTGCTCATAGAAGATCCTTGGCCTCTTCCTCTTCGGGAGGACCTGTTACAACAGGGGCCGTGCGTGTATCAGGACTTACTGTGGCTGCGTTTGACGGCATTGCGGTTGAACGCTAAATCCTAGCCCAAAAGGGTATTCCCAGTGAAGTCATTCCCACACTTCTTCAGGCTAGAAAATAAGTAATGGCAAAGCATTACCACCATATTTGGAGAAAATATGTGTCTTGGTGTGAATCCAAGAAGGCTCCTATGGAGGAATTTCAGCTGGGGCGGTTGCTCCAATTTTTACAAGCAGGTGTGGATGCGGGCCTAAAGTTAGGCTCCATTAAAGTACAAATTTCAGCCTTATCTATTTTCTTTCAGAAAGAGTTGGCCTCCCTTCCAGAAGTTCAGACCTTCGTGAAAGGCGTACTACACATACAACCTCCCTTTGTGCCCCCAGTGGCACCATGGTATCTTAACGTGGTGTTGCAATTCCTGCAATCTCATTGGTTTGAACCTTTGCGTAAGGTTTAGTTAAAATTCCTTACTTGGAAAGTAGTCATACTGTTGGCTTTGGCTTCTGCAAGGCGGGTATCTGAGTTGGCGGCTTTGTCGCACAAAAGTCCCTATTTAATCTTCCATGCTGATAGGGCGGAGTTGAGAACTCGCCAATAATTTTTGCCAAAGGTGGTTTCTTCGTTTCACGTGAACCAGCCTATTGTGGTGCCAGTGGCTGCTGACGCCTTGGCGGAATCAAAGTCTCTTGATGTGGTCAGAGCTTTGCAAATCTATGTTGCCAGAACGGCTCAAGTTAGGAAAACAGAGGCTCTGTTTGTCCTGTATGCTCCCAACAAGATTGGGGCTCCTACTTCCAAGCAGACTATTGCACGCTGGATCTGTAATACGATTCAGCAGGCTCATTCTACAGCAGGATTGCCGTTACCGAAGTCGGTGAAGGCCCATTCTACCAGGAAGGTGGGCTCATCCTGGGCGGCTGCCCGAGGGGTCTCGGCATTACAGCTTTGCCGAGCTGCTACTTGGTCAGGATCAAACACCTTTGCGAAGTTCTACAAGTTTGATACCCTGGCTGAGGAGGACCTCTTGTTTGGTCAATCAGTGATGCAGAGTCATCCGCACTCTGCCGCCCGTTCTAGAGCTTTGGTATAAACCCCATAGTTCTTGAAGCATCCCCAGCATCCTCTAGGACGTATGAGAAAATAGGGTTTTAATACCTACCGGTAAATCCTTTTCTCTTAGTCTGTAGAGGATGCTGGGCACCCGTCCCGGTGCGGACAGTGTCTGCAGTTATTGGTTGTAGTTACGCACATGTTGTGCTGAGTTCAGTCAGTCTGTGACTGTTGTTGATCATGCCGTTGCATGCGTTGTTATTGAATGCCATGTTGTACAGCGTGTTGGTGGTATGAGCTGGTATGTATCTCACCTTAGTTTAAAACGTTAAATAAATCCTCTTCCTCGAAATGTCCGTCTCCCTGGGCAAAGTTCCTATAACTGGAGTCTGGGGTAGGGGCATAGAGGGAGGAGCCAGTTCACACCCATTCAGAGTCTTATAGTGTGCCCATGTCTCCTGCGGATCCCGTCTATACCCCATGGTTCTTGAGGCATCCCCAGCATCCTCTACGGACTAAGAGAAAAGGATTTACCGGTAGGTATTAAAATCCTATTTTTTGCTGATATTTTAATTTTGCGAGCTACATTTATGTGTATGTTCTGCTGACCTCCAGGGAGGTGTTACTGTGACAATACCAAGTGATGCTTTTATGCAGAAGTGTAAAATACATACAACCAGGGTCCGACTGGCCCACAGGGGCACAAGGGAAATCCCCAGTTGGCCCCACCTTCTCCTCTAAGGATCAAGTTCTAGACTATGTACTTGAGTTATACTGCATAGGGCTATGGTGTATTCACTGCAGAGCATTGCTGCTGTTATTATCATGCATGCACTAGCAGAATTTACTATATCTATATATATATCTATATATATATCTATATACAATTTTTTTCACCTGTGAAAGCCTCCGAGTGCCGCTGCTTGTACGATGTATTTGGAATATATATATATATATATATATATATATTCATCAAGGGGTCCATGCACTCTCTAATGGCTAGCCAATATCTTTGGGGTGGCTTACAATACCCCTAAGTATGGGCCCCTACGACTGCATTTCCCCCGTGATCCCTTCATGCTCCAGTCCGACACTGCTCACAGCTACAGTAATTATATAGAAAACACCTTAAAGTCCTTATTATATAAACTGTAGTTAATAAACTGTATAATATGCAAATCCAGGATCAGGGATCTAACTTCAGATATAGAGGTTGTGATGCAGCGTTGAATGCAGGTTATGTTTAATTTGCTTTGCACATGCTCCGGAGCTGAGTGTGCACAAGTAAATGTCCCCATTTTCCAATATTGGCTAACAGTAGCTCTTATACTGTACAATAAGTGTAAATTCTTACTATCCTTATTGTGGGTACACACACTGTAAGATACGTTCTATGAGTGATATTGCACAGTGTGTTCCCTTCCCTTCCGGGCCTCCCGACATAGGGCTTAATTCAGACCTGATCGCTATTGTTCGAATTCGCAAAGGCGGCTGATTGATGGACTGCACATGCGCACGCGCGAGGCCAAACTGCAAAATAAATCAGCGTCTTTTTTGATCAGTGGACATACACAAGTTGATTGACAGGAAGCCGGCGTTTGAGGGTGGTAACTGGCCGTTTTCTGGGAATGTAAGGAAAAACGCAGGTGTCTGTGCAGTCTG
Source organism: Pseudophryne corroboree (assembly GCF_028390025.1). Classification (NCBI taxonomy): domain Eukaryota; kingdom Metazoa; phylum Chordata; class Amphibia; order Anura; family Myobatrachidae; genus Pseudophryne; species Pseudophryne corroboree. The sequence continues at coordinate 1,152,232,979 of NC_086444.1, forward strand.
TGCGTAGGTCCTGGCCTACACACAGACTAGAAAAATAATTCGATGGTGAGTGAGTTTTGAATGGATTTGCAACTGACCGGCGTTTGCAAAGCTTTTCGCACGGCATACGCAGACTTGCACAGGGCGGGTATTCACTCTGCCTGGGCGTCGACTATCCGATCACAAACCTCTGCAAATTCGCAGAGGAGCGATCAGGTCTCAATTAGACTCATTGGGGGTGATTCCGAGTTGTTCGCTCGCTAGCTGCTTTTAGCAGCATTGCACACGCTAAGCCGCCGCCCTCTGGGAGTGTATCTTAGCTTAGCAGAATTGCGAACAAAAGATTCGCTAATTTTCTCGTAACGATTACCCCGCAGTTTCTGAGTAGCTCCAGACTTACTCAGCCATTGCGACCAGCTCAGTCCTTTTCGTTCCTGGTTTGACGTCACAAACACACCCAGCGTTCGCCCAGCCACTCCCCCGTTTCTCCAGCCACTCCCGCGTTTTTCCCTGAGACGCCTGCGTTTTTCCGCACACTCCCAGAAAACGGGCAGTTTCCGCCCAGAAACACCCACTTCCTGTCAATCACACTACGATCACTTCAACGATGAAAAAACTTTGTTACGCCGTGAGTAAAATACCAAACTTTTGTGCTAATTTACTTGGCGCAGGCGCGCTGCGTACATTGCGCATGCGCTGTTTGCGACTAATCGCTCTGTAGCGAAAAAAAAAAATGAGCGAACAACTGGGAATGACCCCCATAGTGCGTACACCCAAAGCGGTACAGCAAACGATATCGCTCAGTGATGTCACGCTGCGGACGGCAAGTACATGTAGTTTTGGCCGACATAGCCAAAATTGACCTGCATGTACGACTGGCAGAGGGGGTCGTTAATAACCCCCTGGAATGCGCATCGGCCGTCGTTTGTAGTATACACACTGGGGCAAATTTACTAAGATGAGAGTTCTATTTAAGATGGGATGTTGCCCATAGCAACCAATCACATTCTACTTCTCATTTATCAAGCATCTTCTAGAAGATAATACCTGGAATCTGATTGGTTGCTAGGGGCAACATCCCATCTTAAATAGAACTCCCATCTTCGTAAATTTCCCCCACTGTGTGATATTTTACTCAATATCGCTCAGAGGGGGGGAAATAAGCGATATTGACTAAAATATAGCACAGTGTATATGCACCTTAAGTAGATATTTATTATCAGTATCTAAAGTGCACTATAATCAGACTAAGTGCACCAGACATAAAGAAGATTGCGTATATGAAATGCCTGTATCGGATGCACCTGCTCAGGTAACAGAGAGTCCCTGTAAATTACTTACAAATGTTGGCAGCAGTAGCGGATCTTGCCACGGGGCCATCCGGAGGGCGCCGCACCATTGCAAGATCCGCTACTGTTTGGCAGTGCCCCCCGCTGTGTCCCCCGCTGTGAAGGGAACTAGACGCTACCCGTCTAGTTTCCCTTCGTGAAGAGGACCTTTGCTGTGTGGTGCGCAATGACGTCACTGTGCACCGCACAGCATTGTGGGACTGGCACAGACGCAAGGGGTCATAATTGACCTCTAGTGTCTATCTATGCTGTGCTATGGGAGAGACGTCATGACGTCTCTCCCATAGATCCGAGGAGAGGAGCGGCACCGGCGGAGGTCTGCAGTGGTCGGGAATCAGGAGCGGGGATAGCAAGTATTCATTTTTTTTTAAGCGCTACTGTACAGGGGGCACAAATGGGGGCACAACTCTACAGGGGGCGTAACTGACCACGCCCCTGTATGAAGCCACGCCTCTATTTTTCGCCCAGGGCGCCACAAGGGCTAGAACCGGCCCTGGTTGGCAGCTACAGGAAAGCAGTTGTAATGTTTTGCACTTTGCTTGATGACACTGCAGCCGTGTAAAATGTGCGTGTTACAATTTTCAGACTGGACAGTGCGGCAGATAAATCCTGCTTTGGCTAGGCACACATCTCTATCATGCAGAGAGCCGAGTAGAGCTGAAACTAGCCTTAGGAGAGCCAGGCCAGTATATGCAGGACTGGGCATTTGCAAGCTAGTCCCTGGACCAAGAGGGAGACTCTGGTTCTGGATGAATGTTGCAGTTACAATCAAGAAATGGGTGACCATTGCTGTTTTAAGTAGAGATGAGTGGGCTCAGGGGCCGGTTCAAACTGATCACTGCTGTGCGATTTCGCACAGCAGTGATCAGATGCAAACTGCGCATGTGTATGCACCGCAATGCGCAGGTGCATCATACAGCTACAAAGCAGATCACCACTCTGCGATGGGTTTGTGTGAAGGATCCATTCGCACGGGCGATCACAAGGAGATTGGCAGGAAGAAGGCCATTGTGGGTGGCAACTGACCGTTTTCAGGGAGTGTCTGGAAAAACGTAGGTGTGTCCATGTGTTTGAAGGGAGGGAGTATGATGTCAAATCCGGTCCCGGACAGGCTGATGTGATTGCAGCGGGTGAGTAAGTCCTGCGCTGCACAGAGACTGCACAAAATCAGTTTGTACAGCTCTGCTGCACATGCGATCACACACTTGCACAGCGAAAATACACTCCCCCCGTAGGCGGCGACTATCTTATCACAGGGCTGCAAAAATCGCTTGCTAGCGATCAGGTCTGAATTACCCCCTCAGTTCTCAGAGAACCAAGCCATACCTCCCAACTGTCCCGATTCTCGCGGGACAGTCCCATTTTTTGGGGGCTGTCCCACCCGTGGACGGCAGTGTCCCGCCGTGGGTGGGTGGGGGGGGGGGGAGTTCGGAGGTTCCTGTCAGTCACTGCTCTGCCTAGCATGAGCACAGCGTCTATTCACGGAGACAAGAGGGACTGGGGGCATGCCAGCGCCTCAAAGAGCACTGGCCATGCCTCCACAGTGATGGAACACCGGGCGTGGCTCGCGATCGCCCATGCCCCCTTTTTGCTGGGCGAGCGCGGCACTGCTGCACAGCAGGGATCCAGAGTCTTGCATCCTCAGCGGTGCAAGTGGGCGGGTACGCGCAGGTACGGCGTACCCTTAAGAATTTAGCTGTAGGTACGCTGTACCCACCTCCGCCAGGCCGCCGCTCCCTCCCTCCCTCTGCTGCTCACCGCACGCTGCTGTTGTGAGGGGAGGAGAGCCAGCATGCGCCTCTCCTGCCCCTCAGTGTTTACCTTAATTTCGGTGCCGGCCCGTGAGCCAATCAGAGCTCGCGGACCGGCAGCCAAGGCTCCTGATTAGCTGCCGGACTGCAAGCTTTGATTGGCTCGTGGATCGGCGCCTAATTGAAGGTAGACACCCGCACCGCCTCTGGAGACTGAGGGGCAGGAGAGGTGCACGCTGCGCTCTCCTCCCCTCACACACAGGACAGCAGCTGCAGCAGCGCGGTTAGCAGCAGGGGAAGGACATGTGTACCTGGCACTGGGGGCATATCTGGCACTGCGGGGACATGTGTATCTGGCACTGAGGGCATTTCTGTATCTGGCACTGGGGGCATATCTGGCACTGGGGGCATCTATAAATCTGGCACTGGGGGCATATCTGGCACTGTAGGGGCATTTCTGTATCTGGCACTGGGGGCATTTCTGTATCTGGCACTGGGGGCATATCTGGCACTGGTAGCATATCTGGCACTGTGGGGACATGTGTATCTGGCACTGGGGGCATTTCTGTATCTGGCACTGGGGGCATATCTGGCACTGGGGGCATATATGTATCTGGCACTGGGGGCATATCTGGCACTGTGGGGGCATTTCTGTATCTGGCACTGGGGGCATTTCTGTATCTGGCACTGGGGGCATATCTGGCACTGTGGAGACATGTGTATCTGGCACTCGGGGCATATCTGGCACTGTGGGGCAATGTGTATCTGGCACTCTGGGAGCATTTGTGTATCTAGCACTCTGGGGGCATTTCTGTATCTGGCACTGTGGGGCAATGTGTATCTGGCACTCTGGGGGCATTTGTGTATCAAGCACTCTGGGGGCATTTGTGTATCTGGCACTGTGGGGCAATGTGTATCTGGCACTGTGAGGCAATGTATATCTGGCACTCTGGGGGCATTTGTGTATCTGGCACTGTGAGGCAATGTATATCTGGCACTCTGGGGGCATTTGTGTATCTGGCACTGTGGGGCAATGTGTATCTGGCACTGTGGGGCAATGTGTATCTGGCACTGTGAGGCAATGTGTATCTGGCATTGTGGGGAAATGTATATCTGGTACTGTGAGGCAACGTGTATCTGGCACTATTGGGGTCATATGTGTATCTGCCCCCCCATATGTGTATCACGCCCCCATTTTCATTGGCAATGCCCAGTGGCGCTGAGAGAGGGGGGGAGGGTACAAATTACCTGGGCCCAGGTCTGATGGAGAGGCCCAGTGGGGGCCCAGGCCTCCTTTGATTAGGCCATGCCCCCTGAAAAATACCTGGGCACAGCCAGGCACTCTACTGCACTAGCTGGGAGGCATGCCATGCTCCTGTGAGTGGGTGCTTCTCATGTGCTAGTTACGCCCCCAAAGAGGTGTGGCCATGCCCCCCACATGCTGTGGCCACACCCCCTCCAGGGGGTTGGCGGGTGTGCCCAGAAAGTTGTTGTACCGGGGCCCATTATTTCTCTTGGCAGCCCTGGCAAAGCCCCATGTGGCATTTGGTCACACCAATTTTTTGGCACGTGCGCCGAGTACGTATAAGACATTTGTCCTACTTGCACCACTGCGCATCCTAATTCAAAGTTGGGAGGTATGAACCAAGCCCACCCAAACTTCCAGGATCTGAAGGGATCCAAGACAGGACTTGGATCTCACCGCCTACCGTGGAACCCAAAATGAGGCAAAACAGCTGTCAGGAATCCGCATTCTCCATTGCATCACTTCTAGTGAACAGGCGTCTCCTGGCTTCAGTCCTCTGTTTTCAGAGTATTCCCTGTGAATTGGACCTGTGGAACTACAGGTCCCAGCAGTTCCAGTCTTCAGTCTCCTGCAGCCCACAGCTCACTGTGCTCCACCTAACCAGTTCTATCTTTTGGTAACCACTGGTTTCAGCCAGCAGCCTGGAGTACACAGTGCTTTTAGCTAAACAGCATTAACTCCCGGTGCACTACTGATCCCAGCCAGCAACCAGCAGTGCATTGCATTAACTGTCTATAGAATTATTCTCCCAGTTAATCACCAGCTCCAGTTAACACTCAGCTGATCCCGGCATCCAATCCAGCGCTGTGTTTCCAGCCAGGGCCCTGTGACCAATCACTGCAGAGCAAGGGGTATAAGTTCCTGTCCAGGGCTCACTCACATCGCCTCGGACAACGAGTCACATATGGTGTGTCTAGTTCTTCTGGTTCCCGTGTTCCTGTCTCCAGTGATACCTCCGTTGTTATTCCCATGTTCCTGTCTCCAGTTATTTACCGTGGTTACTCTCATCATTCATCACTCTGCAATTCTCCTGTTTACTCTGGACTTCAAACCACAGCTACAAGCTCATCAGCAGTAAGAGACTCTCCTCAGGTGTTCAATCCATTTCCTTACCTGTGCACTTCGTTATCAGTATATCAACCTGTGCATCTCAGCAGTAATACCAACTAATTGCATTGAGACTGTCTCCTGCTTGGGCCTAGTGAGGCCATAACGACTTATGCTATATAATAGAGACTGTGTATTTTCAAATAATACCGGAGTTCTGCCTTTTCCATCTGCATTTCAGTTTTCAGTTCATTTCATATTGTGTTATACAGAGACTGTGTGTTTCTAAATAATACCGGAGTTCTGCTTTTCAATCCATCTGCATTCAGTTATCCGTTCATTTCATATTATACAGAGACTGTGCTTTCAAGTATTACCGGAGTTTTGTTTATTCATCTGCATTCAGCCAATTAAATTATTTCAAATTTTGTTGCAAGAGACTTTCAGTTACTTTTGGTTTCAGTTATCAATCATTGTTTGCTACATTGCCGGTCTTCAGTTATTATTCATTATTATACCATCCGCTTTGTTACCTCTGTGCTAATAAACATCAGCGCATATGCGCAGGACTTTCATATTGCCTCCACGCTTTGTACATTGCACCAACACTGACCCACTAGTGCCCCCTCCGGGGACAGACAATACCTGAGACCTGACAACAGCATCTTTCCTCTGTCGGATCTCACAAGTTTTGTATTCAAGGCAAGCGCCAAATCAATGGGCTAACCGCTGAGTGAGCCATTCTCACGACTCTCAGCCAATAGGCTTCCTGCACTCTCATCCACCTAGAAGCTGCTGCTGAATCCAGCCAGAGGCTTCTGCTGTGCTGACAGAGAAAAGAAGGTGCTGTGCACACAGCAGTGCTTGGACCATCATCATCCTCACAGACACCACTGAGGGCATTTACCATCATGGGGACCCTCCTGTCTGCTGTCACAGTAAGTGCACTATTGGGCGGAAATTCAAATGTTTGAAAAGTCAGTTGGGTGTCTGTTTTTTTCTATCTAATAGACAGGAAAAAACAGACACCCAACGTACTTTTCAAACATTTGAATTCCCCCCTTGGTGTATCCAACTCACACTGTATATGACTGTACTGTAACCTGCACCGTATCCGACCCACATTGGGGTATATGCAATTGCGGTTGAATTGCCGCAAATGTCGAAAAACGGGGCATTTTCGATAGAGATGAGCGGGTTCGGTTCCTCGGAATCCGAACCCCCCGAACTTCACCCATTTTACACGGGTCCGAGGCATACTCTGATTCTCCCGTATGGCTCGGTTAACCCGAGCGCGCCCGAATGTCATCATCCCGCTGTCGGATTCTCGCGAGATTCGGATTCTATATAATGAGCCGCGCGTCGCCGCCATTTTCACTCGTGCATTGGAAATGTTAGGGAGAGGACGTGGCTGGCGTCCTCTCTGTTTATTAATGTTGCTGCAAATATTTGTGCTTATTGCTTAATTGTGGGGACTGGGGAGCAGCTGTATTATATAGGAGGAGTATAGTGCAGAGTTTTGCTGATCAGTGACCACCAGTTTTATCCGTTCTCTGCCTGAAAAACGCTCCATATCTGTGCTCAGTGTGCTGCATATATCTGTGCTCACACTGCTTTATTGTGGGGACTGGGGACCAGCAGTATTATATAGGAGTACAGTGCAGAGTTTTGCTGACCAGTGACCACCAGTATACGTTGTCTGCCTGAAAAACGCTCCATATCTGTGCTCAGTGTGCTGCATATATCTGTGCTCACACTGCTTTATTGTGGGGACTGGGGACCAGCAGTATTATATAGGAGGAGTACAGTGCAGAGTTTTGCTGACCAGTGACCACCAGTATTATACATTCTCTGCCTGAAAAACGCTCCATATCTGTGCTGCATTGTAGTATATAGTAGGAGTACAGTGCATAATTTTGCTGACCACCAGTATATAATATATAGGAGTACGGTACAGTAGGCCACTGCTCTACCTACCTCTGTGTCGTCAAGTATACTATCCATCCATACCTGTAGTGCATTTCAGTTTTGCACAGTTTGCTGACCACCAGTATATAATATATAGCAGTACGGTACAGCAGGCCACTGCTCTACCTACCTCTGTGTCATCAAGTATACTATCCATCCCTGTGGTGCATTTCAGTTGTGCGCAGTATATATAGTAGTAGGCCATTGCTATTGATAGTTACTGGCATATAATTCCACACATTAAAAAATGGAGAACAAAAATGTGGAGGGTAAAATAGGGAAAGATCAAGATCCACTTCCACCTCGTGCTGAAGCTGCTGCCACTAGTCATGGCCGAGACGATGAAATGCCATCAACGTCGTCTGCCAAGGCCGATGCCCAATGTCATAGTAGAGAGCATGTAAAATCCAAAACACAAAAGTTCAGTAAAATGACCCAAAAATCAAAATTAAAAGCGTCTGAGGAGAAGCGTAAACTTGCCAATATGCCATTTACGACACGGAGTGGCAAGGAACGGCTGAGGCCCTGGCCTATGTTCATGGCTAGTGGTTCAGCTTCACATTAGGATGGAAGCACTCATCCTCTCGCTAGAAAAATGAAAAGACTTAAGCTGGCAAAAGCACAGCAAAGAACTGTGCGTTCTTCTAAATCACAAATCCCCAAGGAGAGTCCAATTGTGTCGGCTGCGATGCCTGACCTTCCCAACACTGGACGGGAAGAGGTGGCGCCTTCCACCATTTGCACGCCCCCTGCAAGTGCTGGAAGGAGCACCTGCAGGCCAGTTCCTGATAGTCAAATTGAAGATGTCACTTGTGAAGTACACCAGGATGAGGATATGGGTGTTGCTGGCGCTGAGGAGGAAATTGACAAGGAGGATTCTGATGGTGAGGTGGTTTGTTTAAGTCAGGCACCCAGGGAGACACCTGTTGTCCGTGGGACGAATATGGCCATTGACATGCCTGGTTAAATAAATAAAAAAAATCACCTCTTCGGTGTGGAATTATTTTAACACAAATGCGGACAACAGGTGTCAAGCCGTGTGTTGCCTTTGTCAAGCTGTAATAAGTAGGGGTAAGGACGGTAACCACCTCGGAACATCCTCCCTTATACGTCACCTGCAGCGCATTCGTCATAAGTCAGTGACAAGTTCAAAAACTTTGGATGACAGAGGAAGCAGTCCACTGACCACTAAATCCCTTCCTCTTGTAACCAAGCTCCTGCAAACCACACCACCAACTCCCTCAGTGTCAATTTCCTCCTTAGACAGGAAAGCCAATAGTCCTGCAGGCCATGTCACTGGCAAGTCTGACGAGTCCTCTCCTGCCTGGGATTCCTCCGATGCATCCTTGAGTGTAACACCTACTGCTGCTGGCGCTGCTGTTGTTGCTGCTGGGAGTCTATCGTCATCCCAGAGGGGAAGTCGGAAGACCACTTGTACTACTTCCAGTAAGCAATTGACTGTCCAACAGTCCTTTGCGAGGAAGATGAAATATCACAGCAGTCATCCTGCTGCAAAGCGGATAACTCAGGCCTTGGCAGCCTGGGCGGTGAGAAACGTGTTTCCGGTATCCACCGTTAATTCACAGGCAACTACAGACTTGATTGAGATACTGTGTCCCCGGTACCAAATACCATCTAGGTTCCATTTCTCTAGGCAGGCGATACCGAAAATGTACACAGACCTCAGAAAAAGAGTCACCAGTGTCCTAAAAAATGCAGTTGTACCCAATGTCCACTTAACCACGGACATGTGGACAAGTGGAGCAGGGCAGACTCAGGACTATATGACTGTGACAGCCCACTGGGTAGATGTATTGCCTCCCGCAGCAAGAACAGCAGCGGCGGCACCAGTAGCAGCATCTCGCAAACGCCAACTCGTTCCTAGGCAGGCTATGCTTTGTATCACCGCTTTCCAGAAGAGGCACACATCTGACAACCTCTTACGGAAACTGAGCAACATCATCGCAGAATGGCTTACCCCAAATGGACTCTCCTGGGGATTTGTGACATCGGACAATGCCAGCAATATTGTGCGTGCATTACATCTGGGCAAATTCCAGCACGTCCCATGTTTTGCACATACATTGAATTTGGTGGTGCAGAATTATTTAAAAAACGACAGGGGCGTGCAAGAGATGCTGTCGGTGGCCCGAAGAATTGCGGGCCACTTTTGGCATTCAGCCACCGCGTGCCGAAGACTGGAGCACCAGCAAACACTCCTGAACCTGCCCTGCCATCATCTGAAGCAAGAGGTGGTAACGAGGTGGAATTCAACCCTCTATATGCTTCAGAGGATGGAGGAGCAGCAAAAGGCCATTCAAGCCTATACATCTGCCTACGATATAGGCAAAGGAAGGGGAATGCACCTGACTCAAGCGCAGTGGAGAATGATTTCAACGTTGTGCAAGGTTCTGCAACCCTTTGAACTTGCTACACGTGAAGTCAGTTCAGACACTGCCAGCCTGAGTCAGGTCATTCCCCTCATCAGGCTTTTGCAGAAGAAGCTGGAGACATTGAAGGAGGAGCTAAAACAGAGCGATTCCGCTAGGCATGTGGGACTAGTGGATGGAGCCCTTAATTCGCTTAACCAGGATTCACGGGTGGTCAATCTGTTGAAATCAGAGCACTACATTTTGGCCACCGTGCTCGATCCTAGATTTAAAACCTACGTTGTATCTCTCTTTCCGGCAGACACAAGTCTGCAGAGGTTCAAAGACCTGCTGGTGAGAAAATTGTCAAGTCAAGCGGAACGTGACCCGTCATCAGCTCCTCCTTCACATTCTCCCGCAACTGGGGGTGCGAGGAAAAGGCTAAGAATTCCGAGCCCACCCGCTGGCAGTGATGCAGGGCAGTCTGGAGCGAGTGCTGACATCTGGTCCGGACTGAAGGACCTGCCAACGATTACTGACATGTCGTCTACTGTCACTGCATATGATTCTCTCACCATTGAAAGAATGGTGGAGGATTATATGAGTGACCGCATCCAAGTAGGCACGTCAGACAGTCCATACGTATACTGGCAGGAAAAAAGAGGCAATTTGGAGGCCCTTGCAGAAACTGGCTTTATTTTACCTAAGTTGCCCACCCTCCAGTGTGTACTCCGAAAGAGTGTTTAGTGCAGCCGCTCACCTTGTCAGCAATCGGCGTACAAGGTTACTTCCAGAAAATGTGGAGAAGATGATGTTCATCAAAATGAATTATAATCAATTTCTCCGTGGAGACATTCACCAGCAATTGCCTCCAGAAAGTACACAGGGACCTGAGATGGTGGATTCCAGTGGGGACGAATTAATAATCTGTGAGGAGGGGTTCGTACACAGTGAAAGGGGTGAGGAATCGGACGATGAGGAGGAGGTAGACATCTTGCCTCTGTAGAGCCAGTTTGTGCAAGGAGAGATTGATTGCTTCTTTTTTGGTGGGGGCCCAAACCAACCAGTCATTTCAGTCACAGTTGTGTGGCAGACCCTGTCGCTGAAATGATGGGTTTGTTAAAGTGTACATGTCCTGTTTATACAACATAAGGGTGGGTGGGAGGGCCCAAGGACAATTTTATCTTGCACCTCTTTTTTCTTTCATTTTTCTTTGCATCATGTGCTGTTTGGGGACTATTTTTTTGAAGTGCCATCCTGCCTGACACTGCAGTGCCACTCCTAGATGTGCCAGGTGTTTGTGTCGGCCACTTGTGTCGCTTAGCTTAGCCATCCAGCGACCTTGGTGCACCTCTTTTTTTCTTTGCATCATGTGCTGTTTGGGGACTATTTTTTTGAAGTGCCATCCTGCCTGACACTGCAGTGCCACTTCTAGATGGGCCAGGTGTTTGTGTCGGCCACTTGTGTCGCTTAGCTTAGTCATCCAGCGACCTCGGTGCAAATTTTAGGACTAAAAATAATATTGTGAGGTGTGAGGTGTTCAGAATAGACTGGAAATGAGTGGAAATTATGGTTATTGAGGTTAATAATACTATGGGATCAAAATGACCCCCACATTCTATGATTTAAGCTGTTTTTTAGGGGTTTTTGTAAAAAAACACCCGAATCCAAAACACACCCGAATCCGACAAAAAAATTTCAGGGAGGTTTTGCCAAAACGCGTCCGAATCCAAAACACAGCCGCGGAACCGAATCCAAAACCAAAACACAAAACCCGAAAAATGTCCGGTGCACATCACTAATTTTCGACACAAAAAAAAAATTCGACAATGCAATACAGTACTTTTCCACAAAAAAACTGACTTTTCAGATTTGACTTTTTGAAATTCGACAGTTGACAAATTCGACATTTTTGCAATGGTAAAAATGCGGCTTTTCGACAAAAGTATATTCAGTTGAAGAATGTCGTTTCGACAACAGTACTTTTCGACAGTAATTTCGTCAATTTCATTCCGCCTCACTTTGCTGGTGGAATCTAAGAAAAATTTTAAAAAACATGTTTTATTTATTGCTAATAGCATATCTATTTATATTAGAAGGGATTAGGAACTTGGTTTGTCTATTTGGATTTACAACTATTATTGAGAGAGCATGGTTTTCAGTGGGAAGGGGTGGGAAATGAATGGGGTTAAATTCAGGAAAAAAAATGTGTGGGGTCCCCCCTCCGACGCATAACCAGCCTCGGGCTCTTTGAGCCGGTCCTGGTTGTAAAAATACGGGGGGGAAATTGACTGGGGATCCCCCGTATTTTTAGAGCCAGCACCGGGCTCTGCATCCGGTCCTGGTGCAAAAAATACGGGGGACAAAAAGCGTAGGGGTCCCCCGTATTTTCAACACCAGCACCGGGCTCCACTAGCTGGAGAGATAATGCCACAGCCGGGGGACACTTTTATACTGGTCCCTGCGGCCGTGGCATTAAATCTCCAACTAGTCACCCCTGGCCGGGGTACCCTGGAGGAGTGGGGACCCCTTACATCAAGCCCCCCCCCCCCTCCAGCCACCCAAGGGCCAGGGGTGAAGCACGAGGCTGTCCCCCCAATCCATGGGCTGCGGATGGGGGGCTGATAGCCTTGTGTAAAATGAAAGAATATTGTTTTTTGCAGTAGAACTACAAGTCCCAGCAAGCCTACCCCGCAAGCTGGTACTTGGAGAACCACAAGTACCAGCATGCGGGGGTAAAACGGGCCCGCTGGTACCTGTAGTTCTTCTGCAAAAAAATACCCAAATAAAAACAGGACACGCACACCGTGAAAGTAAAACTTTATTACATACATGCCGACACACACATACTTACCTATGTTGACACGCCGACTCTGTCCACGTCTCCAAGTAGAATCCGGGGTACCTGAAAATAAAATTATACTCACCTAAATCCAGTGTGTCCTGTTCTTTTTTTGTAATCCACGTACTTGGCAAAAAAACAAACTGTATACCCGATCCACGAACTGTCAGCTCAGACGCGCAAAGCCAATCAGGAGAGTGCCACGACGTGGCGCTCCCTGATTGGCTGAAGGGACCCTCTGTGACAAGAGTCATGGGGGGTCTCAGCATTCGGGGAAAGGGGTCCCAGGTGTAAACATGGGACCCCTTTCAGTTCGTGGATCGGGTATACAGTTTGTTTTTTTTGCCAAGTACGTGGATTACAAAAAAAGAACAGGACACACTGGATTTAGGTGAGTATAATTTTATTTTCAGGTACCCCGGATTCTACTTGGAGACGTGGACAGAGTCGGCGTGTCAACATAGGTAAGTATGTGTGTGTCGGCGTGTATGTAATCAAGTTTTACTTTCACGGTGTGCGTGTCCTGTTTTTATTTGGGTATTTTTTGCAGAAGAACTACAGGTACCAGCTGGCCCGTTTTACCCCCGCATGCTGGTACTTGTGGTTCTCCAAGTACCAGCTTGCGGGGGAGGCTTGCTGGGACTTGTAGTTCTTCTGCAAAAAACAATATTCTTTCATTTTACACAAGGCTATCAGCCCCCCATCCGCAGCCCATGGATTGGGGGGGCAGCCTTGGGCTTCACCCCTGGCCCTTGGGTGGCTGGAGGGGGGGACCCCTTGATTTAAGGGGTCCCCACTCCTCCAGGGTCCCCCGGCCAGCGGTGACTAGTTGGAGATTTATTGCCACGGCCGCAGGGACCGGTATAAAAGTGTCCCCCGGCTGTGGCATTATCTCTCCAGCTAGTGGAGCCCGGTGTTGGTGTTGAAAATACGGGGGACCCCTACATTTTTTGTCCCCCGTATTTTTTGCACCAGGACCGGACGCAGAGCCCCGTGCTGGTTCTAAAAATACGGGGGATCCCCAGTCAATTTCCCCCCCGTATTTTTACAACCAGGACCGGCTCAAAGAGCCCGAGGCTGGTTATGCTTAGGAGGGGGGACCCCACGCAATTTTTTCAGGGTTTTTTAACCATTTTTGTGCCATCCAAAAAGTCGAATCCAGGACGCACTTATTCGTCAATTGGTCCGTTTTTCGACAGCGGGACTGTCGAATCCGTTTTTTATTGAATATGTCGAACTTCGGCACCCGCCGGCCGGAATTCGATGGTCGAATTATGTCAAATTTAAAAACGGGCGAAAAAACCCCGCAATTTGCCCGGAATTGCATATACCCCATTGTATCCAACCCACACTGTATCCAACCCACACTGTAGCCCACACTGTATCCAACCTGCACTATATCCGACCACCACTATATCCGACCCGCACTGTAACCCGCACTGTAGCTGACCAACACTGTATCTGACTTGCACTAGGGCCCTCATTCCGAGTTCGCTCGCTAGCTGCTTTTAGCAGCAGTGCAAATGCTAAGCCGCCGTCCTCTGGGAGCTTAGCAGAAGTACAAACGAAAGGATCGCAGAACTGCTCCAAAAAAAGATTGTGCAGTTTCTGAGTAGCTCGAGACTTACTCCTAGCTAGCGATCACTTCAGACTGTTCCTGTTTTGACGTCACAAACACGCCCTGCGCTCGGCCAGCCACGCCTCTGTTTTCGCAGCCACTCCTGCGTTTTTATCTGGTACGCCTGCGTATTTACACACCCTCCCCGAAAACGGTCAGTTACCTCCCAGAAACACCCACTTCCTGTCAATCACTCTGCGGCCAGCAGTGCGACTGAAAAGCGTCGCTAGACCTTGCGTGAAACTGCATCGGCTTTTGTGAAAGTACGTCACGCGTGTGCACTGCGCCCCATACGCATGCGCAGAAGTGCCGCTTTTTTACCTAATCGCTGCGCTGCGAACGAAAGCAGCTAGCGATCAACTCGGAATGAGGGCCTATAACCAGTACTTTGGGGTCTATTCATGAAGCAGTGAAAAGTGTGGAGAAGTGAGCCTGTGAAGAAGTTGATCATGGCAACCAATCAGCATTGAAGTAACATTTAGAATTTGCATACTGTACAATTGAAAAGGAGAAGGTTTTGGGATAAGTACAATACAGTTCACCTTCCAATGGGTGAAATTATGCTGTGTACCGGAATTATATTAGATCTTAAATTGATAAAATACTTAATGTATAGAGTATATAGAGCAATTTGAGGAACCGGTGGTGCTCCCTAGAGTTGTGTATACAATCGAAAGACAGGAAGAAAAAGAAAACTCTCTCTTTTTTTGGGGCACTCTTAGTTATAATTAAAACGTAACTTTTATTAAAGAAAACAAAAAACAATAATTCAAGAATTATTTAAAATACAGTATATAGCACAGTATATAATGGCTTTACCTAGGCCTGGTTTAAACAGTTAAGTATCAATTCCCCTTAAGATATTTATTGTAATGCCCACCAATTGGTGTAGTTACTTGATAAGCAGGAATATCCAACAATTTGTTTCCTTTATATAGAATAGATTGAAGATATGTGTGTCTGTTATTTAGCTTTAACAAGGAATTCCTAGAGTGTAAGTCATCTGTTGTTGGTGAATTGTTAAACTGTTGTACTTTTACATAAAGAACTCTAGCTGCTTCTATTTACTGTAACAATTTTATTAGCAACATTGTCCTAAACTGTAATCAACAGACACATTGGGGTCAATTCAATTCTCCGACAGTTGAATAACGCCGGGAATTAGCTCCCGGTGCTATTCAACACAGCGCCAAGTGACACTCAATTGTCGGGAATTCTTCTCTCACCCCCAGGGGATGAGAGAGGAAATCCGACAAAAGTGCTGCCGCGCGGCCGGCGCGAGGCTGATTCTGGTGGGAATCAGCATTGCGGTGGGGAGTTAAGTCGGAGAATGCCCGTTCTCCCGACAAATCAACCTGTTAAGTCCGGGAGAACAGGCATTCGCCGACTTAACTTGAGCTGAATTGAATAGCGATGGGAGCTAATTCCCGGCGATATTCAACTGTCGGAGAATTGAATCGACCCCATTGTTCTCCCTACTGAAAAACTCTCAGCATAAGCCTATATGAGTTTGCCTATCAAAACCCTCAGTGAATCATGATGTAAATAACTAGATAGACTTGGGGGAAAAAAAGACTGGAAGGAAGCGAGACATATACTCTGTCCCAGGCTTCTGCTTTTGAAAATCTGCCAGATGGGCATCCAATTCTCAATGAGAGAGCCTTTTAACGGTACAGAAATTATATATCCCAAAGGGCCTACATCTGCTGTTAACTATCACAGTGCCACACACATGGCACAAGTTAATGAGAGTGCAGGGGAGAGGTTGGACTGTGCTATACCGGTAAAATAACGTTAATAACAAGCACACTAATGTGTGTATAATCTGTCCAAGGAAATATCTAAACTGGACTTATTTAAAGTACAATGACTATATTAGATAGAGCTTGCTCAAAAAGCTCAGGTAAGTAGAAGGAAGCTTTCACGCAGAATGACGTCAGGGACCTTTGCTGTGCGGTGCGCAATGACGTCATCGCGCACCGCACATCATTTCAGTCTGTACAGGGGGCGTACATGACCACGCCCCCTGTATGAAGCCACGCCCCCTATTGTCGCCCGGGGCGCACAGAGCCCAAGAACCGTCCCTGAGTGCTATATAATGACAATGAGGATCTGTATGCTATCCCTTTAAATGCACCTGTTTCAACAGTAACGCATGTAGCAATATTATGACATTTCATCCAAACCAGTGGTGTGCGGTGAGGTCAGTGGCTGGGGAGGCACAAGCAGCTCACATCCCCCTCCCCCCCCCCCCACAGAGGGAAAAAAAAAAGCGTAGCCCCCCCCCCCTGTATTCGTAAATCCAGCACCAGGCAGAACCAGCCAGGGGGGGTGGGGGTAATGCCATAGCAGGGGAGTCACTCGGTATGGGGTCCCCCTGCCATAGCATTAATCTACCCCCCCCCCCCCAAGCTACTCAGCCCAGGGCTGGAATTCCTCGGAAGTGGGGACCCCAAAAAATAAACATGGGGTCCCCCTCTCGAGCAATAACCAGCACTGGGCTATGGGTGCAGGGTTCATTGTTAAAATTGTTCTTAACAGGTGGCCTACAGATCCCAGCAAGCCTGCCCCAGCATGCTGGCACTTGGAGAACCACAAGTGCCAGCATGCCCGGACATAATGGGCCCGCTGGCACCTGTAGTCCACCTGTAAAGAATAGTAATATTGTTCTTTACAGGTGGCCTACAGGTCCCAGCAAGCCTGCCCCAGCATGCTGGCACTTGGAGAACCACAAGTGCCAGCATGCTCGGACGTAAATAGCCTGCTGGCACCTGTTGCCCACCTGTAAAGAAAATATTAAAATAAAAACACCACACAGTCTTAAAAAATAAGTTTTATTGCACAGGGTCTTCACCTAGGGGCGGCGGCCTTTAAGCTCTTTTGCATGGCCGCCGCTTCCCCAGGGCTTCAGGCGTCTTCACCTGGGAGGGCGCCACCTCCCCAGGGCTTCCAGCGTCTTCCTTTGACGTCTTCACCTGGGAGGCGGTGGCCTTAAAGCTCTTTTGCATGGCCGCCGCCTTCCCCAGGGCTTCCAGCGTCTTCACCTGGTGGGCGGCGGCTGCTAAGCTCTTTTGCATAGCCGCCGCCCATCCAGGACTTCCGGCGTCTTCAACCTTCAGGAGCTCTTCTCCGCTCCTCCTCCGCCGTCGGACTGACAGCCGCTCCCTCGCGCTGACTTATATGTCAGACAGAGGGGGCGGAGCGATGACGCGGCGAGCCGTGATTGGCTCGCGGCGGCCATCTTCAATTTCAAAAATGAAATGGGTTACCGCTCTGCTGCTCAAACTCTGCACCGCCGCCCGCACTCACGCCGCTCACACCGCCGCACCCACGCCGCCCGCACCACCGCACCCACGCCGCCCGCACCCACGCCGCCAGCACCTCCGCCGACGCCCGCACCGCCGACGCGCCCACAACAGTGATTGACATCGGATCCAGTGAAGGATCCGCTGGCCAATCACTGTGGCCTCACTGACAGAGACGTGCTTTCATGGGTTGAAAGCACGTCCCTGTGTGAAATCGGCACCACTAATGGTGCCGCTTTCCCATGATTTTTCAATGGGCTTTTAATGCCCATTGCTAGGCCCGCCCGTGCCCGCCCCCCGCTCCCCATACCTTTCCCTATCTGACAGGGAGGCACCACGATCGGTGCCTCCCAAACACTTTTACACAGGACTCGGATGATTAGGATAATATAAAGCAAATACTTATGACACAGAATATGTGTCATAAGTATCTTCTTTATATTATTTTAATCAGTAATGACAGGGGAGGCACTGCCTCCCCTGACTGCACGTCCCTGATCCAAACATATAACAAATGCATGTTTATCTTATAATGCAAATGAGCAAATCCATTAGAGCCTCGTTCAGGGTGCAAGATACCTGAGTAGTCTGCAACAGTCGTTTCTAATTATGGGGCAGATGTATTAAGCCTGGAGAAGGAATAAGGAAGGGATAAACCAGTGATAAGTGCAAGGAGATAAACGCACCAGCCAATCAGCTCCTAACTGTCAATTTGCATATTGGAGTGGATTGGCTGGAGAGTTTATCACCTTGCATTTATCACTGGTTTATCACTTCCTTATGCCTTCTCCAGGTTAATACCTCTGCCCCTATGTACTTTAACACTCCCAGCAGTTATCACTACTGCGTTTGGCAAGCACCAACCAATATTTAAAATAAACAAGTGAATTCTCTAGTGCAGCTATATTTGCTCAGTGTGCACCAATATATACGACTACTGTTTTACCAGTACTTGACCGGTTTCAATTAGTGATGAGCACCGGAAATTTTTCGGGTTTTGTGTTTTGGTTTTGGGTTCGGCTCCGCGGCCGTGTTTTGGGTTCGAACGCGTTTTGGCAAAACCTCACCAAATTTTTTTTGTCGGATTCGGGTGTGTTTTGGATTCGGGTGTTTTTTTCAAAAAACCCTAAAAAACAGCTTAAATCATAGAATTTGGGGGTCATTTTGATCCCAAAGTATTATTAACCTCAATAACCATAATTTCCACTCATTTTCAGTCTATTCTGAACACCTCACACCTCACAATATTATTTTTAGTTCTAAAATTTGCACCGAGGTCGCTGGATGACTAAGCTCAGCGACCCAAGTGGCCGACACAAACACCTGGCCCATCTAGGAGTGGCACTGCAGTGTCACGCAGGATGGCCCTTCCAAAAAACACCCCCCAAACAGCACATGACGCAAAGAAGAAAAAAAAGAGGCGCAATGAGGTAGCTGTGTGAGTAAGCTAAGCGACCCTAGTGGCCGACACAAACACCTGGCCCATCTAGGAGTGGCACTGCAGTGTCACGCAGGATGGCCCTTCCAAAAAACACCCCCCAAACAGCACATGACGCAAAGAAAAAAAGAGACGCAATGAGGTAGCTGTGTGACTAAGATAAGCGACCCAAGTGGCCGACACAAACACCTGGCCCATCTAGGAGTGGCACTGCAGTGTCACGCAGGATGGCCCTTCCAAAAACTACTCCCCAAACAGCACATGACGCAAAGAAAAATGAAAGAAAAAAGAGGTGCAAGATGGAATTGTCCTTGGGCCCTCCCACCCACCCTTATGTTGTATAAACAGGACATGCACAATTTAACCAACCCATCATTTCAGTGACAGGGTCTGCCACACGACTGTGACTGAAATGACGGGTTGGTTTGGACCCCCACCAAAAAAGAAGCAATTAATCTCTCCTTGCACAAACTGGCTCTACAGAGGCAAGATGTCCACCTCATCATCATCCTTCGATATATCACCGTGTACATCCCCCTCCTCACAGATTATCAATTCGTCCCCACTGGAATCCACCATCTCAGCTCCCTGTGTACTTTGTGGCGGCAATTGCTGCTGGTGAATGTCTCCACGGAGGAATTGATTATAATTCATTTTAATGAACATCATCTTCTCCACATTTTCTGGATGTAACCTCGTACGCCGATTGCTGACAAGGTGAGCGGCGGCACTAAACACTCTTTCGGAGTACACACTTGTGGGAGGGCAACTTAGGTAGAATAAAGCCAGTTTGTGCAAGGGCCTCCAAATTGCCTCTTTTTCCTGCCAGTATAAGTACGGACTGTCTGACGTGCCTACTTGGATGCGGTCACTCATATAATCCTTCACCATTCTTTCAATGGGGAGAGAATCATATGCAGTGACAGTAGACGACATGTCCGTAATCGTTGTCAGGTCCTTCAGTCTGGACCAGATGTCAGCATCAGCAGTCGCTCCAGACTGCCCTGCATCACCGCCAGCGGGTGGGCTCGGAATTCTGAGCCTTTTCCTCGCACCCCCAGTTGCGGGAGAATGTGAAGGAGGAGATGTTGACAGGTCGCGTTCCGCTTGACTTGACAATTTTCTCACCAGCAGTTCTTTGAACCCCAGCAGACTTGTGTCTGCCGGAAAGAGAGATCCAAGGTAGGTTTTAAATCTAGGATCGAGCACGGTGGCCAAAATGTAGTGCTCTGATTTCAACAGATTGACCACCCGTGAATCCTTGTTAAGCGAATTAAGGGCTCCATCCACAAGTCCCACATGCCTAGCGGAATCGCTCTGTGTTAGCTCCTCCTTCAATGTCTCCAGCTTCTTCTGCAAAAGCCTGATGAGGGGAATGACCTGACTCAGGCTGGCAGTGTCTGAACTGACTTCACGTGTGGCAAGTTCAAAAGGTTGCAGAACCTTGCACAACGTTGAAATCATTCTCCACTGCGCTTGAGACAGGTGCATTCCACCTCCTATATCGTGCTCAGTTGTATAGGCTTGAATGGCCTTTTGCTGCTCCTCCAACCTCTGAAGCATATAGAGGGTTGAATTCCACCTCGTTACCACTTCTTGCTTCAGATGATGGCAGGGCAGGTTCAGGCGTTTTTGGTGGTGCTCCAGTCTTCTGTACGTGGTGCCTGTACGCCGAAAGTGTGCCGCAATTCTTCTGGCCACCGACAGCATCTCTTGCACGCCCCTCTCGTTTTTTAAATAATTCTGCACCACCAAATTCAAGGTATGTGCAAAACATGGGACGTGCTGGAATTTGCCCAGATTTAATGCACACACAATATTGCTGGCGTTGTCCGATGCCACAAATCCACAGGAGAGTCCAATTGGGGTAAGCCATTCTGCGATGATCTTCCTCAGTTGCCGTAAGAGGTTTTCAGCTGTGTGCGTATTCTGGAAAGCGGTGATACAAAGCGTAGCCTGCCTAGGAAAGAGTTGGCGTTTGCGAGATGCTGCTACTGGTGCCGCCGCTGCTGTTCTTGCGGCGGGAGTCAATACATCTACCCAGTGGGCTGTCACAGTCATATAGTCCTGAGTCTGCCCTGCTCCACTTGTCCACATGTCCGTGGTTAAGTGGACATTGGGTACAACTGCATTTTTTAGGACACTGGTGAGTCTTTTTCTGAGGTCTGTGTACATTTTCGGTATTGCCTGCCTAGAGAAATGGAACCTAGATGGTATTTGGTACCGGGGACAAAGTACCTCCAACAAGTCTCTAGTTGGCTCTGCAGTAATGATGGATACCGGAACCACGTTTCTCACCGCCCAGGATGCCAAGGCCTCAGTTATCCGCTTTGCAGCAGGATGACTGCTGTGATATTTCATCTTCCTCGCAAAGGACTGTTGGACAGTCAATTGCTTGGTGGAAGTAGTAAAAGTGGTCTTACGACTTCCCCTCTGGGATGACCATCGACTCCCAGCAGCAACAACAGCAGCGCCAGCAGCAGTAGGCGTTACACGCAAGGATGCATCGGAGGAATCCCAGGCAGGAGAGGACTCGTCAGAATTGCCAGTGACATGGCCTGCAGGACTATTGGCATTCCTGGGGAAGGAGGAAATTGACACTGAGGGAGTTGGTGGGGTGGTTTGCGTGAGCTTGGTTACAAGAGGAAGGGATTTACTGGTCAGTGGACTGCTTCCGCTGTCGCCCAAAGTTTTTGAACTTGTCACTGACTTATGATGAATGCGCTGCAGGTGACGTATAAGGGAGGATGTTCCGAGGTGGTTAACGTCCTTACCCCTACTTATTACAGCTTGACAAAGGCAACACACGGCTTGACAAATGTTGTCCGCATTTCTGTTGAAATACTTCCACACTGAAGAGCTGATTTTTTTGGTATTTTCACCAGGCATGTCAATGGCCATATTCCTCCCACGGACAACAGGTGTCTCCCCGGGTGCCTGACTTAAACAAACCACCTCACCATCAGAATCCTCCTGGTCAATTTCCTCCCCAGCGCCAGCAACACCCATATCCTCCTCATCCTGGTGTACTTCAACACTGACATCTTCAATCTGACTATCAGGAACTGGACTGCGGGTGCTCCTTCCAGCACTTGCAGGGGGCGTGCAAATGGTGGAAGGCGCATGCTCTTCACGTCCAGTGTTGGGAAGGTCAGGCATCGCAACCGACACAATTGGACTCTCCTTGTGGATTTGTGATTTCGAAGAACGCACAGTTCTTTGCTGTGCTTTTGCCAGCTTAAGTCTTTTCATTTTTCTAGCGAGAGGCTGAGTGCTTCCATCCTCATGTGAAGCTGAACCACTAGCCATGAACATAGGCCAGGGCCTCAGCCGTTCCTTGCCACTCCGTGTGGTAAATGGCATATTGGCAAGTTTACGCTTCTCCTCCGACGATTTTATTTTAGATTTTTGAGTCCTTTTTTTACTGATATTTGGTGTTTTGGATTTTACATGCTCTGTACTATGACATTGGGCATTGGCCTTGGCAGACGACGTTGATGGCATTTCATCGTCTCGGCCATGACTAGTGGCAGCAGCTTCAGCACGAGGTGGAAGTGGATCTTGATCTTTCCCTATTTTTGGAACCTCAACATTTTTGTTCTCCATATTTTAATAGGCACAACTAAAAGGCACCTCAGGTAAACAATGGAGATGGATGGATACTAGTATACTTGTGGATGACGAGCGACTGCCGACACAGAGGTAGCTGCAGCCGTGGACTACCGTTCTGCGTCTGCTAGTATAGACTGGATGATAATGATATAAAAAATATATATATCACTACTGCAGGACAGGTATATATTGTATAATGACGGACCTGCTGGACACTGTCAGCACTGCAGACTCCTAAACTACTAGTATGAAGAAGATAGAAAAAAAAAAAACCACCACAGGTAGGTATACAATTATGGACGAGCGACTGCCAGTGCCGACACAGAGGTAGCTACAGCCGTGGACTACCGTACTGCGTCTGCTAGTATAGACTGGATGATAATGATATAAAAAATATATATATATCACTACTGCAGGACAGGTATATATTATATAATGACGGACCTGCTGGACACTGTCAGCACTGCAGACTCCTAAACTACTAGTATGAAGAAGATAGAAAAAAAAAACCCCACCACAGGTAGGTATACAATTATGGATGAGCGACTGCCAGTGCCGACACAGAGGTAGCTACAGCCGTGGACTACCGTACTGCGTCTGCTAGTATAGACTGGATGATAATGATATAAAAAATATATATATATCACTACTGCAAGACAGGTATATATTGTATAATGACGGACCTGCTGGACACTGTCAGCACTGCAGACTCCTAAACTACTAGTATGAAGAAGATAGAAAAAAAAAAACCCACCACAGGTAGGTATACAATTATGGACGAGCGACTGCCAGTGCCGATACAGAGGTAGCTACAGCCGTGGACTACCGTTCTGCGTCTGCTAGTATAGACTGGATGATAATGATATAAAAAATATATATATATCACTACTGCAGGACAGGTATATATTGTATAATGACGGACCTGCTGGACACTGTCAGCACTGCAGACTCCTAAACTACTAGTATGAAGAAGATAGAGAAAAAAAAACCACCACAGGTAGGTATACAATTATGGACGAGCGACTGCCGACACAGAGGTAGCTACAGCCGTGGACTACCGTACTGTGTCTGCTAGTATAGACTGGATGATAATGATATAAAAAATATATATATATATCACTACTGCAGGACAGGTATATATTGTATAATGACGGACCTGCTGGACACTGTCAGCACTGCAGACTCCTAAACTACTAGTATGAAGAAGATAGAAAAAAAAAACCACCACA
This sequence comes from Pseudophryne corroboree, assembly GCF_028390025.1. Classification (NCBI taxonomy): domain Eukaryota; kingdom Metazoa; phylum Chordata; class Amphibia; order Anura; family Myobatrachidae; genus Pseudophryne; species Pseudophryne corroboree. The sequence continues at coordinate 1,152,256,792 of NC_086444.1, forward strand.
GGTAGGTATACAATTATGGACGAGCGACTGCCGACACAGAGGTAGCTACAGCCGTGGACTACCGTACTGCATCTGCTAGTATAGACTGGATGATAATGATATAAAAAATATATATATATCACTACTGCAGGACAGGTATATATTGTATAATGACAGACCTGCTGGACACTGTCAGCACTGCAGACTCCTAAACTACTAGTATGAAGAAGATAGAAAAAAAAAAAACCACCACAGGTAGGTATACAATTATGGACGAGCGACTGCCAGTGCCGACACAGAGGTAGCTACAGCCGTGGACTACCGTACTGCGTCTGCTAGTATAGACTGGATGATAATGATATAAAAAATATATATATATCACTACTGCAGGACAGGTATATATTATATAATGACGGACCTGCTGGACACTGTCAGCACTGCAGACTCCTAAACTACTAGTATGAAGAAGATAGAAAAAAAAAAAAACCACCACAGGTAGGTATACAATTATGGACGAGCGACTGCCGACACAGAGGTAGCTACAGCCGTGGACTACCGTACTGCGTCTGCTAGTATAGACTGGATGATAATGATATAAAAAATATATATATATCACTACTGCAGGACAGGTATATATTATATAATGACGGACCTGCTGGACACTGTCAGCACTGCAGACTCCTAAACTACTAGTATGAAGAAGATAGAAATATAATGAATGACGGACCTGCTGGACACTGTCAGCAGAATGCGTTTATAGAATAAAAAAAAAAAACACCACACGAGTGTTTAACTTTTTCAGGCAGACAATATACTGGTGGTCACTGCTGGTCAGTCACACTGGCACTCTGGCAGCAAAAGTGTGCACTGTTAAATATGTACTCCTGCTATAACTGCTCCCCAGTCTCCCCCACAATTAAGCTGTGTGAGCAGTGAGCACTACTCAGCACAGTCAGATATACATAGATGATATTATCATGCAGCACACTGAGGCTGAGCACAGATATGGTATGTGACTGTGTATCGTTTTTTTTCAGGCAGAGAACGGATTATATTAAATAATAAATAAAACTGGTGGTCACTAGTATAACTATCAGCAAAACTCTGCACTCTCTGAGTACTCCTAATGCTCCAGTAAATCAAGTGTCTCACTCTCTATCTAAACGGAGAGGACGCCAGCCACGTCCTCTCCCTATCAATCTCAATGCACGTGTGAAAATGGCGGCGACGCGCGGCTCCTTATATAGAATCCGAGTCTCGCGATAGAATACGAGCCTCGCGAGAATCCGACAGCGGGATGATGACGTTCGGGCGCGCTCGGGTTAGCCGAGCAAGGCGGGAAGATCCGAGTCTGCCTCGGACCCGTGTAAAAAGCGTGAAGTTCGGGGGGTTCGGTTTCCGAGAAACCGAACCCGCTCATCACTAGTTTCAATGCAATCGCAGCACCTGTATCAATTCAATCAGCTGGCCCTCCTGGTGTGGTAACGTCGTTATTATACATACCAGAAGTAAAGACCTGTAGGTTACCAATTGTGTTTTGGCAGTTTAGGCTACTCACAATCGCAGCATGTCTATCCGGAGTCCGACATGCATGTTTCGCCTGGGCGACTTTGTCAGTGACTATGGTGGTCATTCCGAGTTGATCGCTAGCTGCTTTTGTTCGCAGCACACCGATCAGGCAAAAAAAGACACTTCTGCGCATGCGTATGGGGCGCGATGTTCACACGCTACGTACTTTCACAACAGCCGATGCAGTTTCACACAAGGTCTAGCGACGCTTTTCAGTCGCACTGCTGGCTGCAGAGTAATTGACAGGAAGTGGGTGTTTCTGGGAGGTAACTGACCGTTTTCGGGGAGTGTGTGGAAAAATGCAGGCGTGCCTGGGGTAACGCAGGCGTGGCTGGCCGAACGCAGGGCGTGTTCGTGGCGTCAAAACAGGAACTAAATAGTCTGCTGTGATCGCAAGCTAGGAGTAGGTCTGGAGCTACTCTGAAGCTGCACAAATTTATTTGGTAGCCGCTCTGCGATCCTTTTGTTCGCACTTCTGCTAAGCTAAGATACACTCCCAGAGGGCGGCGGCTTAGCGTTTGCACGGCTGCTAAAAGCAGCTAGCGAGCGAACAACTCGGAATGCACTGTAACCCGCACTGTAACCAGCACTGTAGCCGACCCGCACTGTATCTGACTAGCACTATAACCAGCACCTATCTGACCTGCACTGTATCCAACCCACACTGCACCCTGCACTGTGTTTGTCCCGCACTTTAAGCCGCTCAATATGTAACTGTGTGTCCCAAAGTATTCCACACTGTTCCCCGCACAGTATCCTGCAGGTACGGAATGCTGTTTTTATGGTTGGGGAGATTTGGGGGAAAGAGAGTGCTGGCTGTGGTTATTATTGAGCAGAGCAACTATTGGAGCTTGATTTTTAAATAGAAAGTGCAGAGTCCTGTAGGTGAAATAATTGCTGTATTGTTAGTATTTTGGTCCTGGAGGGATTGTATTGTGGTTTCTTTAGTTAAGAGATTGATTGAAGTGGCAATTCTTCCATTTTCCCCTCTATATTGTATATTATCGTTATTGCTCAAACATGCTAGATATCAATGTCATATCATAAATACTGTATCTATGCCAGAAATTCACATTGGGCCTGAATCAGAGATGACTGTGATTGCATTTGCAACTGCATCTTTGTACGCAACGGCACTGCAACTATATGCTAATGCAGCAGGTGCTGGGATGTGTACAGAGCCGCCCACCAGCTGCCACGCTAATCCGCCACTTGTATACATAGATCATGCGCAATGACTGTCAATCACTCTTCGCCTAAGGCCCTGATTTAGAGATGGGCACAGTTCATAGAGCAGCTGTTTCTTTTAGCCCAGCTTCTGTACGACAATATGCAAAGGCAGCAGAAGTCGTCTTGAGTAAACAGAGGCCTCCCGCATGCCTGTGTGACCCCTGCTGCATCCGAAGATGCAACATCGTGTCACTTGCGTGAACATCGGTCATCTGGGTAACCCTCAGTTGATTCACACTACTGGGGCCAGTGAAGCTGCATTGAAGGATGCAGTCACTGGCCAAGCTACTCCAATAAAATGGGGTGACACGCCCCCATTATCGGGAACGCAGCCCAGCTCTGCCCATCCCCAAATGCTGGCAGTCTTGTCAATCAGTGTAATCATGCATGACCTGTTCTAAATAATCCATACTACTTCCAGCCAGTATAACATAAGTTTGATAAATTGCGACTATAAGGTTTGTTTTTTTTATTGCTGGAGAAAGCAGTCCACTGACACACTCCCCCTAGTCCGAAATGCTTGTGCCTATCCTACATAAAACATACCTCCTAATATATACAAATACCAAAGTGGAACAAAATGCCCAAATGCCAGCCCACAATGCAACCAAGCCCTGTCTCATTGACAGGCCTTGAAACACTTTTTGATGAAATGTGAGCATTTCAATGGCAACCAGTTGGGATTGTCCCATGAAAATAAGGCCAGCTGGGAACTATGACTACACACATTCCAACTGTACTGATTTCCACGAGATGGTCCCATTTTTCTGGGACTGTCCCACCTGCAGGAACCGGATGGGTGGGAGCAGAGCCGGATTAAGGGGGGAGCCCAGGGGGTATGTTACCCTGGGCCCCCCAAATCTCAGGGGCCCCCTGGACGACCTGTAGGAATCTTTCACTTTAGCTCCAAGATCACGCAGCTTCTGCTGCTGCATTGCTGCTGTCATTGGGGCCAGCACTCAGTGCAGCAGCCAGTCACAGCTGCTGAACTGGTCATCTCCCACTGCCACCAATGGGCTGCGGTGAGGATGCCTCTACTTACTCCCCCCCCCCTCGCGGGGACTCCGGCCCCTATGCTCAGTGAATCCCCACCCCCTTCTCTCCTCTTCTCTATGGGCTGTAACACACGCGCCGGTTTCTCCCGTATGGCAAAAAGCCGGCCAAACTTTGTCCGGCTTTTTGCCATCCGGGAGAAACCGGCAGAGTCTCTCACACACCACGGCTTTGAGCCGTGTGTGATGCTGTGCGCATGCGCAGCATTAGACACGGCTTGGGAAAAAAACGTTGTGTGTGAAAACTCCCCTTCACACACACGGTTTACTGGCTGCAAAGACGGCACAGCGCCAGCCCGGCAGCCGGACCTTCCAGTGGATAATTCCGGCTGCAACCCGGCAGCCGGGCCGGGGCCGTGCAGTGTGTAAGGTCACTACTCCTCACACTATTCATTACAATGCCGGCACGGTAAAAAGCCATCCGGCTTTTTCCCGGCCGGCAAAAGCCGGCTCGTCTGTTTCAGCCCTATGTGCTGAAACACACTACCCGGCTTTGGCCAGCCGGGAAAAAGCCGGGCGGCTTTTTCCCGTGCCGGCATTGTAGTGAACAGTGTGAGGGCTAGGGTCCCTTCACACTGCACGGCCCGGCCCGGCTGCCGGGTTGCAGCCAGGTCTCACCACTGGAGGGTCCGGCGGCCGGGCGGCCGCCGGGCCGTCTTTGGAGCCAGTGAACTGTGTGTGTGAAGGGGAGCTTTCACACACAACGGTTTTTTCTGAAGCCGTGTCTGATGCTGCGCATGCGCACAGCATTACACACGGCTCAAAGCCGTCCTGTGTGCGAGACTCTGCCGGTTTCTCCCGGATGGCAAAAAGCCGGACAAAGTTTGTCCGGCTTTTTGCCATCCGGGAGAAACCGGCCAGTGTGTTACAGCCCTTTGTCTTTGCTTATTCTGCTCTAGTCTCCACCCCTTCCCTCTCCTCCTCTCTTCTACCCTATCTGTGACTGTCTCTCCTTCTCCCCATGAGCTCCAGCTCCGCAGTCTGCTGATAGTCTGAGACCAGGCAGCAAACTTCCTACCGAGGTAAGTATATGGGGAAGTGTAGGGGGCTATATTAATGCAGTCTGACTGGTGTTGTATTAATGTTATATGTGGGGGTTATGTTAAGAGGATGGGGGTGTATTAACATTATGGGGACTATACAGTATTACTGTTATTGGGGTGGGGGTGTATTAATATTATGGGGGTATATTACTGTTATCTGGGTGGTGGGTTGGGGTGGGGGTGTATTAATATTGTGGGGGTATATTACTGCATACTTGCCTACCTGCCCCCCTCCATGGGGGAGAAAATGCTCTGTTCCTGGACTTTCCTGGTAATGTATGATTGCCATCACCTGTGGTGAAACACTTTTCTTATCAATTAACTAGCTCACCACAGGTGATGGCAATCATACATTACCAGGAAAGTCCAGGAACAGAGCATTTTCTCCCTCATGGAGAGGGTCAGGTAGGCAAGTATGTATTACTGTTATCTGGGTGGTGGGTTGGGGTGGCAGTGGCAAACGCAGGATTTGCATGGGGGGGTTTCCAGAACTGGGCGGAGCCAATCACAGGGGTGGGGACTGAGGTGACCCAGTATATGCTGGGTCCGTAAAACTAGTGTGTCTGTGTGTGTGTGTGTGTGTGTGTGTGTGTGTGTGTGTATATATATATATATATCTACACATATATATGCTTGTGCCATTATGCCACAGTTTACACTGCACCACTGGCTGTTGGAGTGATGCAGGTCGTTGATTAAGTGGATGCATTAAAATCATTTATACTAAAGTCCTGGAGTGCCATGTCCTGTCTTGGACATTTGTTTGTTCTGACTCTTCTACATATATATATATATATATATATATATATATATATATACATATATCTACACACACATATATATATATATATATATATATATACATACACATACATATACACGGGTGGTCTTCAGTATGCCGGCGGTCGGGCTCCCGGCGACCAGCATACCGGCGCCGGGAGCCTGACCGCCGGCATACCGACACTTATTCTCCCTCGTGGGGGTCCACGACCCCCCTGGAGGGAGAATAGAATAGTGTGGCGCGCGTAGCGAGCCCGCAAGGGGCTCATTTGCGTTCGCCACATTGTTGGTAAGCCGGCGGCCGGCCTCCCAGCGCCGGTATGCTGGTCGCCGGGAGGCCGGCCGCCGGGAGATCGTAGTGAACCCATATACACATATACATAGCATATTAAACATGCATACATATATATATATATATATATATATACACACACATACAGTACACATATATATACACATGTATATATATATCATATGTGTGTGTGTGTTTATATGTATGTATGTATATACATGTGTATATATGTAGGCACATGGATATATATGTACTATAATTAAAATAAAGTAAATTTTTATTGCACTTGCAAGTGCCACCAGGAAGACAGCAGGCTGCAGAGGACGCTAGACAGTCATTAATAATACTCATGCAGCTATAAAAAAAAAAAAAATAGTGGAGGGGGGTTTCTGGGTACTCGGAAACCCCCCCTGGGTGCGCCACTGGGTGGGGGTGTATTAATATTATGGGGGTATATTACTTAGAGATGAGCGGGTTCGGTTTTACTCGGATTTACTCGGTTCTCAAAATGACATCTTTTTGGCTCACGGACGTCTCGTGTTTTGGATAGCCAATAAGAAAAATCCGGATAAAACCGAACTGGCGTTAATTCTGGCGTTACATCCGAACCCGCTCATCTCTAATTTATTACTGTTATCTGGGTGGTGGGGTGGGGTTATATTAATACTGAAAGGTATATTCAATTACCCCGACTTGCTGTCAGGTGTACTGTATCACCGCCGGGGGCTATCTAATTAGCCCCGATAAGCCGGCGTGTGCCGCGGCTTATCTGGGATTTTGTTTCACATGCCTCCGGCAGGCAAAGCAAAATCCCCGATAACAGCCCCGTTTTTGTCCGAAAACGGGGCTATTTCACCCGTAAACACACAGGTTTCACTGAACCTGTGTGTTTTCGGGTGAAAATGCACTTTTTACTGGCCGACTAAATCAAATAGTCCAACCGCAGCACCCGAAGAAACATCAGGGGTTTTTACTCCAGATGTCTCTTTGGGGGTAATTGAATATCCCTTTGAGCCTGATTTGGAGGTGGGTGGATTTGCAGTAGCTGCAGCAGCTGCTACTACGTCTTTATGCTAATGCCACAGTCGGTGGGCGCCCTTATGTGACGTCCACCAGCTGTAATGCAAATCTGTCGATGTGTGCATGAAGACGGGCCATCGATCAAACATCGGTTGCACCATCAGACATTATAGAATCCCTTTGGTGCTCAGAATGTCCATTTGATCATGGCTGCCAGTGCCAATGGAACTGCGTCTTATGACGCAGTCCCTGACATTGACACGTCTACCGCCATTAACCACTATCCAATCACCTCCCAGGAACACCTAATGAAATTGAATGGCTATCCATGCAATGCAGATATGTGTCTCCTGGTGGTAACGACTCGGACATATTATATTGGCCCGACTTGACATAGTGCTAGGGTTCATATATTCATAGGATTCTGTACTTTTACATATCTGCAGATTTGAAGGCTCGGCCATCGAAAACCAAGTATCTAGAAGAGGAGGCAGTGGATTGGAGCAGATGCCCCCAGTAAGTAGCTCTGACATGCACCCACCCACACATTATAAAATACACACACACGCACGCACGCACGCACACACACACACATATATAATATATATATATATATATATATATACTGTATGTATGTGTATATATATATATATATATATATATATATACACACACACATGCACACACACACACATATATATATATATATATATATATATATACTGTATATACACACACATGCACACACACACATCACAGCAAGGTGTCCGGCTCTCCCTGTAGAATAAAGCCATCAGCGCCGGGTGCCCGCACACTCTGAATCACATATATCCCCACATAGTGCAGCACTCCAGGCGGCTGAAATAAACACTATAACAGCGGCATATATATGCAACTTTTCAGTGCCTGACGAAAGTACCACCTATAAACGGCACTGAAACGTTACCAACTATATGCTGCTGTTATAGTATTTATTTCAGGCGCCTGGAGTGCTGCATCGTGTGGGTATATATGTGTGTGTGTGTGTATCTTCTTCTGCCTGCCTCTTTATTAGGGGCCCCCCTGACTGAAGTGCGCCCTGGGCCCCCCATAGTCTTAATCCGGCCCTGGGTGGGAGGAACTCTGACACTGCTGCAAGGCAACGGAGAATGGATGACGGGTGCATGCAGGTGCCGTGGGACAGCGACGTTACCACCCTCAGGGCCCTGTGTGACATACTTGGCACGCCGATCCAATATTTATGAGAATGCAGTGTGTAGCTGGCAGGCACCCAGCCAATAGCAGTCTGTAATGTAACGCCAGTGTATGATGGTCACAGGAGACAGACTCCACTTTGGTTTGTGGTGTTTAGCCAGAATATGCAGCCTGACATTCCTCTGGAATTAGCAGCGTCCAGCTGGGCAAACATAACCCAAACACCTTGGCTCCAGTATTCGCCAAAAAAATGAAAGACTGCGTAAGGAATATAATATGATAGCAGCAGCATAAACACGCCGTCTGTGCTTGCAGAGCGCTGCTTGGTGCATCACTTTGGCCTGCAAGGGGTTAAGGTTTTTTGTAGTGGGAGGAACGTTGAGTGAGGAACTGGTAGGCCATTGGCCGGATTGTGGAAAGGGGCTGTACAGCCTGGATATAGGTGGCTAACCCACCATTTCCTGCCTCTTTCAGTGTCTTCACGCAGGCAGTGCAAGTATTGTTCATTTATTCAGTAAATATACTTTAATTTTTCTTCTCTTTTTTCCTTATCTTTTTCCTTATCTTCTCTTTCCTATATTCCTACTGCTACATTCATCCTATTCCTAACTTTTTTATTCTTCTTCTCCTACTTACTGCTTGTTTTTTATAACATATTGGAGGTGATTGCTGGGTATTCCCCCACCCCCCCTTGCTGTGACTCCTCTCCCCCCTGGACATGTCGGGGTTACGAAACCCCCCTTCCCGTCCTGCACGCAGCGCTGGCCTCCCCGCCCGGCTGTTAGATTCCCCTGATGTTCCGCCGGGTCGGGGAAGCCCTGCTGCTGCGGATGCTGTATCTGTGAGGGAGACCAGGGCTGTGCGCGGCCGAGCTCGGCCGCCCGCCCGCGCTCCCCCACGTGTGTCCTCCCCGTCTCCTTCCCCGCTGCGATCAGCGGCTGGCGACGGAGCTGCTGGGGCTGCCATGGAGACCAGGGCTGTGCGCGGCCGAGCTCGGCCGCCCGCCCGCGCTCCCCCACGTGCTTCCTCCCCGTCTCCTTCCCCGCTGCAATCAGCGGCGGGGGACGGAGCGCCGGGGAGCAGGAGAAGCCTCAGGCGGCCTGCCAGGGACGGTGTTTTACCGTCCCTGGCCCCGCCGCTTCTTACAGCGGGTGGCCGCGCGGGTCACGTGGGGCGGGGGCGGAGCTCCCGCCCGGCGGCCCGGCGGCTCTCCCCACTTCCCAACACGGCTGCCTCAGTTAATGGGCGGGTGGGGGGTCGCGCGGCAGATGGATTACTGCCTGCGCGTGCGGACAACATGGCGCACAGCAGGGGGGCCCACATGAGGCATACCCCCTCTGTGCCACTACCCCCCCCACCCGTGCGGTCAGCGCCCTCCCGCGTTGGGGTGGGGCGTCGCCCCCGCTCCGCGCCAGCGGGGGGGGCATTATCCATTACAGATAGTGCGGGGCCGGCCGTACGGGGGCGGCCCGCGCCCGCCCGCGGTGTGCCTGCCCGTCCGACCTCCCCTTTCGCGGTGGGGCCCGGGGCGTCGGGCCCATCCAGGACGCCCGCCTTGGCAAGTGGCTCGGCCGCCGCCCGCGGCCGCGCGCCTCCTGGCAGACAGCGGGCGGGGTCGCGCCTGCCAGCTAATCACCCCACTAGGGGGCGGCGTGCGCAGGCGGATCACGACCCAGCACCCACTCCCCGCATCCATTTTTCAACTGCCGACGCTTCCGCGGTCAGCTCTCAGTCCGACGTCGGACTCCTCCCTTCTAGTGGCGACGACTCTCCTGTGGCCGACGCTCGGGTCGGTAGACAGTCGAGGGGTCGGCAGTCTATACGCGGTCTGGCGCAGCCAGACGGTGGTGCCATGATTCCCGACAGTGAGGGATCCTCCGGATCCTTGCTCCCGACGGGAGGTTTGCGTACCGCACGTCGGGCGCATGACGCGCGGAGGAGGTCCGTCCTTACTTCACCTGCCCCTGCGACTGCACCCTTGGTGGACGCCTCCGTCTTGTCCGCCATTTGTGCCGCTGTAGTGTCAGCGGTGGCTCCCTTGTTATCCTCCGTACCCGGGGGACTGGGGCGGCCCACCGCTTCCTTGGCGGATAGCATTGCGCAATCCCTTATTCCACTTCTGTCTACTGGGGCAACTACCCCCCCTTTTGCCCCGCTCCCGGTGGCTGCGGGACCGGAGGCGGTGCAGGGGAACAATGTCTCCTTTGTCTCCCCAGCCACGGTAGTCGGATCGGCAATGGAATCCGCCGGTGTATCCACGAGTCGTTCGGTGGCCGGAGGCGCGGACGGCGTGCCCTCTCGAGCAGGTGAGTCTTCCTCGGACCCTGACTGGTCCAAGGGGAGCGCTAGCGGCTTGGGTTCGGGTACTCGCTCCAGCGCCTCTAGCATAGGTAGCAGCGCAGGCAGGATTTCCGGCAAGCGCAGTAGGCGCAGGCGTCGGGGCACAGATTCCTCCCTTGCCTCTACTTCCTCGGAGGGTCTGTCCTCCTCAGATGGCGGCTTGCACAGGGTGAAGCGTCGTAGACAACGCAAGCGGCGGTATTCCACCTCGTCCGCGTCCCAAGTATCGGTGGAATCAGACACCGTGCACTGCGCCAATACGGCGGTGCAACGTGGACTCAGGCCCCGGATCCGGGACCGTATCCGTAAGGGCCAATATGTGAACATTTTTGCCCTTACCAGCGACGATCGCAAAGCCTTGCTTTCGGCTAAGAAAAAGGGGCAGGGTAGCGAGGACACTTTGCGGTCCTACCAGAATTGGGTCCGCTGCATGTTGATCTTTGCGGCGTGTTACCTAGAGACGCGCCCGGATGAACATATGAACGTGGTGCGCTATCAATTTCTTATACACGTTCTGTACCATAAGTACAAAGGGTCTGCCTGGCGGCGCTACGACGAGGATTTCCGACGCAAACAACATGGCCGGGAGATCTATAACTTTGGTAAAAAAGACGTGGAATTGTGCTCTGAACTGACACAAGGTCCGGCCGCCACAGATGACGGCGGCTCGGCAAGACGATGGGCAAAAAAACCTGCCTCTCGTTCTGCCGGCTTTCGCGGAGGCGCAGGGCGCGCGGGGCATGGGAAATGCTTCGCTTTTAATAATGCACAATGCGACTTGGGGGGGCGATGTCGTTTTCGCCACTCCTGTATCAGATGTGGCGGGGGCCACGGCATTAAAGATTGCCCCAGTCCTGGGACCGGAAGTGCTTTTGGCTCGCAGCCCCGACAGAGTCGCGCTCCCGCGGCCACCGGCGCTAGCCACAGCTCCCACCCCAATTAGACTTTGCGCGCTCATTCCCTGGCTGCGACGATACCCGCGGTTGGGGGACGCCCGATTTTTACACTCAGGTTTCGCGTCGGGTTTCCCCTTGCCGATACATGGACGGGTGGGTCCTGGGACGGGTACTAACCTGCGTTCGGCTCGGGAGTTTCCGGACGTGCTCCGGCACAAGGTAGGGGCGGAGGTTACCTTAGGGAGGATGATAGGCCCTTTCCGGGAGCCCCCCTTGCCAGACTTGGTCTTGTCCCCCGTAGGCGTAGTGCCCAAAAAGACAGCGGGCAAATTTCGCCTCATCCAACACCTTTCCTGTCCTGCGGGGTCCTCGGTTAATGACGCTATCCCTGCTGACCAGTGTAGGGTCGTTTACCTGTCCTTTGATTCGGCCATTGACACCGTACGGTCTTTTGGCCCAGGGGCAGTTATGTGTAAGTTGGACATCCAGTCTGCGTTTCGTCTCCTTCCGCTGCACCCTTCCGCCTTCAGGTTTATGGGTTTTAAGCTGGACGATGGGTACTACATAGATCGGTGCCTCCCTATGGGTTGTTCTATCTCTTGCGCCTACTTTGAGAGATTCAGTTCCTTCCTCCACTGGTGTCTCCAGCAGGCAACGGGGGAACGGGGAATTTCCCACTACTTGGACGATTTTCTGTTTATCGGCCCCTCAGACTCCCCTCGCTGCGTCAACCTGCTGCAGGGGGCTCTGGCCCTCTTTGCGCGCTTCGGGGTTCCGGTTGCACCAGAAAAGACGGAGGGACCCTCCGCCTCCTTGGTTTACCTCGGGATCCAGATTGATACGGTCAGGGGTCTCTGTAGGCTTCCCTCGGACAAGGTGTTGCGTTTACGTGACGGTATCATATATGCGCTGTCCGCGGGCAAGCTCACTCTCAAACAGGCCCAATCCCTATTGGGCCTGTTTAACTTTGCTTGCAAAGTTATCCCCATGGGCAGGGTTTTCTGTAGAAAATTGGAACGGGCTACCGTGGGGGTTAGACGCCCGCATCATTTCCTCAGGTTGTCCCTCGAAATCCGTCGGGATCTAAGCATTTGGGACGAATTTCTTGTTCGTTTCAACGGCACCTGTATTTGGCAGGAGGCGATCGTGTCTAGCCCGACCCTGGAGCTTTTCACGGACGCCTCCGGCGCTTTCGGGTTTGGCGCTTACTTTGCGGGTCGTTGGTGTGCCTCTCCTTGGCCGCATGCCTGGCTTCGCATGGGCCTCACTACGAACATGCTGTTGCTGGAAATTTTTCCTATTCTGGTCGCTTTAGACTTATGGCGCTATGCCCTGCGTAATAAACATGTTGTCTTCTGGTGCGACAATCTGGGCGTGGTTTTTGCCATCAACCGCCAAAAATCCACGTCCTTGCCGGTATTGCGGGTCATTGCGCAGATAGTCTTGTTATGCTTGGTCAACAACATTACGTTGCGAGCAAAACATGTCCCTGGCGTGCGTAACGAAATTGCAGATGCCCTGTCACGCGGCGATTTGCAGCGATTTAGGCGCTTGGCTCCTGCAGCTCTCCTCCATGGGGAATTATGTCCTGCTTCTGTGTGGCAGGTCATCCACCCGGAATGGAGGCGTTAGCCCACAGGTCATTGGCCCCTGCAACTTTTGCGGCCTATCGGGCCGCCTGGGAGCGGTGGTGTCGCTTCATCCGGGAGAGAGGCCAGTGTGGTAAGACCTCTCATGATTTACTTTTAGATTACATCTGGGTTCTGTACTCCGACGGTATTTCGCGGGCGTCTGTTAACAGGGTTCTGGCGGGTATCTCTTACTTTCTGCAGCTGCGGGGGGAAGCGGATTTTACGAAGTCCTTTTTCCTCCGGCGGGTGTTGAAAGGTTGGGCTCGGGCCACCCCGCCCCTCCCGGATACCCGCCAGCCGATCACCGGTGCTTTGCTGAGGCGGATTTTGGGATCCCTACCGAGCATTTGCTTTTCGGGATACGAGGTTCGCCTCTTCCGGGCGGCCTTTACTATGGCCTTCCACGGTGCGTTCAGGGTGGGTGAGCTGGTGTCCGTCTCTCGGGCTTCGGTCTCGCCCATGCTGGAGGCCCACGTCGTCATCCGCCCCGACGGTTTATGGTGCAAAATTCAGCGATCCAAGACTGACGTAGCCGGCAGGGGGCAGTGGGTTCGAATGGGTCCGGCTCGTGCGCGGGGCATTTGTCCAGTTTCCGCGGCCCGGGCATATTCGTCCATACGGCCTCCAACGCCCACCGGGTGGCTCGTCCACTGTGACGGCGCCCCGTTGACCAGATATCAATTCCGGTCGGTTTTGGGGCGTTGTATTTTGTACCTGGGTCTATCTCCGGCCGACTATGGGACTCACTCTTTCCGCATCGGCGCTGCTTCAGCTGCCGCTGCGGCGGGTTGGTCCGAGGTCGAAGTCCGGGCACTGGGTAGGTGGAGGTCTGGTGCAGTCAGACGCTATATCAGGCCTTTTCCTCCCAGTGCGCCCCTTTGAGGACTAGCCGCTCGTCGCAGTTGCACTTGGTGATTGCGGGGGCCTTGAGGAATTTTTGTTTTATCGTTGGTTTTAATTTCGGCTTTTGCCGGCTAGCGAAGTTTCGTTTTTGCCTCAAGTCAAATTGGGCGGCCCCCCCCCCCCCACACTCCCCCCCCGTTAGGGCTGCAGTCAGGTTTCTCATTTACATACCTTATGTATATCATTCCTAACCTTAGCACACCTTATTTTGCAGGGCGGCGGTTAGATCCGCACTTTCTATGGTTTGTCGGCCATTCCTACATCTACTGGCTGTCCGTGTCGGCTCTGGCTTGCGACACCGCCCGGTTTCCGGAGCTGCAGGCTGTGCGCTGGTTGGGGCGTAGAGGCCTCCGCTGGGATGGCCTGCGGGACTGGCTTCGGGCGGCAGTTGGCCGATTTGGGTACCCCCTGATTTTGGTCTTGCACCTGGGGGGCAATGATCTGGTACGCCGCTCTGGGCTCGACATTCGCCTCGAAATCAGGTGCCAGCTACTGGAACTCATGGCTGACTGGCCGTTTTGCCTCATCCTCTGGTCGGACATCGTTCCTCGGCGGTCTTGGCGCGGAGCCTTTAACCCCGGGGCGATTGACCTGGTTCGGAGGAGGGTCAATTCGGTCGTTGGTCGTGCTGTCCTCCAGCATGGCGGGCTGGTTGTGCCGCACGGTGGCATTTCCTACCGTGACCCGACACAATACCGGTCTGACGGGGTGCATTTGTCCCCGGCTGGCATGCTTATCTTCCTGGAGGACATTATTTACATTCTTAGGTCCCTATAGATAGCTCTTTTCTGTTCATAGTTCATTAAGTCTCTCTAGTTAGTTTTTCTGTTTTTGTTGTATGGGTTTTTAGTTCGGTGGCGGTGGCAGGTTTGTAACCTGGCAGTTGGCCGGTTTTCAGAACGGTTACTTAAGTTTAATGATGAGTTCACAGTTAGTCAGTTTGGGTGTATTTATAGGTAATTTATATCTTTTAGAATTAGTTTACGGGCATCATTTTCACAAGTGGGCCCATATAATTAGTATAAAACATATGTGGATGTCGGGGCCGGTGGCCCAACTTTTATCCCGTAGGGGCGGAGCGTACCTCCGTCCCTGCAACCGTTGGGGGACAGGGGTAGTGGCAGAAGGTCGACCCCTGTCCTTGGATTTTTGATTCTCGATGTCTGGGATGGAGGCAGCAGGCCGATCCCGGAACATCTGGGGCAGGAGGCTCCCTAACACATATGTTTTTTACTGCTTGTTTTTATAATGTTTATCACCCATGTTACATTTATTATGTTTAACCGTTCTTCTCCTCGCCACCTTTAGTTAGAGAGGGAAGTCTGCATTTTAGTTTTAGTATTTAATAGGCCTCCCTCTCAGTCAGAAAATAAAAGCTGACCCCTTTCACGCCAACTACAGTTGTGGTGTCTTTATTTCATAAGATAAGTGTGCTTGAGTGGCGCGTGGAAGCATCTGACGTGTGAGGTTTAAGACTGCGTAAGGAATATAATATGATAGCAGCAGCATAAACACGCCGTCTGTGCTTGCAGAGCGCTGCTTGGTGCATCACTTTGGCCTGCAAGGGGTTAAGGTTTTTTGTAGTGGGAGGAACGTTGAGTGAGGAACTGGTAGGCCATTGGCCGGATTGTGGAAAGGGGCTGTACAGCCTGGATATAGGTGGCTAACCCACCATTTCCTGCCTCTTTCAGTGTCTTCACGCAGCCCGCCCTCCCGCCCCCAAAAAAACCGGAACAGAGTTGGTTTTGGTTTTACTATGGGGTTCTTTGTGTCGGCTTTCGGTGGCCGGTTTTCAGAACGGTTACTTAAGTTTAATGATGAGTTCACAGTTAGTCAGTTTGGGTGTATTTATAGGTAATTTATATCTTTTAGAATTAGTTTACGGGCATCATTTTCACAAGTGGGCCCATATAATTAGTATAAAACATATGTGGATGTCGGGGCCGGTGGCCCAACTTTTATCCCGTAGGGGCGGAGCGTACCTCCGTCCCTGCAACCGTTGGGGGACAGGGGTAGTGGCAGAAGGTCGACCCCTGTCCTTGGATTTTTGATTCTCGATGTCTGGGATGGAGGCAGCAGGCCGATCCCGGAACATCTGGGGCAGGAGGCTCCCTAACACATATGTTTTTTACTGCTTGTTTTTATAATGTTTATCACCCATGTTACATTTATTATGTTTAACCGTTCTTCTCCTCGCCACCTTTAGTTAGAGAGGGAAGTCTGCATTTTAGTTTTAGTATTTAATAGGCCTCCCTCTCAGTCAGAAAATAAAAGCTGACCCCTTTCACGCCAACTACAGTTGTGGTGTCTTTATTTCATAAGATAAGTGTGCTTGAGTGGCGCGTGGAAGCATCTGACGTGTGAGGTTTATGAGAATTGGAATTAAGATTGTGTATAAAATCCTTTTTAGTATGCAGAGGCTCAGTGGCCTTCCACCGAGAAAAATGATTCAGTTATTTAAAGATTAGTCATTTCACATTCATACGCAAGGCCAGCGCTGAGGTTTAAAACGTTATCTAGTGAGGAGAATGTAAAACTTTCCACACAGAGTCCGGGGCGGAGTGCTGCATGCACACCCTGTGGTAGTATAACATTACACGTGTGCAGGGGGTGTGAGTAGATCTTTCATTGTTTCTGAAGTGAGATAAATAAAACCAGTTTAAATACTTCAAAGAACTCTGTGACCTTGGAAAAATCATTCTCTTCCTGGTGCAATGGGTGCAAGAGAGGGGAACGTGGGAGCGTGCTAGATATAACTAGTGATGTGCACCGAACATTTTTCTGGTTTTGTGTTTTGGTTTTGGATTCGGTTCCGCGGCCGTGTTTTGGATTCGGATGCGTTTTGGCAAAACCTCCCTGAAAATTTTTTGTCGGATTCGGGTGTGTTTTGGATTCGGGTGTTTTTTTACAAAATCCCCTCAAAAACAGCTTAAATCATAGAATTTGGGGGTCATTTTGATCCCATAGTATTATTAATCTCAATAACCATAATTTCCACTCATTTCCAGTCTATTCTGAACACCTTACACCTCACAATATTATTTTTAGTCCTAAAATTTGCACCGAGGTCGCTGGATGACTAAGCTAAGCGACACAAGTGGCCGACACAAACACCTGGCCCATCTAGGAGTGGCACTGCAGTGTCAGGCAGGATGGCACTTCAAAAAAATAGTCCCCTAACAGCACATGATGCAAAGAAAAAAAGAGGCGCACCAAGGTCGCTGTGTGACTAAGCTAAGCGACACAAGTGGCCGACACAAACACCTGGCCCATCTAGGAGTGGTACTGCAGTGTCAGGCAGGATGACACTTCAAAAAAATAGTCCCCAAACAGCACATGATGCAAAGAAAAAAAGAGGCGCACCAAGGTCGCGGTGTGACTAAGCTAAGCGACACAAGTGGCCAACACAAACACCTGGCCCATCTAGGAGTGGCACTGCAGTGTCAGACAGGATGGCACTTCAAAAAAATAGTCCCCAAACAGCACATGATGCAAAGAAAAAAAGAGGCGCAATGAGGTAGCTGTGTGACTAAGCTAAGCGACCCAAGTGGCCGACACAAACACCTGGCCCATCTAGGAGTGGCACTGCAGTTTTCTAGCGAGAGGATGAGTGCTTCCATCCTCATGTGAAGCTGAACCACTAGCCATGAACATAGGCTAGGGCCTCAGCCGTTCCTTGCCACTCCGTGTCGTAAATGGCATATTGGCAAGTTTACGCTTCTCCTCAGACGCTTTTAATTTTGATTTTTGGGTCATTTTACTGAACTTTTGTTTTTTGGATTTTACATGCTCTCTACTATGACATTGGGCATCGGCCTTGGCAGACGTCGTTGATGGCATTTCATCGTCTCGGCCATGACTAGTGGCAGCAGCTTCAGCACGAGGTGGAAGTGGATCTTGATCTTTCCCTATTTTACCCTTCACATTTTTGTTCTCCATTTTTTAATGTGTGGAATTATATGCCAGTATCAATAGCAATGGCCTACTACTATATATACTGCGCACAACTGAAATGCACCACAGTTATGGATGGATAGTATACTTGACGACACAGAGGTAGGTAGAGCAGTGGCCTACTGTACCGTACTGCTATATATTATATACTGGTGGTCAGCAAACTGTGTAAAACTGAAATGCACCACAGGTATGGATGGATAGTATACTTGACGACACAGAGGTAGGTAGAGCAGTGGCCTTCTGTACCGTACTGCTATATATTATATACTGGTGGTCAGCAAACTGTGTAAAACTGAAATGCACCACAGGTATGGATGGATAGTATACTTGACGACACAGAGGTAGGTAGAGCAGTGGCCTTCTGTACCGTACTGCTATATATTATATACTGGTGGTCAGCAAACTGTGCAAAACTGAAATGCACCACAGGTATGGATGGATAGTATACTTGACGACACAGAGGTAGGTAGAGCAGTGGCCTACTGTACCGTACTGCTATATATTATATACTGGTGGTCAGCAAACTGTGCAAAACTGAAATGCACCACAGGTATGGATGGATAGTATACTTGACGACACAGAGGTAGGTAGAGCAGTGGCCTTCTGTACCGTACTGCTATATATTATATACTGGTGGTCAGCAAAATTATGCACTGTACTCCTACTATATACTACAATGCAGCACAGATATGGAGCGTTTTTCAGGCAGAGAACGTATAATACTGGTGGTCACTGGTCACTGGTCAGCAAAACTCTGCACTGTACTCCTCCTATATAATACTGGTGGTCCCCAGTCCCCACAATAAAGCAGTGTGAGCACAGATATATGCAGCACACTGAGCACAGATATGGAGCGTTTTTCAGGCAGAGAACGTATAATACTGGTGGTCACTGGTCAGCAAAACTCTGCACTGTACTCCTCCTATATAATACTGCTGGTCCCCAGTCCCCACAATAAAGCAGTGTGAGCACAGATATATGCAGCACACTGAGCACAGATATGGAGCGTTTTTTAGGCAGAGAACGTATAATACTGGTGGTCACTGGTCACTGGTCAGCAAAACTCTGCACTGTGCTCCTCCTATATAATACTGCTGGTCCCCAGTCCCCACAATAAAGCAGTGAGCACAGATATTTGCAGCCACCTGAATAAAACTGAGAGGACGCCAGCCACGTCCTCTCACTATCATTTCCAATGCACGAGTGAAAAATGGCGGCGACGCGCGGCTCCTTATATAGAATCCGAATCTCGCGAGAATCCGACAGCGGGATGATGACGTTCGGGCGCACTCGGGTTAACCGAGCAAGGCGGGAAGATTCGAATCTGCCTCGGAACCATGTAAAATGGGTGAAGTTCGGGGGGGTTCGGATTCCGAGGAACCGAACCCGCTCATCACTAGATATAACACCATTTTAGTTTTATGATTGAGATGTGTAAGTCTACACTGAATTTGAATAATGGTGTGTACACACGTTGAGATCCTTGCTATGCCCGATTTTCACTTGCGATTTCCCTTGAACTCCCCGGAGCCCAGATAGCACAGATTTTGACTAACTTTTCTTGAGATATGGACTATGTGTGTTTACGATTTTGGCTTATGTGAGATATCATTGACATGTGAGATGAACTAGATAGTACACCGACCTAGCAAGGATTGACTTGCCTGCACAGTCTATCTTTTCTTGCGATGCCGACCTGGCGGGACCGCGCATCGGGATCGAATCGGGATCGCAAGGTGACTTTCACCTTGCGATCTGCACAAACTTTTCTTACGATTTTGACTATATAGTCAAAATCGAAGGAAAATATCTCACCATGTGAATGTGGAGATGTGTCCGGTCCCCCGAGACACATCCCTTCAGCGGCACGCAGGGGATCTGTGTCCCCTGCGGAAGTGTGTGCGGGGCAGCGCTGGGGCAGTTGGTCTGCCCCCAGCGTTTGTCCGTGGGCAGGAGCGGCGGGTGTCCGGTGCAGGGATTACCCTTTTCCCTGCACCGGACCGGAGGCTGCGTGAGGATTCAAATGTTGGCGCCCTCCGGGAGCCAATCGCGGCTCCCGGAGCGGCAGCCAATCAGAGAGGGACGCGGCGAGCCAATCGGCGCTCGCCGCGTCATAGGCCCCGCCCCCGGCGTCTGACGTCAGACGCCGGGCGGGACCGTGAAGAAAAGGCCGCGCCGAAGAGCGGCAGAAGAGACGACGGGCGGGAGCGGAAGAGAGCGGGCGCGCAGAAGAGCGCGAAGAAAGAAGACGGGCTCGGAAAAGAAGATGTCCAGCGGCGGCTGGACGCGGCGCGACGACGGCGGCGCCGCTGGCCAGGACGGGCCAGCGGCCGAAGATTAAAGAACAGCGCCGGAGGGGTCACCAGGGGTGGGAAGCAAAGGGCTGCCGAAGCTCCCCCGTGGTGCCTCTCCCAGCGGGTCAGGTAGGCCCTTATCAGGCGCCCCTGTACCCGCCCCTCCCTAGACCACCGGGTGTTCGGGCAATAGGCCCGTGGGCACAGTCAGGCCCTCCCGGCCTGTGGGCATTGAGTCGGGCCCTCCCGGCCCGTGGGCATTGAGTCGGGCCTCCTGGCCCGTGGGGGCATATAGTCGGGCCCTCCTGGCCCGTGGCCAAGTAGGTACAGATAAGGTGACCCTGGGCATTAGGCCCAGGTCACCCAACGGGCACCGGTTAGGCGGGCACTAGGCCCGGGGCACAAGCCAGGCACTAGGCCTGTGGGGCATTAGAGGGCATTAGGCCCTAGTGTATTTTGGCCATTAGGGAATATTAAGGTGACCCTGGGCACAAGGCCCAGGTCACCCAACGGCAGCAAGTTAGGCGGGCGCTAGGCCCGTGGGCGAAGTCAGGCCTCCGGCCTGTGTGCAGTTAGGGGGCGCTAGGCCCAGCGAAGCAGTGGTTTCCCCGAGGTGAGTACAGGTGGCCCTGGGCGCTAGGCCCAGGCCACCCTGAGGTAATTAGGTGGGTGAGCTGTGCGGCCCCCACTACGGGGTGTTCTGAGTCGGGTAGATAAAGGGACAACACCGTGTTAAGTTGTATTCCGATGTGTGTGGTTACCGTGCAGGGCAAATTGCTGTTATGAGGTTTGTGCTAGTTATGTTGCACCACACCCACAGAGCTAGTTTGAGGGCTCTGCCGTTGTAGATAGTATAGGGTGTGACACTAGGGTAGAGTTAGGCCCTGCACGGCTGTTTCTCTTTGCCTCCTTACAGGGACCTGTAAGTGGAGAAGATCGGAGTGCAAGACTTGTGCCGGTGAGTAGCATCCGTGTACGTTTGTCCCTTGTTTGTCCCCGAGCGCCGGAGTCGGGATTGCTCACGGACGTGAGAATCCTTTTCATCACACTACGTGCGAAAGCGCGAGTGTGTGAAAACTGGGTGGCTGAGGCTTTGTGCCGGTGATGACCATTCACCCAACCGGTGAAGGTCGCGGCCACCCCTGGGGTATCCCCTGTTCCAGCGGAAGAAGGGTCGATACCCCCTTTAATGTAGACCATTCTCTCCTCAGCTCGGTCGTCGGTCAGCTCCGAGAGGGAATCGCCGTGTCCGGATCCGAGTGAAGATTTCCAGGTCCGTTGAGGGTTCCGGTACCTGAAGGTGAGAGAGAGCGGCGCCTGGTGAGTACCGAGTCTACACCTGCACGGCAGCAGGCACCACACGCACGCACCCCGCATTACCACCCTCTCACACTTGGCGTAGTCGGCAGGATCAAAGAGACCGGATTACGGACACGATGTGGAACGCCACCAAGAAGACCTCCCTGCGGACGGCTCCGGAGAAGACTCACCCACGGTCGCGTGCGGACCAGAGCGACTGGGTGACGGTGTCTGGGGCAGACATCCTGAAGATGGTGCAGCGGTCGGTCCAGCGTGGAAAAGAAGAGCGCCGGGAGAAGGGGCGCCAGAAGGCCGCTGTGACGCCCTGCAAGAGATGTCGGCAAACAGGGCACTTTGCCAGCGAGTGCACTTGGCGAGAGACGTCCCCAAAGAAGGTGGTCCAGGAAGCGGACCGAAGACGTCAGAAGGGCCAAGCGAAGGAGTCCCGATGTTTGCTCTGCGGAAACTACGGGCATGAGCACAACAGTTGTCCCTGGGACGAAGAGTCGAGCCAAGACGAGGTTGATTCCTGGTGTGAAAACTGTGGAGATCCCCGACATCGGCTCCTGGAATGTCCATGGACGGAAGACAGGACGGACTACGAGGCCACGGTGAAGCAGATGACGGAGTCTCGTCAGCAGCTTTGGGACCGGGTGGCTGCAGAGCCTGTGTGTACGCTCTGCGAGGCGAGAGGACATGCGCTTCCCGATTGTCCGTGGGATGAAGACCGGAAGATTGCGGATGGTCGCGCCCAGAGATGGGAGGAGGAAACCAGGGAAATGGAGCGGAAGGCCTTGCTTGAAGTTAGTTCGCAGGTGCCCATTTCCTCTGAGCCGGAACCAACGGGTGAAGATTCCCCAGTGAAGGAGGTGGACCAGGAACCCGTCTTGGAGAAGGTGGCAGTGGCCCTCCCTTGTTGGAATTGTCGGCGACCAGGACATGCGGCCAGTGAGTGCCCCTGGGAAGATGCCGCGGACCTACTCTGTCCCAGGAAAGTGACCCCAGTAAGGCAGAATCCTTTCCCGCATGAGGCGGAGGTGGACGACTGGGAGGTGAAGAGACCACGCTGCGAAGAAAAGCGTGAAGACCCAGTGGCTGAGACGTCCGGAATCTCCCCGCGATGGAACCGTCCGCGACCAGGACGTGCGGAACAGGAGTGTCCTGGGTACCAAGAGATGCCAGCGGAAGCAAAGGAGTACGCTGAGGAAGTAACGATGCCAGCGGAAGCGAAGGAGTACGCTGAGGAAGTAACGATGCCAGCGGAAGCGCAAGAGTACGCTGAGGAAGCAGAGGTGCCAGCGGAAGCGAAGAAGTACGCTGAGGAGGAAAGTAATACCCCAGTCCAGATATCGGAGGAGGACTCTGACTACGGTGAGCTGTCCGCCGACGAATCCCTCCCAGAACAGATGGAGGACGACTCTGGCATCGGAAGCGCCGACGAGAGTGACTGGCAGGATCGGGTGGAGTCATGCTTCCAGTTGAATGCCCTCCGTGAAGAGGAGGAGATAGTCCTGGAGCAAGAATACCTGCCAGGAGTGCCGAAATGGACCGACGTACGGGGACAGGACTGTGATGCCGTGGGAGGACCCGTTCCAGAGGAAGACACAGGACCTTTGGAGATGCCCCACGAGGAAATTCGACATATGATGGCTGTTGCCCGGGAGGAAATGTATGCCCCGGAGGATTCCGCTGTTGGATGGTGGTCGGTACCACGCCCTGAAGACAGGGACGATGTCCCAGACGATCTGGAAGGCCAAGAGTGGGGGACTGCTGTCCCCGTGGAGGAAGATTCCCCTTGGTGGCCCACGTTGAGCGACCGTGGGGAGATGCCACTTCCCCAGAGGATCCACCGATGGAGGTCAGGAGGAACGAAGAAGGGGAACCCGGAGCTGGAGGTGGAAGGATGTGGGGTCACGGCCTGTCCGGGCTGGACCCTTGAACACAACCTCGCCGGAGGGACCTCGGAATTCCCTGACCCGCGGACAATGGACGTCGTGGAGAACTTTGTAGGGACTACAAAGGAAAAAGGGGGGGGAAATGTGGAGATGTGTCCGGTCCCCCGAGACACATCCCTTCAGCGGCACGCAGGGGATCTGTGTCCCCTGCGGAAGTGTGTGCGGGGCAGCGCTGGGGCAGTTGGTCTGCCCCCAGCGTTTGTCCGTGGGCAGGAGCGGCGGGTGTCCGGTGCAGGGATTACCCTTTTCCCTGCACCGGACCGGAGGCTGCATGAGGATTCAAATGTTGGCGCCCTCCGGGAGCCAATCGCGGCTCCCGGAGCGGCAGCCAATCAGAGAGGGACGCGGCGAGCCAATCGGCGCTCGCCGCGTCATAGGCCCCGCCCCCGGCATCTGACGTCAGACGCCGGGCGGGACCGCGAAGAAAAGGCCGCGCCGAAGAGCGGCAGAAGAGACGACGGGCGGGAGCGGAAGAGAGCGGGCGCGCAGAAGAGCGCGAAGAAAGAAGACGGGCTCGGAAAAGAAGATGTCCAGCGGCGGCTGGACGCGGCGCGACGACGGCGCCGCCGCTGGCCAGGACGGGCCAGCGGCCGAAGATTAAAGAACAGCGCCGGAGGGGTCACCAGGGGTGGGAAGCAAAGGGCTGCCGAAGCTCCCCCCTGGTGCCTCTCCCAGCGGGTCAGGTAGGCCCTTATCAGGCGCCCCTGTACCCGCCCCTCCCTAGACCACCGGGTGTTCGGGCAATAGGCCCGTGGGCACAGTCAGGCCCTCCCGGCCTGTGGGCATTGAGTCGGGCCCTCCCGGCCCGTGGGCATTGAGTCGGGCCTCCTGGCCCGTGGGGGCATATAGTCAGGCCCTCCTGGCCCGTGGCCAAGTAGGTACAGATAAGGTGACCCTGGGCATTAGGCCCAGGTCACCCAACGGGCACCGGTTAGGCGGGCACTAGGCCCGGGGCACAAGCCAGGCACTAGGCCTGTGGGGCATTAGAGGGCATTAGGCCAGAGATGGGAGGAGGAAACCAGGGAAATGGAGCGGAAGGCCTTGCTCCGAGAGGGAATCGCCGTGTCCGGATCCGAGTGAAGATTTCCAGGTCCGTTGAGGGTTCCGGTACCTGAAGGTGAGAGAGAGCGGCGCCTGGTAAGTACCGAGTCTACACCTGCACGGCAGCAGGCACCACACGCACGCACCCCGCATTACCACCCTCTCACATGTACACACCCTAAGAATTTGGTGGGACCTTGTAGAAAAACACCAGTGATGTAGCTAAAGGTTCCTGTGCCCTAAAAGACCCAATGACAGGGTTCCCCTAAATTGCTTGCACCCTACCTGTTTATCAGTATGTAATGCACAGGTTCTCAAACTCGGCCCTCAGGACCCCACACGGTTCATGTTTTGCATGTCACCTGTAGAGTTTGAGAACCACTGATGTAATGCATAATTACCTACTTTTCTGGTCTCCTTTCTGAGAGAAGCCTAGACAGGAGATGCTGCTTGGCACTTCAGGTGCACTCATGTCACTAGGACCCAGGCCCAAAATGGTGTGATTCGTAGGCCTGTGGGAGGGGCATGGCTAAATGATGCAATTCAAATCATTTAGCCCCGACCCTCAATTTGGCGCAGCGAATCCCTATGTAATCTCTTCCACATAGGGAAGATGTACAAATTCCTGGAAAGTGATAAAGTTGATAGAGATAAAATACCAGCCAATCAGCTTCTAATTGTTATGTTACAGTCTGTGTTTGAAAACAAGTCTTAGAACATCTGCCCACCTGCCCACTTCACTAGGAAGCGGGTGGGCTGTGGCCAGTCTTCCGTGAGTGCGGGGGACTACCCAAAGAATTGTAAGTTTCCCGCAATGTGCGTGTGAGTAGGCAAGTATGGTGTAGTGCTACTGCCACCTGATGCTGTATTACATATGGAGCTGTATTATATATAGTATAAAATATAAAGGTTCCTACCTTCAAAAATGCCCAGTTACAGCAATTCATGGCCTCCTGGAACACAAGCATCTTCTTTTACACATGTATCCCTAGTGTCTGTTTCCTGGGTAGGAATGCAGTGACAACCACTTGCCTTTTGAACCAAACATGATATATGTTTGTCTTGCTATCTCCTCTTTCATTTCAAATCAGTGTTGTAGCACCAGATTTATGACTAATAGCTGCCCCGTTCAGAAAGGGTCATCCATGTCGGCACAGCTGGGGCTGGTGGGGGCAGAGCCGGCCCTAGCCAATTTGATGCCCTAGACAAAATTTTGTCAGGTGCCCCCTAGCACCACCGCTAGTTCTGCATCTGACCCACCAACACTCAGGCAGTGGGGCCCACTGGGGGGTTACCCTGTGGGCCAGTACAACCCTACATGATGCCACACAGTAATGCCCAAAATACACATAATTCCACACAGTAATGCACCTGACACATATATCCCACATTAGTAATGCCCATAGTACACATAATTCTACACAGTAATGCACCTTACACATATGCCCCACATTATTAATTCCTATAATACCCATAATTCCACACAGTAATGCACCTTACACATATGCCCCACATTAGTAATGCCAATAATACCCATAATTCCACACAGTAATGCATCTTACACATATGCTCCACATTAGTAATGCCCATAATACCCATAATTCCACACAGTAATGCACCTTACACATTTGCCCCACATTAGTAATGCCCATAATACCCATAATTCCGCACAGTAATGCATCTTACACAAATGTTCCACATTAGTAATGCCCATAATACCCATAATTCCACACAGTAATGCACCTTACACATATGCCCCACATTAGTAATGCCCATAATGCCCATAATTCCACACAGTAATGCACCTTACACATATGACCCACATTAGTAATGCCCATAATACCCATAATTCCACACAGTAATGCATCCTACACATATGCTCCACATTAGTAATGCCCATAATACCCATAATTCCACACAATAATGCACCTTACACATATGCCCCACATTAGTAATGCCCATAATACACATAATTCCACACAGTAAAGCACCTTACACATATGCCACACATTAGTAATGCCCATAATACACATAATTCCACACAGTAATGCACCTTACACATATGCCACACATTAGTAATGCCCATAATACACATAATGCCACACAGTAATGCACCTTACACATATGCCCCACATTAGTAATGCCCATAATACCCATAATTCCACACAGTAATGCACCTTACACATATGCCCCACATTAGTAATGCCCATAATACACATAGTTCTACACAGTAATGCACCTTACACATATGCCACACATTAGTAATGCCCATAATACACATAGTTCTACACAGTAATGCACCTTACACATATGCCACACATTAGTAATGCTAGTAGCTTTTTTATAAAACTTACTTTTGCTTGCTGGCGTGCTTGCAGTCAGTGTGTGCGCCCATGCAGCTCCCTGGATCAGTGCCTGCGTTTTGTGAGATGGGGTGGCAGGATGGATGGGTGAGTGCTTGCGCTCGCACCTGTTAAAGGGGCACCTGTACAAGGGGTGTGACCTCACAGGGTATGCCGTCCTTTGCAAGCCTCACCCTTTATTTTCGCTTGCTCATTAGAAACAGCAGCAATGTCCAGATACTGCCACACTTGCTGGTTATACAAAAAGACCAGTATCAAACATGTAGGAACTATCCATTCTCTTCACTGTTCAGTGTGTTTGCTGGTGTCTGTTACTACCGGCAACTGCATGCCCTTTATTTTATACTGTGGAAGCCATATGCTCTGCCCTCCAGTCTGACGTATCTGAAAGTCACACTGCACTGATGTTTCATATAGAAATAGTGCAACGCAACTTACTGACCACGTTACAATGCTGGATGGCTGGGGAATTTTACGGCATGGACTGACTAGGAAATAAAGTGTGGGGAGAACACTGCCCATGTTAAGTCCCTGCAGACACCTAGGGTTTGCACAGGGATAAGGGACACACACAGGATGGCAAGGTCCCCCTCCCCCATGTGCACAAGCAGTATAGGTGATGTCAGATTTATGTGAAGCAGTCTTCCAAAATACACATGTGGTATCATGAGGAGCCATCCAGTAGTAACTTTATATAGTCAGTGATAGGTCCAGGAATTGCAATTACCGGGCTTCTGCTGTCTGAGGTCTTACAAGTCAAGGGCATTCAAGCATGTCGGAAGGAGTTTAAGGGACAGTGTGGATTCTATTTGACAAATGTAAACAGCAGTGTATACAAGTACTGATTGAATAAATTTGGAAAGTAACAGTTAGTTTGCAGACTGTCCCTCCCAGCATGAGATACTGCAGGGACATGCTTGGATGCCCCTAGACATGCTTGGATGCACAAGGCAAATGCCTAGCCTGCCTGTAGCTAAGGCCAGCTCTGGGTGGAGGCGAGGCATGTGGGAGTAATGGGTGGCAAAGGTGGGCAGTGTCGGGGGGTATGATGGCACAATTGCATTATTGTGGCCCTGTCTCCTTCTATACAATGCTGAGCTTGTCTGCATTGTAAAGAAGGGGCGTGGCTACGATTACTCAAAACACACCACGGGGTGCACGGTTGGCCGCTTTACTCAGGAAGTGAGCTGTGCTAGGCAGACTCACTTGCAGGAATCGGAGACTTGAATGCTCTTCTGGGCATCCGAAAGCAGCACCCAAGATTCGTAGCCTCTCGGTCGTTCCGGGATAGTTAGGTAAGCATGAGCTCCAATTTACAGCTTCTCCTGTGCTTGCATCACATATTCCCCTGCACTGTTTTGACCTGTGGGACTGGACACCTGCGGTTCATAAACAAAATATATATGGTACAAAGCACCTGAATTGGCCAGTTGGCTTCCTGACCTATGTTCTACTGAGAATTTAACATTTTGCAACACCAAGATCCATATTGTTTTTCTCCCATTGCTCTACTTATTTTCAGACATCCATTTCAATGGAGTATGACTGGCAATCAAC
Organism: Pseudophryne corroboree; assembly: GCF_028390025.1. Taxonomy (NCBI): domain Eukaryota; kingdom Metazoa; phylum Chordata; class Amphibia; order Anura; family Myobatrachidae; genus Pseudophryne; species Pseudophryne corroboree. The sequence goes on from NC_086444.1 coordinate 1,152,285,187, forward strand.
CTGAATTATCTTCCTAAAAGGTAGTATCTGAGTGCTTCTAATGCCCATTTAGTTTCCAATGCTTCTTTTTCAATAAGGGCATAGTTTATCTAATTTAATGTGCATTTAATTTCCTAATTAAATAAATAAAAGGATGGTCTTCACCCTCTTTGTTCTGAGATAGAACATCCAATGCATTTGTTTGCACCACAAATTCACATTTAAAGCCTGGTGTCATCAACACTAGTTGGGTGCACCAAGCTACCTGAAAAGCCTTTCCTGCCTCAGGGTTTCATTAACCATAACTGACTGTTTGTTGTTTAAGGTTAGTCAGTCAATGGAACAGCAATACTGGAAAAATTGGGTATAAACCTTTTATAATACCGTGATTGTCACCTACTTCTTATTTATGGGTCATGGACAATTTTGTATTGTCTCAATTTTATTAAGATGGTGCTATATCAAGCCTCTGTCTATGGTCTATCTAGGATGCTTCACCTCTTCCCCTCTTTCATGCCTAAGCCACATTTTAATGGGATGGCTGTCAATCCTGCCTCACAGATGGAGTGCAACACTGCTTGTACTCTTGGTAAATGAGACTGTATATAAGGACAATAGATGATCACAATATTAAGATAGGCAGATGCTTACTATCTATATGACTTTATATTTTTATCCATCATCCTCTGAAAGGTGGAGGGTGTCCCATGTAAGCCAAATGGCAACATCTTGTATTGGAACAGACCTTGCTGTCTTTTCTTTTGCATTGTCTGTCAGCAGCACTTGCCAAGTTGCCAGTACCCTTTGTTCCCATCCCTTTAATAAGTCATCCACATTAGGCATTGGGTAGGCATCACAGTTAGACTTTTCAATTTACAGAAGTCATTGCAGAAGTTCAAGCTCCTATCGGGTTTCGGATAGAACACATTGGGACTTGACCACACTGTGTAACTCTTCAATTATAGTTGACTCCAACATTTTTGTTGTTGTTGCTATGTGTGTACTAATTTGTTGTATACACAGCTGGTAAACAGTAGACACCAGTGTAAAATAAGTACTTGAGACACAACAGCTAGATAGACTTAAACAGGAGCTTGGGAGTGCACAGGTATTGTACATGTATACTCACAGTTACACAGACAGGTACAGGATATGGATAGGAGCATGCAGTGGACCGGACAGTCATCTATGTGCAGCAGTAATGCAGGATATTGCAGGGTCACACAGGAGCTAAGTACTACACCTCCATGTAGTACTGTGATGCTCAAGCATTGTGGCAAGTTGGGGCTTTGCATGCACAGGAAGCCTAATGGAGGCCATTTTGGTAAAGGACAGATGCTTCAAGTAATGGAGCATCATGGAGGTAAGTGCAGTAGTGTACTACATATACCTACATTTTTTAATTTCTTTAGACACCAATTCACATGGGGCTTTTGGTATTCTTTAGGGCTTTAGGTCACCTTAACCCCTGGTTTAGTGATTATGTCTTATATTTACTGTTGTTTTACCAGATAAGTCAAAAAATTAACCTCTATTTTCTATGAAAAATTATTTAGCCTCATGCTGGCAATAGTTGAGTGGGTTTTGGCTACTATTACTATGGGAACCAAAGGTACTGTGGTTACCGGAGGAATCGGGGTGACTGGACAGAGATAATCTATCCTTCCAAGGTATTATAATATTTACATAGTAGATCTGTTAGGGCTTTCTTTTCTGAGGCTGGTACACTTTATAATTAACCTCACTCTATGATTTCAAATGGTCCTTGCTACTTGGCCAAAAAATTACTTTCTACTGTAGTAACCAAAACAAGCACTCTGTTCCCAGAAGAAAAGTTGTGCAATTGGGCATTACGATTGTACACCCTCTGTTGTGCCTGTTCCAAGTTTTCACTATCGGAACCACTACAGCTATTCTTTCCTGAATCTGAGAAATATGTTCAAGAACACTTTTATAAAGACTGGGTTGCCCCTCCCATGTCTCGCTTACAATATCCAGAAATCCACTTGGGTGTCCCCATACAGGAACCCAAAAGAAAAGAACCCCGTGGAGGATTGTGTAAGCTCTCTAATGGGCAGCAATAAATAGGGTAACAAATAATCCCAACATTACCCATCTTTATCCACCACTTTCTTTAGCATATTCCTTAATGTTTTGTTAAAACTCTCTACTAAACCATCAGTCTGAGACACCATAGAGCTTCATCCTGACTTCCACTTCTGTTACATTTTGATACTCATATTATCTCAGAGAAATTACTGAATGAGGAAGAGCATCATAAGACCACCTAACTTTGTTCACTCCATCCCCGACCAGTCTTGCCCAGGGGTCCCACTCCAGAGCCCAACAAGACACAGATTCTGACATACTGTAGAGCTCCTGCCACAAATATTATTTGATAAAACCGTAGTTGTCTACTGTTAGAAAATTATTTCTGGGAGATGACAGTGATCTCACACCCTGCTATGTTCGAGCAGGGTGTCTAGTGCCATGTAGGACTTGCCACCACGTAGCCTGTACTTTATGTGACATTACACCTTGTATAAGGGTTTTTGGCTTTCTTTCAAGGCTCCTTCATATTGTTACTTTAGTATGCTGCTGACTTTTACCAATTAGTACAGAAGTTATTTAAGAAGTTCACATGAGCTTTGATACGCTGCTGAAATACGCTGCTGAAATATTTTATCATTGCACTTTTTACTCTTTAAATATGAGTTTGTTTGCATATTCCTGTAATTGTCTGTAATTAAAAACTGGTTGACACTATGCTGAGTCTTTTTCCACGTACTGTATGTATAAATCCCATGGGGTGAGTGACCTGTGAACAATGATTTATACTGGGTGAAAAGAGTATAGTGTATATGTTCGTCAGTAAAGGAACTTGTGAGTGGTGGAGCCAGACGCAGTTTCTGTGTGCGGTGTGCGGTCTCTGGGGGATTACAGGGATACTGGCTGTAATGACATATGCCAGCCCTTAAGGGGGCTGGAGTGACGCATGAGGGGGCTAGAGCGACACATGAGGGGCCTGGAGTGACACATGAGGGGCCTGGAGTGACACATGAGGGGGCTGGAGTGACACATGAAGGGCCTGGAGTGACACATGACGGGGCTGGAGTGACACATGAGGGGCCTGGAGTGACAAAAGAGGGGGCTGGAGTGACACATGGAAGGCTAGAGTGACACATGTGGGTGGAGTGACACATTGGGGGAGGAGTGACAATTGAGGGGGCTAGAGTGACACATTGCGAGGTTGGAGTGCACATTGGGGGGTTGGAGTGACAAATGAGGGGGCTGGAGTGACACCTGGGGAGGGCTGGAGTGATATAGGAGGGGGCTGGCTGCAGTGACACATAGGGGTCTGTCCTGGAGTGACGCATGAGGGGCCTATAATGACACGTGAGGGGACTGAAGTTACATGTAAAGGGTTGGAGTGTATTCTCTGGATGTGTTTTTTTTTCAGTGTGCTTATGTGGATGCGGTTTTATCAGTGTATTTATCTGGATGCGGCTTTATCAGTGTATTTATGTGGATGCGGCTTTATTAGTGTATTTATGTGGATGCGGCTTTATCAGTGTATTTATCTGGATGCGGCTTTATTAGTGTATTTATGTTGATGCGGCTTTATCAGTGTATTTATGTGGATGCGGCTTTATCAGTGTATTTATGTGGATGCGGCTTTATCAGTGTATTTATGTGGATGCGGCTTTATCATTGTATTTTATATGGATGAGGCTTTATCTGTGTACTATTTATGCGGATGAGGCTTTATCAGTGTATTTATGTTGACGCGGCTTTATCAGTGTATTTATGTGGATGCGCCTTTATCTGTGTATTTATGTGGATGCGGCTTTATCAGTGTATTTATATTTATGTGGATGCTGCTTTATCAGTGTATTTTTTGTGAATGCAGCTTTTCTTCAGTTGATTTATGTGGATGCAGCTTTATCAGTGTATTTATGTGGATGCGGCTTTATCAGTGTATTTTATTACGTGGATACAGCTTTATCAGTGTATTTATGTGGATGCGGCTTTATCAGTGAATTTATGTGGATACGGCTTTTTCAGTGTATTTCAGTGTATTTATGTGGATGCGATTTTATCAGTGTATTTCAGTTTATTTATGTGGATGCGGCTTTATCAGTGTATTTGTGTGGATGCGGCTTTATCAGTGTATTTCAGTTTATTTATGTGGATGCGGCTTTATCAGTGTATTTCAGTGTATTTATGCGGATGCAGCTTTATCAGTGTATTTTATGTTGATACAACTTTATCCCATGTATTTATATGGATGCGGCTTTATCAGTGTATTTATACTTATGCGGATGCAGCTTTATCAGTATTTATATTTATGTGGATGCTGGCTTTATCAGTGTATTTATGGGGATGCAGCTTTATCAGTGTATTTATGGGGATGCAGCTTTATCAGTGTACTTTATGTGGATGCGGCTTTATTTATCAGTGTATTTATATTTATGCGATGCGGCTTTATCAGTGTATTTATATTTATACGATGCGGCTTTATCAGTGTATTTATATTTATGTGGATGCGGCTTTATCAGTGTATTTATGTGGATGCGGCTTTATCAGTATATTTATGTGGATGCGGCTTTATCAGTGTATTTATGTGGATGCGGCTTTATCAATGTATATACGTTGACACGGCTTTTTCAATGTATTTGATGATTTGATGTAGATGGAGACGGGGGGGGGGGGGGGTTGACATACACTGACTGGGGAAGGGGGGTTATTTGAGAAAGGGGTCCCCAAATTGGTGCATTGCTTAGGGCCTCACAGGATCTACATCTGCGTCTGAGCTGATTACATTATTATCACAAGTCAATATGAAAGAATAAATCCACTCTTATTGACCTAGTACTTCCCAAGCGTTATGATACAGATTTCAGTGACTACAGATCTGATTTTTTTTAAGTTGCAATAAGATGATTTATCCCCACAGGCCGCAGCGTCCCCTGGGCAATGCTTACCAGAGCTGCACTGACTCCTTGCCAGGGACCGCAGTCATATATGATTCAGAAATTTGTAGAAATATTTTGACATGGCCTGTGCTTTATGTACACATTTGTGGGAAATGGGCCAGAGAACGCCTGATCCAGACAGATCTATCCTAAATAGAGAGACGGCCAAATACGGTGCCAGGGGCTTGTGCCAACGTAAGTCATCCCTTTAATGAAGATGTTTGTATATTTTACATCAGTGGCATCACGGGCTAATAGTAGCTGGTGTATATGAAAACACAAGAATTCCAGGCAGAGGACTGATCCAAGTGTTGCTGATTACAGAGTTACAGAGTGTTACCCGCGTAATAATGAAATTAATGTTGCCCCTGTAATAATATATTAATGTTAATTAAAAAATATTTTTGGCCCATTAAATCATTTTGCATTTTCTGATGGGAATAAAAGAGATGATTAGGATGTTCCTTGCTCTGTATAGGCTAGAGGTACATGGCCCAGATTTATCAAACCTTGGAGAGTGATACATTTCACCAACCAATCAGCTCCTAACTGTCATATTTCAAACATAGGGGTTATTCAGGACGCATCGCTAAGCAATGTGACTGCAATATCCCCGTTGGTGTTGCCAATACAGACGTGCAGGTCCCGTCCTCCGCGTGCACGGCCCTGCCAATGCAATAGCATCATATTGGCTGCGAACACCTCTACCCGATTCACAGGTAGAGGCATTCGTGGGCAGAGGCGTAACTAAGGGGGGTCGAGCAGGGCACGTGCCCTGGGCGCTGTGGCAGGCCCAGCAGAAGGGGGCGCCGCTGGCCAGGGCATTGTACCTGCTCGCCCGCCCCCGCCTCCATTAACATGCTGCTGCTGCTGCCGCCAGGAGCCTGCTATGTGAGAACGAGGAGCAGCAGCAGCTCAGCAGCAGCAGAGAGTAACATGTGACAGTGGGGTCAGAGGAGCATGTGCTGAGCCCAGATTGGTGGAGCCCAGCACATGCTCATCTGACCCAAGCAGGGGGCGGGGCTACATCGGGATCTTCTGCAGCTCTGCTGCTCTTCTCCTGGGGCCTGGCTGGCAGTGGAAGAGGAGGGAGGAGCTGCTGGAGGCTGCAATTCATCAAGGTGAGGGCACCTCAGTGTGTGTGTGTGTGTGTGTGTGTGTGTGTGTGTGTGTGTGTGTGTGTGTCTCCATGCCCCCCCCCCCCCATCAGCAGTGTTTGTGTCTCCATGTCCCCCTCCCCACACCAGAGTGTCTCCATACCCCCCATCAGCAGTGTGTGTGTGTCTCCATGCCCCCTACCCCCCATCAGCAGTGTGTATGTGTCTCCATGCCCCCTACCCCCCATCAGCAGTGTGTGTGTGTTTCCATGCCCCCTACCCCCCATCAGCAGTGTGTGTGTCTCCATGCCCCCCTGCTCCCCTACCCTCCATCAGCAGTGTGTGTGTGTCTCCATGCCCCCTACCCCCATCAGCAGTGTGTCTCCATGCCCCCTACCCCCCATCAGCAGTGTGTATGTGTCTCCATGCCCCCCCACCCCCCATCAGCAGTGTGTGTGTGTCTCCATGCCCCCTACCCCCCATTAGCAGTGTGTGTGTGTCTCCATGCCCCCTACCCCCATCAGCATTGTGTGTGTCTCTCCATGCCCCCTACCCCCCATCAGCAGTGTGTGTGTCTCAATGCCCCCTACCCCCCATCAGCAGTGTGTATGTGTCTCCATGACCCCCCACCCCCCATCAGCAGTGTGTGTGTCTCCATGCCCCCTACCCCCCATCAGCAGTGTGTGTGTGTCTCCATGCCCCCCACCTCCATCAGCATTGTGTGTGTCTCTCCATGCCCCCCACCCCCCATCAGCAGTGTGTATGTGTCTCCATGCCCCCTACCCCACATCAGCATTGTGTGTGTCTCTCCATGCCCCCTACCCCCCATCAGCAGTGTGTGTGTGTCTCCATGCCCCCTACCCCCCATCAGCAGTGTGTGTGTGTCTCCATGCCCCCCTCCCCCCATCAGCAGTGTGTGTCTCCATGCCCCTCCATCAGCAGTGTGTGTGTGTATGTGTGTGTCTCCATGCCCCCCATCAGCAGTGTGTGTCTCTATGTCCCCTCCCCCCATCAGCAGTGTGTATCTCCATGCCCCCCCAACAGCAGTGTGTGTCTCCATGCCACCTCCCCACCAGCAGTGTGTCTCCGTGCCCCCTCCCCGCCAGCAGTGTGTCTCCATGCCCCCTCCCCGCCAGCAGTGTGAGTATCTCCATTCAACATCACAGGGGGGTTCGTCTACCGCATTGCAATGTTAATCGCATATGTTAGCATCGCTGCAGTAGGCGGCGATTGGTGGCAATGTATGTGAATACATCCCGCCCTCTCTGTCAGAATACAAGCACAGGGCGCTCAGGTGCGGTGCAGTCTCCCTGAAAGCAGCAGCATGGGCTCCCAGCGCATGGAACACACACAGAGACACAGAGTGCAATAGCGTGTGCTGAATGACGACGCAGTGGGAGGTGATGGTGTGCTGAATGACAACGCAGGGGGAGATGATGGTGTGCTGAATGATGATGCAGGGGGAGGTGATGGTGTGCTGAGTGACGACACGGGGAGGTGATGGTGTGCTGAGTGACGACGCAGGGGGAGGTGATTGTGTGCTGAGTGACGACGCAGGGGGAGGTGATTGTGTGCTGAGTGGTGACGCAGGGGGAGGTGATGGTGTGGCTGAGAGATGATGCAAGGGGTGGTGATGGTGTGACTGAGAGATGACACGAGAGGGAGATGATGGTGTGGCTGAGAGACGCAGGGGACAGGATGTAACACAGGGGACAGTATGTGAGTCTTGTTGAACCACTGTTGCATGATACTGACCTTGTTAATATTCCTACACAAACAGGCATCTTCCGGACGATCGGATCTCCTACATGAATAGTGAATACCGACTTAAGACGCCATCTGCCTCAGAGGATACAGTTCTTTAGAGGTTCCATATTGTGAGAAACCATCATACAGGTAAGGTGCATGTTTAATTGAAAAGAATGTTCCCAGTGTGACGTGAAACAGGTGGCGTGTCATGTTTTCACGGCCCATTTTCGGTTACCACGCCCCTTCTGGTATGTGACCATGCCCATTTTCCTGACGCGCGCCGCAGGCGCGCGCACACAATTTGTCGATTTGTTTCTAAGGCTTTTCTTTCCTTCTTTTTTTTTTTTTTTAGGTGGTCCTTTTTTTTTTAGGTGGGGGGTGTGGGTGTGTGTGTGTGTGTGGGGGGGGGGGGGGGGCGCCATTCCTAACCTTGCCCTGGGCTCCAAAAACCCTAGTTACGCCTCTGTTCGTGGGGTGGGGGGAGGGGGGGAGGAGAGACGATGGACCGTTGTGGGGGCGGCATGAGAAAAATGGGGGCAGGTCGTGGGGTTTTCAGGCAGCTGCATGACATCACATGCAGCTGCTCCAATGTAAAAAATGACGGTGAACCGCCTGCCTTCGCAACTTGGCTGCAGAGGCAGGGGGTCATCCACAGTTGCTGCGACCGCAATTGAATATTGAATTGCGGTCTCAGCCACTGGGCGGAATGGTCAGCGTGCTGGACGGCATTGCCCTGCAATGGGTGGCCCCCAGCATGCAAAAAAAAAGGATTGCTTTTTAGCAGAATCTGCAATCCAACCTGAATAACCCCCATAGCCTGTAACATGGCAGTTATCAGCAGATTGGTTGGTACCGTACTTTCTCACCATGCAAGTTATAACCCTCCAAAGCTTGATAAATCTGGGCCATGAAACAAAGCCACAAGAATATCTGTGCCATTAGGGGAGGGGCTGGAATTTGTCAGACCTCACAGCCACAACATTGGAGCCACTGTGCTGTTTCCAGTCTTTATTTGTATAGACGACAAACGGTGCTACATTTCCTGATGTATACAAGCTAGGATTTTACTAAATGTGATTTCTCATAAAAACTGAGTAAGGTTGCACGACAAGGCTTTATTCTCCCATTGCTGAATCCAATGGTGATAACAATTCCGGTTATGATAAAAAAATATGGTATGTTGGCTTGTCTTACAAATACAAAAAAGTTATATATTTGGGTAAAGCATCTTTACACTAGTAAGTAGTATAGGAGAAAAAGTGTAGTGCAAATTGATTGATTTCCAGTTGTACAAGGAATGTAACAAAAAAAGCAATCAGAGCAGCTAAAATAGAAAACAAAAAACAAATCGCAAAGGAGAGCAAAACAAACCCCAAAAAGTTATTTAAGTATATAAACGGTAAAAGGTTAAAAAGGGAGAATATTGGGCATTTAAAGTGCGAGTTGGATGTCTTGATTAATGATGATAAGGAAACAGCGGATCTATTTAATAAATTCTTTTCATCAGTAGTCATGAAAGAGGACAGGTTGACGAGATTAGAGCATAACATGAACTATAATAATGACCCGTTGCTTTGTACTTGGTTAAACGAGGGAGTAGTCCAGGAGAGACTAAGTAAAATTAAGATAAATAAATCTCCTGGGCTGGATGGACTCCACCCCAGGGTTCTTATGGAACTCAACATAGAGATATCGAAACCTCTATATCTGATTTAGATCAGGAATGATACCAAAGGACTGGCATATAGCAGAGGTCGTCTTGATATTTAAAAAGGGTAGTAAAACGATCCCTGGGAACTATAGACTGGTAAGTTTGACATCTATAGTGGGGATAATACTAGAAGGTATATTAAGGGATAGCATACTAGAGTACTTGGATACCTCCAAGGTTATTACTAGGAATCAGCATGGATTTGTGAAGGACAGATCCTGTCAAACTAACTTAATAAGCTTCTACGAGAAAGTGAGTGATAATATTGATCAGGGTCAAGCAGTGGATGTGATCTTTTTGGACTTCGCTAAGGCCTTTGACAAAGTTCCACAAAGGAGACTAATTCTCAAACTAAGAGAGATTGAAGTAGAACACACTATTTTTACTTGGGTGAGTAATTGGCTGTTTAATAGGGAACAGCAAGTGGGGATTAATGGGATGTACTCTGAATGGGCTTCAGTACTCAGTGGAGTACCGCAGGGTTCAGTACTCGGGCTGTTTAACATATTCATCAATGACCTAGGAGAGGGACTGGAAAGCACTGTGTCAATTTTCACAGATGATACTAAACTATGTAGAATAATTAATTCAGACAAGGATGTTGAGTCTCTACAGAATGACTTATCTAGACTGGAGGTCTGGGCGGATAAATGGAGAATGAGGTTCAATATAGACAAATGTAAAGTTATGCACTTTGGGACTAAGAACAATCAGGCAGCCTATAAACTAAATGGGGAAAATGTAGGGATAACGGTAGTTGAAAAAGATTTGGGAATTCTCATCGATAATAAACTTGGTAGTAGTACGCAATGTAAAAATGCAGCAACAAAGGCTAATAAGGTGTTAGCATGCATAAAACGGGGTATGGAGACAAGGGATGAGAAGTGTAAACCTGCCACTGTATAAATCATTGGTGCGGCCACACCTGGAATATTGTGTACAGTTTTGGGCAGCGCACTATAAGAAAGGGGTAGTATTCAGTTTGCCGGCTGTCGGGATCCCGGCACATAGTATACCGGCGCCGGAATCCCGACAGCCGGCATACCGACACCTTTTCTCCCTCTTGGGGGTCCACGACCCCCCTGGAGGGTGAATAGATAGAGTGGCGCACATAGCGCGCCGCTGTGCCCGCAAGGGGCTTATTTGCGCTCGCCCAGCTGTCGGTATGCCAGCGGTCGGGATTCCGGTGCCGGAATGCTGTCCCACGGGAACCCGGCCACCGGCATACCCTACTACACCATAAAAAAGATATCTTGGAACTCGAAAGGGTTCAGAGGCGAGCCACTAAACTGGTTAAGGCTTAAAAGGTTAGATATGTTCACACTGGAAAAGAGGCGACTAAGAGGGGACATTATTAATATTTATAAATACATTAAGGGACAATACAAGGATTTATCAAATGATTTGTTTACCAAAAAAACCCTACATAGGACATGAGGACACCCCCTGAGGTTAGAAGAAAAAAAATCCATTCTCAACAGAGAAAAGGGTTCTTCACAGTAAGAGCAGTAAGGATTTGGAATTCTCTGCCAGAGAAGGTTGTAATGGTGGACTCAATCAATACGTTTAAAAATGGACTAGATAAATTCTTAGAGGAAAAAATATCCAGGGACACAACATTTAATTAACAAAAAATAATAAATATACATTTATAATATAGGTTGAACTAGATGGACAATTGTCTTTTTTCAACCTCAACAACTATGTAACTATGTAAAAAAACAAAAAGACCTGTGAGTTCCTTGGGTGCTTAAATGGAAACTTTGAGCAGCACACAGCCCACTACCAGGACAGGAGGGAGAAGAGATGATTGGAGAAGTTCCAGCAGGACATCACAAAGGGCACTGCCAGGACAGGAGGGAGAAGAGATTATTGGAGAAGTTCCAGCAGGACATCACAAAGGGCACTGCCAGGACAGGAGGGAGAAGAGATGATTGGAGAAGTTCCAGCAGGACATCACAAAGGGCACTGCCAGGACAGGAGGGAGAAGAGATGATTGGAGAAGTTTTAGAAGGACACCACAAAGGGCACTGCCAGGACAATGTGTAGAGAAGAGGTGTCTCTATGATACAGTTACCCCCACCATGACCCATTTTTTACTAAATGTGATTTCTCATAAAAACTGAGTAAGGTTGCACGATGAGGCTTTATTCTCCCATTGCTGAATCCAAAGGTGATGACAATTACGTTTATGATAAAACTATGGTTTGTTGGCGTGTCTTACAAATTCAAAAAAGATATACATTTGGGTAAAGCATCTTTACACTAGTAAGTAGTATAGGAGAGACAGTGTAGGGCAAATTGATAAAAAAAAAAAAAAAAAAAAAGACCTGTGAGTTCCTTGGGTGCTTAAATGGAAACTTTGAGCAGAACATCACAAAGCCCACTGCCAGGACAGGAGGGATAAGAGATGATTGGAGAAGTTCCAGCAGGACATCACAAAGGGCACTGCCAGGACAGGAGGGATAAGAGATGATTGGAAAAGTTCCAGCAGGACATCACAAAGGCCACTTCCAGGACAATGTGTAGAGAAGAGGTGTCTCTATGATACAGTTACACCCACCATGACCCATTTTTTATAAACTGAAAATAATGTGCCCCCACGGTGCATTTCATATGTTGCAGATGCACCTATCTGGCCGCCAAGCACTGTAGTATTTGGAACTGCTCCTAGATTTGCTTTATGAGGCTATCTTTGTGGGAGTGCTTATCTGGAAGGTAATGTGGAATAAAATAAAATATCACTTTCACTGTCAAGCCTACTGCTAATTGTACAGCATCCATTAGGTAAGAGTGTGACAAAACAAAGACAAAGGGAGGTGTATTAATTAACAGTAATTTATTGACAGTTACCTTATAATGCAGGGGGGAACCATTAGCACATATAAACATACATGTTTTGATGTATGCAATATATGTACTGGCTGTTTGACCCGGCAGCGCTATGTGCTTCAGACGCCATGTGGCACCTGGGACTCAGCATAAAGCATCAAGCTCCTTCTAAGCCCACACCCAGACTCCCATTGGCTAGTTTCAAAGGAGTCTGGGGAGAGCTTAGAAGGAGTTAGATGCATGTATCTCCCCCAGAGCAAGGAGTCTCTATTTACTAAGCCTTGGAGAGAGATAAAGTACCAGCCAATTAGGTCCTAACTGCCATGTTACCAGGGCCGTCTTTTTGTATGGGCTCAATGGGCACTTACCTAAGGGTCCCAGGAGTATCAGGGCCCTAGGCTGATATCTGAGAATCCCCTCTTTACAGGGGTACCAGATTTTTGAAAATCGGCCCAGGGGAACCGGAAAAATGTGGCTTCAAACCAGTGGTCCCCATCCAAGCCTGTTAATTACCTTTCCTAGCCAGATATCTCGGGTTCTATCTGACTTATAATAATAATAATAATAATAATTTTATTTATATAGCGCTCTTTCTCCCATAGGACTCAAGGCGCTTAACAGATACATAGTACAGTAAATAATGAAGTACATTTTCATAAAATACAGAAGCATGAAGATACTAAAAGGGACAATTATGGGAATGCTTGAGTAAACAGAAAAGTCTTGAGTCTACTTTTGAAGGATTCTATAGTTGGGGCCTCTCGCACTGTGCGGGGAAGTGAGTTCCATAGAGTCGGAGCCGCATGACTAAAAGCTCGACCCCCAGATGAATTACGGGAGATTCTAGGTACTGCTAAAAGTCCTTCATCTACAGATCGCAGTAATCGAGTGGGGCAGTATGGGGTCAGAAGCTGTTTCAGGTACCTTGGGCCCTGGTCATGTAATGCTTTGAAACTCAGTAAGCCAATCTTAGAGTTTTTCTGAGGGTATACTCCAAAAGCTGGTACTCTCCCCTTTGGTGGATACTGGCAGCTTGTCGCTAACATGCCCAGAACCAGAGATATCAGCCTTCAAGCAGCTGGTGCCTGCTCCAGCTCCACACACCTAATATGCAGTTTTATATTTTCGTTGCTGGATTGCTCTGGCTCCTGAACTCTGATCCACAAGTCCCCAATACCTCCTGAAAGGTGGAAAGTTCTAGATTTTTTATCCCATTCACATCGAAGAAATTTATTTCCAGAAACTGTAGATATCTGCAATCAAGCAAGCTGCTCTCTCACCAGAAAATGATGAATATTAAGCCCACTCCACTATCCACTCCTCCCCTACGTATTAAACACCACTAACCACCCTGGAAGCTCCTTCATTCAGACCAATGCCCCCTTTTACAGTTTGGTGTTCTCCCTCCTGCCCTATCTGTGCAGTAAAGGAGTAATTAGCAGAGATTACTGCTCCAGGTCCTACATGAGGAGCGGAAGTTAGAACTACCCCATACCACCCGTGGGACATCAAAGCTGCCACTGACAGCACCCCTACTCCTACCGCTGGAGGATGAGTAGGGGCCCCAGTGCATTGCTGTGCCCAAGGGCTACACTGCTGTTAAGACGGCCCTGCATGTTACAGGCTGTGTTTGAAATATGACAGGAGCCGGTTGAGTGGTACTTTATCTCTCTCCACTTTATCTCTCTCCAAGGCTTAGTAATTAGACCCCAGTCGTCTTCTGTCAATTCCTGGCAACATTTTACAAGCATCTACTTTCACGCTTTTCCTCACCTGTTCACCGTCAGAACACAGGAAGGACTGGAAAGATACGCTAGAAATGCAGCTGATTATTGGATTATTGAAACCTCAAACACATCAGTCACATGAAACCTTTGCTCTAAAACATAAACATCTGATGAGCTGCTAAAAGTTTTAAAAGTCCAACAAAGTTATTTTTACATTATTGTGTGGAATAAGGTTTTACCATTCACTTATTTTATTACATATTATCATGAACTTGTGTCTTTTTACAAGACTATTCTCACCTTAGAGCAGTAGCGTTTACAGTGTTTTAGTAAATATAGCCAGTAGTTTCAAGTAATACTCTCTCTCTTTATTAGATGGTCACAGCAGCACAGTAGTGTTTCAGCAGTAGCATAGCAGTGTTGCAGCAGTGGCATAGGATAAATCCCAGGCTTAATAAAGATTGCACCACGTACAGCTCCTTTCTCCATCACACACATGCAACTGTGGGTCGGATTCAGAGATGGATGCAGCAGATATGCAAAGATATGCAAAAGCAGCAGGAGTTAAAAAATGCTTACTGCCGGCTGCTGTCATTTGCTGCTGCATCCGATGATGCAGCATCCGATCAACTGCATGACCAGCAGACAGCTGAGTAACCCTCAGGTTACTTTGGATATCCGTTAAAATCACATTGCAAGCAAGGGCCAGTAAATCTGCGCTAATTTCCCGCTTCCATACTCTCATATGTTGGCCATACTCCATATGTTGGCCGTACTCCCATATGTTGGCCATACTCCCATATATTGGCCATACTCCCTTATGTTGGCCACACTACCATATGTTGGCCACACTACCATATGTTGGCCATACTCCCATATGTTGTCCACACTCCTATATGTTGGCCATACTCCCATATGTTGGCCACACTCCCTTATGTTGGCCACACTACCATATGTTAGTCATACTCTCATGTGTTGGCCATTCTCTTATATGTTGGCCATACTCTCATATGTTGGCCATACTCCCATATGTGGTCCATACTCCTATAGGTTGGCCATACTCCTATAGGTTGGCCATACTCCCATATGTTTGCCACACTCCCATATGTTGGCCACGCTCCATATGTTGGCCATACTCCCATACGTTGGCCACACTCCCATATGTTGGACACACTCCCATATGTTGGCCACACTTCAATATGTTGGCCATACTCCCACATGTTGGCCATACTCCCACATGTTGGCCATACTCTCATATGTTGGCCATATTACCATATGATGGTCACACTCCCATATGTTGGTCACACTCCTGTATGTTGGTCACACTCCTGTATGTTGGCCATATTCCCATATGATGGCCACACTCCCATATCAGGGTCACACTCCCACATGTTGGCCATACTCTCATACAGTATGTTGACCATACTCCCATATGTTGGCCACACTTCCATATGTTGGCCACACTTCCATATGTTGGCCATACTCCCATACGTTGGCCACACTCTCATATGTTGGCCATACTCTCATATGTTGGTCATACTCCGACATGTTGGCCATACTCCCATATGTTGGCCATACTCCCATATGTTGGGAGGTATGCTTTGTATGCTTAGCTGACAGTGATTTTATAAAAACTTTTTTAAATTCATATTTCCACCACTTTTTTTCGTATACCGATGAGTCTTCATCCACTTACGCTGCTTCTCCTGTCAGTGTACCAGGTCCTGTGTGACTCGGCTTGAATGAGCATCTTAGTCAGACAAATCCTTCCAGGATGCGGCTGCAAGGAGAAGGGTCGCGCACTGCGGCCAGTACATATGTGCAGACCAGATGGACGCGGCCGCTGCTTACAGACGCATGGCTGCTTCCATCTCTGAATCAGCCCCAAAGTTAACACATCTCCGTTACAGATTGAGTGGTGTTGTGCTGTGTAAAGGAAAAGTAGATATACTACACTGCTTGCCACGGCTCTGCGGCGTCCCAAGCCACAGTGCATATTTAGGATAAGTGTATCTGTAAAGATAGATAGATAGATGATACTGTAGATAGATCATACCTTTGGCGGCTTGAATTCGGGACCCTTGCGCGCCAACAATGTGTGTTCAAGAGTGTGTGGCCTTGGCAGGGTTGTGGTGCTGCCTGGCGTCACAAACCATACTTTGGCCCTCATTCCGAGTTGTTCGCTCGCTAGCTACTTTTAGCAGAAATGCAAACACAAAGCCGCCGCCCTCTGGGAGTGTATCTTAGCATAGCAGAATTGCTAACGAAAGCAATTTCCTTGCAGTTTCTGAGTAGCAGTAAAGAATTGGGTTAAGGATGCCGCACAGGACTGAGTGATGTTTTAATGAATAAATGATTTGAGTATGTTTCCAAGAAAACCGACCAACCAGAAAAAACTTCCGGAATTTATCATCATCTACCATTGAGAAGAAAAATTTCTATTGGTAGAAAAAAGGTGATTGTCGATGGTGCTCCCATAGGTCTAATACATAGGTAATAAAGGGAAGAAAGGAAAGGAAAAAATGACCTTTGTTGGGAGCACTCACTCTTGGAAACAGTTATGATTTGGATTATGCGTAATAATGTAAATATGAGATAATTAAAACGTAACCTTTAATAATCTTGAAATAAGATAAGAGTACACCAGAAAATTGAATGTTTAAAAATGTGGTTAAACAATGTAAACCATCGGTTAGAAACTACGACTGTGAATATCTAGATGAATAAATAAGGCAAAAATACCAAGCCCTCCAGGCATTAATTTATAGGGTTAGTGCAATAGCCGATGTATTGCCGTCAAAAAACCTACAACACCTGGTATTCCTTAGTGGTCAACCACCTAAGTACTAACCAGGCCCAACACCGTATTGCTTCCAAGATCAGACGAGATTGGGCATGTGCGGTGTGGTATGGTAGTAGATTCAATAAGGCAAAAAACCTGCAGCTGGTATGCAGCTATTGGATACACCATAAGCCTGGTTATTATGATGGGCAAATGATCTCTTGATAGAGAAACATATGTTTGACCGTCATTGCACCAAATTGTACCCCAAATGTATAGGTATATGGAGGTTTAAATCATGTGGTCAATAAATTTTGCCAACAGGAACCGCCTGTATGTTGCTTTTTTTGTGCTATGCAACATCATTCAGAATGGGTTTTTTTTGGTAAGGCAAATATAAACCCTTGTTATACTGAGGAAATGCCAAAAAAAGTGGTAAACATCAAAGCAAAAATATGTTTGAAGTGATATAATTGAAGCTGAAATGATCTAGAACATTCCACCTTCATCCCCCTCCACCCTCACAAAAAGTATAGGGCAGGGAGTGGAGATGGACCAGAAAACATATTTGTCAGCTGAAAAGACAGATTTAGGGAGTGGATAAAGTAGATAGGAAATATATCTCCAGAGACACAATCTCTATTATCCACAAAGAGGCTAACTAACACAGTAGAGCCTGAAATACCAAGTACTGTCTTTGTAACAATATTGTTGAGCTGATATGCTTACAATAAAAAGCAGTGATGCATGTATCCACAGTGTATCCACAATGTATCAGTCAAAATTGTAACATAAGTCCATACCAGGTATCATTTATGCTGTAATAGCAAGGGTATACATTAGTTTTTTGCCTGTATTTGAAACCTGTTTAACAAAAATTGTGTGAGAAAACGGTGCTGAATTATCAGGGATAAGAGAGTGACAATACCTGTACTGTGGTTGCCACAGCCCTAATCAGTAGCAGATTATTCCTGATTATATTATGTCAGCCACATGAAGACACAGAATTGTCAAATATCACCATATGTTTTTACAGCACCAAAAAAGCAGTAATTTCCATATATAGTAAATGATGCCTTAAGTGGATGGCATAGATTTGCCGGAAAAGACCAGTGCACATAGTGTTTAATTACATCTGTGCGTGGCTGGAGAGCGGGAGATAAAAGGTGTGCAGGATAAGAGAAAATATACTTATGACCAAAAGGTGTATGTTTCCTGCTCGCTAAGTGCCGCTGACCACTCGACTTCACGAGCTGTGTGTCTATGCGGCTCGCCTGGTCTCCTCTCCTGCCGGTCTGCTGGTCACGTGAGCGCGCTCACCGTCATAGCACAAAAAAAGCAACATACAGGCGGTTCCTGTTGGCAAAATTTATTGACCACATGATTTAAACCTCCATATACCTATACATTTGGGGTACAATTTGGTGCAATGACGGTCAAACATATGTTTCTCTATCAAGAGATCATTTGCCCATCATAATAACCAGGCTTATGGTGTATCCAATAGCTGCATACCAGCTGTAGGTTTTTTGCCTTATTGAATCTACTACCATACCACACCGCGCATGCCCAATCTCGTCTGATCTTGGAAGCAATACGGTGTTGGGCCTGGTCAGTACTTAGGTGGTTGACCACTAAGGAATACCAGGTGTTGTAGGTTTTTTGACGGCAATACATCGGCTATTGCACTAACCCTATAAATTAATGCCTGGAGGGCTTGGTATTTTTTGCCTTATTTATTCATCTAGATATTCACAGTCGTAGTTTCTAACCGATGGTTTACATTGTTTAACCACATTTTTAAACATTACATTTTCTGGTGTACTCTTATCTTATTTCAAGATTATTAAAGGTTACGTTTTAATTATCTCATATTTACATTATTACGCATAATCCAAATCATAACTGTTTCCAAGAGTGAGTGCTCCCAACAAAGGTCATTTTTTCCTTTCCTTTCTTCCCTTTATTACCTAGTTTCTGAGTAGCTCCAGACCTACTCCTAGATTGCGATCACCTCAGTCCGTTTAGTTCCTGGTTTGACGTCACAAACACGCCCAGAGTCCGACCAGCCACTCCTCAGTTTCTCTAGCCACTCCTGCGTTTTTACCTGGCACGCCAGTGTTTTTTAGCACACTCCCTGAAAACGGCCAGTTTCCACCCAGAAACACCCACTTCTTGTCAATCAGCAGAGCGATTGAAAAGCTTAGTTCGCCTGTGAGTAAAATAGCATAGTTTTGTGTAAATTTGCTTAGCGCGTGTGCCCTGCTGTGCATACGCATGCGCAGAACTGCCGGATTTTAGCCTATTAGCAATTCTGCTAAAATTAGCAGCGAGCGAACAACTCGGAATGAGAGCCTTTGTTTTTTTCATTTTGGGGGTGTGTCCAGTGCTCCTGAGCAGCTGAGCAGCCCCGGCTCACCTCCCTGCACTGTTTAGATGCCATGCGTGTGTGCATGGCATCTATTCAGGGATCACTTGCTGCTTACCACTTGTCTAAAGAGAAGGACTGTCCCATTGGAATCAGTACAGTTAGTCGGTATGAGATAGATAGACAGACAGCAAACAGACAGACAAACAGACAGATATATTTGATAGATAGACAGAAAGACAGAGATAGATAGAATTTGTATTTATTTTTATATTTAGTTAGTTAGTTAGTTAGTTAGAAGATATACCAATAACATATAATGGTTTCTGCTTACTATGGCTGAAAAACTAATACAGATTACAGGAAAAACGGAATAACAACGTAATGCTTAATTTCTATCTGAAACATCTTACAGACATGGAAAGTGACACTTGTGCAGAGAACCCTGTAAATAGGTCATAGCAGCATTATTATATTATAGCTTTGCGGATGTTTAAGTCAATTTTAAAAAGTAGGTGACGTGCGGTGGGGTGAGGCAGAGCCTTTCCTGTCATACTTACGTTTAAACCAGAGTTTTGACTGAATAAAGTGTATGAAAAATACTAATAATTTGTTTGAAATATCTTCTTTGCATTATTCTAATAATTTTTATAGCCCAAACTCTGGAGTAAAAAGTCTATGGCAGGTGAGGCAGTGCCTCACCTGTGTATCCTTTCCACACATCTTTAATCAAAACTCACTAGATTTCCAGGAGTTTATACTGCTGCACCTGTGGATAATGCCCAGATGTACGCTTTGGCTCATATATTGCATGTAAATCTGGCTCTGGGGTTAGCCAGTGCCTCCTGAGCCATTTTGCTCACCGAAGACAGGTACTGTGTGCTGTAGCTACATTGTGTAGCTGCTGGATGTATTATGACAACATTAGGTGTCTTATATCACCAAACGTTATCGCCTCGGTCACAGCCTGTCTGCTCAGAATGTCCTGTTCTGATAAAAAGATAAGGATCGAACAACACGCAAATGCCAGATTACTGGTGCTTAACGGGGCTACCAGTGCCTGGTATTGTACGACTACTCTAATTTCTTACACAAAACGTCACTTATTTGGTTGAATAATGGTGGAAACTAATGTATCAGATGTCATTCCAGAATATTCTATGAATACTTGATTGGGTAAGTTCTGTTGGTGAATGAGAAGGCCATGGTAATATTATTATTAACGTTTATTTATATCATGCATTTCAAAATTGTATTCTCTATGTGCATCATTGTCATTTTCGGGATGTAGTTATGGTGACCTGCGGCATGCTGACTAGCAGGAACTTTTACCACTCGTGGGTGTCCATGACACCCATAGAGTGGGAATAGAACTTGTGGTGGGATGCTGATCACTGGGATCCCAGCCGCTGGTAACCCATGCCCAACCCTAATTTCTCTGACGTCCTAGTGGATGCTGGGAACTCCGAAAGGACCATGGGGAATAGCGGGCTCCGAAGGAGGCTGGGCACTCTAGAAAGATTTATGACTACCTGGTGTGCACTGGCTCCTCCCACTATGACCCTCCTCCAAGCCTCTGTTAGATCTTGTGCCCGGCCGAGGTTGGATGCACACTAGGGGCTCTCCTGAGCCTCTAGAAAGAAAGTATAGAATTAGGTTTTTTATTTTCAGTGAGACCTGCTGGCAACAGGCTCACTGCAGCGAGGGACTAAGGGGAGAAGAAGCGAACTCGCCTGCTTGCAGCCGGATTGGGCTTCTTAGGCTACTGGACACCATTAGCTCCAGAGGGATCGACCGCAGGCCCAGTCCTTGGTGTTCGGTCCCGGAGCCGCGCCGCCGTCCCCCTTACAGAGCCAGAAGCAAGAAGAGGTCCGGAAAATCGGCGGCAGAAGACATCAGTCTTCACCAAGGTAGCGCACAGCACTGCAGCTGTGCGCCATTGCTCCTCATGCACACTTCACTCTCCGGTCACTGAGGGTGCAGGGCGCTTGGGGGGGCGCCCTGAGCAGCAATAAAAACACCTTGGCTGGCAAAAATACCACAATATATAGCCCCAGAGGCTATATATGTGGTAAATACCCCTGCCAGAATCCAGAAAAAAGCGGGAGAATAGGCCGCGGAAAAGGGGCGGAGCTATCTCCCTCAGACACACTGGCGCCATTTTCTCTTCACAGTGCAGCTGGAAGAAAGCTCCCCAGGCTCTCCCCTGTAGTTTTCAGGCTCAAAGGGTTAAAAAGAGAGGGGGGGCACTAAATTTAGGCGCAATATTGTATATACAAGCAGCTATTGGGGAAAATTCACTCAGTTATAGTGTTAATCCCCACATTATATAGCGCTCTGGTGTGTGCTGGCATACTCTCTCTCTGTCTCCCCAAAGGGCTTTGTGGGGTCCTGTCCTCAGTCAGAGCATTCCCTGTGTGTGTGCGGTGTGTCGGTACAGCTGTGTCGACATGTTTGAGGAGGAGGCTTCTATAGTGACGGAGCAGATGCCGATAAATGTGATGTCGCCCCCTGTGGGGCCGACACCAGAGTGGATGGTTAGGTGAAAGGTATTAACCGACAGTGTCAACTCCTTACATAAAAGGGTGGATGACGTAACAGCTGTGGGACAGCCGGCTTCTCAGCCCGCGCCTGCCCAGGCGTCTCAAAGGCCATCAGGGGCTCAAAAACGCCCGCTCATTCAGATGGCAGACACAGATGTCGACACGGAGTCTGACTCCAGTGTCGACAAGGTTGAGACATATACACAATCCACTAGGAACATCCGTGACTTGATCCCGGCAATAAAAAATGTGTTACACATTTCTGACATTAACCTCTAAAAATGGGTTTTTATGTTTGGGGAGAAAAAGCAGGCAGTGTTTTGTTCCCCCATCAGATGAATGAATGAAGTGTGTGAGAAGCGTGGGTTTCCCCTGATAAGAAACTGGTAATTTCAAAAAAGTTACTGATGGCGTACCTTTTCCCGCCAGAGGATAAGTTACGCTGGGAGATATCCCCTAGGGTGGATAAGGCGCTCACACGGTTGTCAAAATAGGTGGCACTGCCGTTTTAGGAACGGCCACTTTGAAGGTACCTGTTGATAAAAAGCAGGAGGCTATCCTGAAGTCTGTTTTTTTTTTTAAATTCAATAATTTTTTATTGGTTTTTCATTTTGCAATTAAACAATACAACAAAACTACCAAACAAACATACAGTATTCCAGATAAGGGAATACGCAGATTCCCATCCAAAAAGTTCAATCACAGCATGTGAAACGTGCAGGCTCCTCTCTTGCATATGCATTTATAAATCAGGAGAAGTGCCATATATGGAGACAAATTATTCAGATATAGTAAGCATGCACATCTCAAAAACTACCCAACCAACTATAGTTGTACAACATATACCCTCAAACACGGGCAAATGGGTGGCTGGCCGCGGCCCCATGGGCGATACACGAGAGGGAAAAACAACGCCACCATTACAGACCCACCTACATAATTCAACACATTCCCCATGGTACATGGCCCATCCCTCCATCCCATCATCATATTGGTCACACTATAGCAAGTAATCAGTCACTATGGTTCGTTGAACTAGGAGAGCTGAGCCATCTGCCCCATAGGTCGTGATACTTTTTCCTTGCTTTTCTGGCCATGTATACATATTTTTCGTGAGCCGCCGTTTCATTGACAAGCGAAACCCATGACTGTACTGTGGGAACATCCTTAGCCAACCATAGTCTAGCGACACACACCTTGGCTAAAGCACACAGATTAATCAGATATCGTCTGCTAGGAGCATCCAGGGCCTCTTCCTCCAAAGCCGACAACACACATACCACCGGAGTACACACATCCAATGGAATACCAGTCGACACCAGAATGTTAATAATACCAGACCAAAACACTGCCATCCTGGGGCAAAGCCAAATAATGTGCCAAAAATCAGCATCCAGACTGCCACATTTAGGACATCTGGTAGTATGAGTACCGCCCATGTGGGCCAATCTCACTGGTGTCATGTACACTCTGTGTATAATAAACAACTGGATTTGCTGATATCTAGTGGTAGTGGTAGATAACCGTGGGGAGCAAAGAGCACTCTCCCATACCTCATCAGAAATTGTTCCCAGGTCTGATTCCCATTTATTTCTAAGAGAGGATAATGGGTCAGAGTAGTGAGACCGGAGCATACTTGTATAAATGTAAAAAAAGGGGGGAAAGGGGTATGATCAAAGGCGCCCAAAGTTGTGGAAAGGGAAAATTGGGAAGGGATACACGATATACAAGGTGAATTAATTTGGACAAGAAAATGACATGTACAAAATAAATAAATGAAATTGGTTTCAACGATACTTGGTGTATTCTTCAAACGGGTCTCAATCAGAACGTCCGTCTATGATGAGAAGCCTCAATGGATATATAAAAACAAAGAAAATAACAGAAAAACCAATGTGTAGTAGGTTTAAAAAAGTCTGTAAGTCAATGGTGTTCAGAAGATGGAGCCCTAGTGGTTGGGGAACTTGATAGCAGAAAGGACAGGGTCTCACCACCAATTCTTTCAAGAGTAGGGACGTACCAAGACTCACAGTGAGAAAAATGAGAGAAAGCACATAAAGGTATCTTTATCTTTTTTCTGATTGATAGAAGGTACAGCGTACCTCACTCACATGTACAGCAGAAAATTTCCTCATATAAGGTTTTCGTATTGGCTTTTGTATTTGTTTTATTTCCAATTGACTTTTTGTCAAACATTAAAAAGAAACATTTTATGGAATTCGTTGGATCCATTTTTTGAAAGATACCATTATATGGTATCCTTTCTGCTATCAAGTTCCCCAACCACTAGGGCTCCATCTTCTGAACACCATTGACTTACAGACTTTTTTAAACCTACTACACATTGGTTTTTCTGTTATTTTCTTTGTTTTTATATATCCATTGAGGCTTCTCATCATAGACGGACGTTCTGATTGAGACCCGTTTGAAGAATACACCAAGTATCGTTGAAACCAATTTCATTTATTTATTTTGTACATGTCATTTTCTTGTCCAAATTAATTCACCTTGTATATCGTGTATCCCTTCCCAATTTTCCCTTTCCACAACTTTGGGCGCCTTTGATCATACCCCTTTCCCCCCTTTTTTTACATTTATCTTCACCTGTTGTTTGGGCAGGTATAGGGGTTTGATTGGGCAGACTTTCTTTGCGCCAGAGTTCACTACCCATTTTTTCTACATACTTGTATAAATACTGGATACCAAATGCCCGTTACCCAGATTCTGTAAAAGTGACTTGACTGGGGAGGCCAGAATCTTCGGAGGGGTATTAGAAAACTGTACATTAATCGCATGTCTCAGTTGCAAATAACGGTAAAAATAAGAGGAGGGTAAATTATAGTCCTGTTGGAGCTGCTGGAAAGATTTCAATATATCGCCATTATACAATTGCCCCAGGGATGTTACCCCCCACCTACCCCACACCGCCCTGGTATGGAGCGAGGCTAATTCTGGGAGACCAAGGACATTATGTAACGGAGTGTCTGGGTCTATACCCTGGCCCAGCAGTATAGTATGTACCCGCTTCCACACAAGAGTGGCCTGCCTTATTATAGGGACCTCAGACAATTTAGTATTCCCACAGAGTAACAACTGCAACGGCGTGCCATCAGGATACTCCTGCAGAAACATTTGTGAGTGTAAGGTGAGATTGTCGGAGTCAGACATACACTCCCAGATATGTGCCAACTGCGCTGCATAATAGTAAAATTTAAAAACAGGGAGGGCCAGTCCTCCCGTCAGTCTTGGTCTAGACAGGGTGTCAATCTTCAACCGTGCTCTCCTGCTAGCCCAAATCAAGGAAGACAGTAGGCTGTCAATTTGCCTGAATACTTTTAATCCGATATATATAGGTGACTGCTGAAGGACATAGAGGAGCTTAGGGAGGTACACCATTTTCACTAAGTTGACCCTATCAGTAATAGTCAGAGGCAAAGCCCCCCAAACCTTAATTTTTGAGCGGAGATAAACAATCTGCGGCATAATATTAAGAGAAACATAAGTACAAGGGTCATTCGATACCCAAATACCCAGATACTTAAAGGAGTCTACCCACTTAAGCGGGATATGGATCAATGGGGCTACCGGGATTGGACCCTTAAGTGGAGTGATGTTGGATTTGTCCCAATTAATTTTGAGGCCGGAGAATTGTCCATGGGTATTGATCATATCCAGAATTATTGGCATAGAGGAGACATAATCCTGAACAAATAGCAAGAGATCATCAGCATATAATGCTATTCTATCTTCTCTTGTGCCCACCTTAATACCCATAATATCGGGACTAGCTCTAATCAAACATGCCAGTGGCTCAATAGCGACGGCGAACAATGTGGGGGAGAGCGGGCAACCCTGTCTCGTTCCCCTGGACAAAGGGAAGGAATGTGATACGTATCCATTCACTGAGACCCTGGCCATGGGCAGAGAATAGAGCAATCTAACATATTTGATAAAATTGGGACCCATGCCAAATCTACTCATGGTTTCCCATAAGAAGGCCCACTCCACCGAATCAAAGGCCTTTGCGGCATCTAAAGAGGCTACAACAGAAGAGCAGGCCTCCCCACGAGAAACCTGAAAATGAGTGAACAAGCACCTTAAATTAACAGCAGTGGACTTACCAGGTATAAAGCCTGTTTGGTCCGGGTGAATGATTTGGGTTATAACCCGATTGAGTCTGGAAGCCAGGACCTTAGCCAGGATTTTAATATCCGTGGGTAGCAGAGAGATAGGACGATATGACTCAACCCTCTTGGGGTCTTTATCTGGCTTGGGAATCACTATAATCAATGCCTCCGCCATAGAAGGGGGAAGCATATTTTGCTCAAATATAGTATTGAATAGTGTAAGCAACTGAGGGGCGAAAAATCGAGCGTGTTTCTTATACAACTCCGATGGGATACCATCAAGGCCGGAGGCCTTACCATCTGGAGATGCGGTGATCGCTGCCTCTACTTCCTCCAACGACAGAGGAGCATCAAGAAGAGCTCTAGACTCACTGGAGATACAGGGCAACTGGATTTGATCCAAGTAATTACACAATTCTAGCGGAGAACATGTTAGTGTGGAGCTATATAACGCTTGATAATATGATACAAATTCCGTGACAATTTGGGGGGTGCGGTCTAACACTGTCCCGGCCGAGTTCACAACCTCTAGCACCGTATGAGAGGAACGGTCCCCCCTTGTAAAATTAGCCAAATAAGAGCCCGGTCTATCCCCTGTAGCGTAGTGAACATGCGAGGAGAATAGAAGTCTGTGCTGGGTTTTCCCCCATAGATACTCCTTCCATTCTTTCTGAACATGGAGCCAGTCTAATTTAGAGTTGTCCAAGCCATCCCGTATGTATACCATCTCAGAAGCAGTAACCCGAGCCTCAAGCTCAGCGTCGTGTTTCTTAAAAGAGGATTTAAGACTACCCACTCTTTTGATCAAAGTCCCTCTCATGAAAGCTTTAAAGGTATCCCACAATAATAAGAATTTACTTACCGATAATTCTATTTCTCGGAGTCCGTAGTGGATGCTGGGGTTCCTGAAAGGACCATGGGGAATAGCGGCTCCGCAGGAGACAGGGCACAAAAAAGTAAAGCTTTTACCAGATCAGGTGGTGTGCACTGGCTCCTCCCCCTATGACCCTCCTCCAGACTCCAGTTAGGTACTGTGCCCGGACGAGCGTACACAATAAGGGAGGCAATTTGAATCCCGGGTAAGACTCATACCAGCCACACCAATCACACCGTACAACTTGTGATCTAAACCCAGTTAACAGTATGATAACAGAAAGAGCCTCTTAAAGATGGCTCCTTAACAATATAACCCGAATTTGTTAACAATAACTATGTACAGTATTGCAGATAATCCGCACTTGGGATGGGCGCCCAGCATCCACTACGGACTCCGAGAAATAGAATTATCGGTAAGTAAATTCTTATTTTCTCTATCGTCCTAAGTGGATGCTGGGGTTCCTGAAAGGACCATGGGGATTATACCAAAGCTCCCAAACGGGCGGGAGAGTGCGGATGACTCTGCAGCACCGAATGAGAGAATTCCAAGTCCTCTTTTGCCAGGGTATCAAATTTGTAGAATTTTACAAACGTGTTTTCCCCCGACCACGTAGCTGCTCGGCAGAATTGTAATGCCGAGACCCCTCGGGCAGCCGCCCAAGATGAGCCCACCTTCCTTGTGGAATGGGCCTTAACAGATTTAGGCTGTGGCAGGCCTGCCACAGAATGAGCAAGTTGAATTGTGTTACAAATCCAACGAGCAATCGTCTGCTTAGAAGCAGGGGCACCCAACTTGTTGGGTGCATATAGTATCAACAGCGAGTCAGATTTTCTGACTTCAGCCGTCCTTGAAATGTATATTTTTAAGGCTCTGACAACGTCCAACAACTTGGAGTCCTCCAAGTCGCCAGTGGCCGCAGGCACCACAATAGGTTGGTTCAGGTGAAACGCTGATACCACCTTAGGGAGAAAATGCGGACGAGTCCTCAGTTCTGCCCTATCCGAATGGAAGATTAGATAAGGGCTTTTATAAGATAAAGCCGCCAATTCAGATACTCTCCTGGCGGAAGTCAGGGCCAGTAACATAGTCACTTTCCATGTGAGATATTTAAAATCCACCTTTTTCAATGGTTCAAACCAATGGGATTTGAGGAAATCTAAAACTACATTTAGATCCCACGGTGCCACCGGAGGCACCACAGGAGGCTGTATATGCAGTACTCCTTTAACAAAAGTCTGTACCTCAGGAACTGAGGCCAATTCTTTTTGGAAGAATATTGACAGGGCCGAAATTTGAACCTTAATAAATCTCAATTTGAGACCCATAGACAATCCTGATTGTAGGAAATGTAGGAAACGACCCAGTTGAAATTCCTCCGTCGGAACACTCCGATCCTCGCACCACGCGACATATTTTCGCCAAATGCGGTGATAATGTTTCGCGGTGACTTCCTTCCTTGCCTTAATCAAGGTAGGAATGACTTCTTCTGGAATGCCTTTCCCTTTTAGGATCTGGCGTTCAACCGCCATGCCGTCAAACGCAGCCGCGGTAAGTCTTGAAAGAGACAGGGACCCTGTTGTAGCAGGTCCCTTCTCAGAAGTAGAGGGCACGGGTCGTCCGTGACCAACTCTTGAAGTTCCGGGTACCAAGTCCTTCTTGGCCAATCCGGAGCCACTAGTATTGTTCTTACTCCTCCTCACCGTATAATCTTCAATACCTTTGGTATGAGAGGCAGAGGAGGAAACACATATACTGATTTGTACACCCAAGGTGTTACCAGTGCGTCCACAGCTATTGCCTGTGGATCTCTTGACCTGGCGCAATACTTGTCCAGTTTCTTGTTGAGGCGAGACGCCATCATGTCTACCATTGGTCTTTCCCAACAGTTTATTAGCATGTGGAAGACTTCTGGATGAAGACCCCCCTCTCCCGGGTGAATATCGTGTCTGCTGAGGAAGTCTGCTTCCCAGTTGTCCACGCCCGGGAAGAACACTGCTGACAGTGCTATTACGTGATTCTCCGCCCAGCGAAGAATCTTGGCAGCTTCTGCCATTGCACTCCTGCTTCTTGTGCCGCCCTGTCTGTTTACATGGGCGACCGCCGTGATGTTGTCCGACTGAATCAACACCGGTTTTCCTTGCAGGAGTGGTTCCGCCTGGCTTAGAGCATTTTAGATTGCTCTTAGTACCAGAATGTTTATGTGAAGAGACTTTTCCAGGTTCGTCCATACCCCCTGGAAGTTTCTTCCTTGTGTGACTGCTCCCCAACCTCTCAGGCTGGCGTCCGTGGTCACCAGGATCAAATCCTGTATGCCGAATCTGCGGCCCTCCAATAGATGAGCCTTTTGCAACCACCACAGAAGATATACCCTTGTCCTTGGCGACAGGGTTATTCGCAGGTGCATCTGAGGATGCAACCCTGACCATTTGTCCAACAGATCCCTTTGGAAAATTCTTGCATGGAATCTGCCGAATGGAATTGCTTCGTAAAAAGCCACCATTTTTCCCAGGACTCTTGTGCATTGATGTACAGACACCTTTCCTGGTTTTAGGAGGTTCCTGACAGGTCGGATAACTCCTTGGCTTTTTCCTCGGGAAGAAAAACCTTTTTCTGAACCGTGTCCAGAATCATCCCTAGGAACAGCAGACGTATCGTCGGAAAAACAGCTGCGATTCTTGGAATATTTAGAATCCAGTCGTGCCGTCGAAGAACTACTTTAGATAGTGCTCTTCCGACCTCCAACTGTTCTCTGGAACTTGCCCTTTTTAGGTCGTGCAAGTAAGGGATAATTTAGATGCCTTTTTTCTTTGAAGAAACATCTTTTCGGCCATTACCTTGGTAAAAAGGCCCGGGGTGCCGTGGATAATTCAAACGGCATCGTCTGAAACTGATATTGACAGTTCTGTACCACGAACCAGAGGTACCCTTGATGAGAAGGACAAAATTTGGACATGGAGGTAATCCTTGATGTCCAGGGACACCATATAGTTCCCTTTTTTCCGGTTCGCTATCACTGCTCTGAGTGACTTTATCTCGATTTGAACCTTTTATGTAAGTGTTCAAAACATTTTAGATTTAGACTATGTGTCACCAAGCCGTCTGGCTTCAGTACCACAATATAGTGTGGAAAAATAATACCCTTTTCCTTGTCGTAGGAGGGGTACTTTGATTATCACCTGCTGGATATACAGCTTGTGAATTGTTTCCAATGCTGCCTCCCTGTCGGAGGGAGCCGTTGGTAAAGCAGACTTCAGGAACCTGCGAGGAGAAGATGTCTCGACTCTCCAATCTTTACCCCTGGGATAATACTCGTACGATCTAGGGGTCAACTTGCGAGTGATCCCACTGCGCCCTGAGACTCTTGAGACTACCCCCCCACCTTGAGTCCGCTTGCACGGCCCCAGCGTCATGCTGAGGACTTGGCAGACGCGGTGGAGGGCTTCTTTTCCTGGGAAAGGGCTGCCTGCTGCAGTCTACTTCCCTTACCTCTATGTCTGGGCAGATATGACTGGCCTTTTGCCTGCATGCCCTCATGGGAAAGGAAAGATTGAGGCTGAAAAGACGGTGTCTTTTTTAGCTGAGATGTAACTTGGGGTAAAAAAGGTTGGATTTCCCAGCTGTTGCTGTGGTCCCCAGGTCCGATGGACCGACCCCCAAATAACTCCTTCCCTTTATACAGCAATACTTCCATCTGCCGTATGGGATCTGTATCACCTGACCACTGTCGTGTCCCTGACATCTTCTGGGAGATATGGACAACGCACTTATCTTGATGCCAGAGAGCAAATATCCCTCTGTGCATCTCACATACATATATATAGAATGCATCCTATTTTCAGTCAGGGAATCCGACCAAGCCAACCCAGCACTGCATCTCCAGGCTGATGGCGATCGCTGGTCGCAGTATAACCACCGTATGTGTGTATATACTTTTTAGGATATTTTTCCAGCTTCCTATCAGCTGGCTCCTTGAGGGCGGCCGTATCTGGAGACGGTAACGCCACTTGATAAGCGTGTGAGCGCCTTATCACCCTAAGGGGTGTTTCCCAACGTACCCTAATTTCTGGCGGGAAAGGGTATAACGCCAATATTTGCTATCGGGGTAACCCTACGCATCATCACACACTTCATTTTATTTTATCTGATTCAGGAAAAACTACAGGTAGTTTTTTCACTCCCACATAATACCCTTTCTTGTGGTACTTGTAGTATCAGAAACACGTAACACCTCCTTCATTGCCCTTAACGTGTGGCCCTAATGAGAAATACGTTTGTTTATTCACCGTCGACACTGTATTCAGTGTCCGTGTCTGTGTCTGTGTCGACCGACTGAGGTAAATGGGCGTTTTTAAAAACCCCTGACGGTGTTTCTGAGACGCCTGGACCGGTCCTAATAGATTGTCGGCCGTCTCATGTCGTCAACCGACCTTGCAGCGTGTTGACATTCTCACGTAATTCTCTAAATAAGCCATCCATTCCGGTGTCGACTCCCTAGAGAGTGACATCACCATTACAGGCAATTTCTCCGCCTCCTCACCAACATCGTCCTCATACATGTCGACACACACGTACCGACACACAGCACACACACCGGGAATGCTCTGACAGAGGACAGGACCCACTAGCCCTTTGGGGAGACAGAGGGAGAGTCTGCCAGCACACACCAAAAAACGCTATAATTATATAGGGACAACCTTATATAAGTGTTTCTCCCTTATAGCATCTTTTATATATATACAATATCGCCAAAATCAGTGCCCCCCCTCTCTGTTTTAACCCTGTTTCTGTAGTGCAGTGCAGGGGAGAGCCTGGGAGCCTTCTCTCCAGCTTTTCTGTGAGAGAAAATGGCGCTGTGTGCTGAGGAGATAGGCCCCGCCCCTTTTTCGGCGGGCTCGTCTCCCGCTATTTTTGAAGTTAGGCAGGGGTTAAATATCTCCATATAGCCTCTGTGGGCTATATGTGAGGTATTTTTTGCCTCTAATAAGGTTTTTATTTGCCTCTCAGAGCGCCCCCCCCAGCGCTCTGCACCCTCAGTGACTGTTGTGTGAAGTGTGCTGAGAGGAAAATGGCGCACAGCTGCAGTGCTGTGCGCTACCTTTATGAAGACTCAGGAGTCTTCAGCCGCCGATTTTGGACCTCTTCTCTCTTCAGCGTCTGCAAGGGGGCCGGCGGCGCGGCTCCGGTGACCATCCAGGCTGTACCTGTGATCGTCCCTCTGGAGCTAGTGTCCAGTAGCCAAGCAGCAAATCCACTCTGCACGCAGGTGAGTTCACTACTTCTCCCCTAAGTCCCTCGTTGCAGTGATCCTGTTGCCAGCAGGACTCACTGTAAAGTAAAAAACCTAAGCTAAACTTTCTCTAAGCAGCTCTTTAGGAGAGCCACCTAGATTGCACCCTTCTCGTTCGGGCACAAAATCTAACTGGAGTCTGGAGGAGGGTCATAGGGGGAGGAGCCAGTGCACACCACCTGATCTGGTAAAAGCTTTACTTTTTTGTGCCCTGTCTCCTGCGGAGCCGCTATTCCCCATGGTCCTTTCAGGAACCCCAGCATCCACTTAGGACGATAGAGAAAAGGAGATGTCGGTAGTGTCCGTATGTGAATTAAAAAATTCTAGCCAGCTAGCTTCCAATTCGGATCCCTCACCCATATGCGTGAGCCAGAAGGGGTTAAATTTCCATACTGCTTGGCCCCTCTGACAGCTTAAGTCAATATGTACCGATACAGGGGAGTGATCCGAAATACCCCTAGTCTCATATTTAACACCATGTATCAGAGGCAGGAGCTCCCGAGTGAGGAGAGCCAAGTCTATCCTAGAGAAGGAAGTGTGGGAGTGGGAGAAACACGAATATTGCCTCAGGTCAGGATATTTCAATCTCCAGGGATCGACCAAGCCCAGCTCAGAGACAATATCTGCAAATGGAGACCGCTTCGGCTGTGTGTTGGAGGGTGCCATGGAGAACCTATCCAGTTCATGGTTTAAGACATTGTTAAAGTCACCCATACATATAGCAGCCACCCCCGGGGACGCGGCCATGAAGGTAGATACTTTTTTAAGAACGTCAGGCGAGTAAGGAGGGGGCACA
This sequence comes from Pseudophryne corroboree, assembly GCF_028390025.1. Taxonomy (NCBI): domain Eukaryota; kingdom Metazoa; phylum Chordata; class Amphibia; order Anura; family Myobatrachidae; genus Pseudophryne; species Pseudophryne corroboree. The sequence continues at coordinate 1,152,318,038 of NC_086444.1, forward strand.
TATACAGCTAGCAACAGTAAAGGAACGGAGTTGATTTTACATTTTAGAAACACATATCTCCCCCATTGATCTGTTTGTACACTATCAAGCAAGAAAGGAACAGACTTTCTAATCAGAATCGACACTCCCCGGGACGCCGCGGTATGCGTGGAATGGAAAGCCCACCCCACCCACGGCTTTTTAAGGGACATAAGTCTAGTGCCTACCAAGTGGGTCTCCATCAAACAGATTACATCCGATGCATATTGTTTGATCTGTCTAAGTACCAGGGAACGCTTGATTTTGTCATTGATCCCCCTCACATTCCAGGACAGTAACCTAACCAGAGCCATAACAGAGCACTTTCAATGATGAAACAGATGACCCGCAACCAGCCACCTCCAGCACACATCCACCCACCCATACCCGTGAGCAGCTGCAACAGAATCACATCTGAAACAAGCACATTGCACATCAGAGAATAAAAACAAAACAATACTGTCTTAACATAACCCCCACCCCGTATACCACTGAAAACTTGCAGCATACCTGATTCCCTAACAAACAACTCTCCCAAAGAGCGAACACTAACGACTAAGGCAAGAAATACCTTTACACATTTTACAAAGTCAAAAAACAAAGAAAAAACAAAACCAAAAGGGGGCCAAGAATTCAATGACCTTGCGGCAGGAGTAACCTCCAGCTAAATTCAAGTCCCCCCTAGGGCCGTCAGAACAGCCCCATCTAAAGAACTATTTTGGACCATACATCGGGACAGAGATATACCCAGGCGGACCTGAGAGTAACATATAGATCTGAACAGGATGCTAGTCCAGGGCAACAGGAGGCAGATATAAGGACATAAGTGAGCACCGTAACATATTAGTGAAAGCAGAATAACAATTCTAAAGATATCCCCGCATTTACCCCGCCAACAATGATCACACATCCCTCCCAGAAACCCAATGCTTGAGTTCAGTCAGCGGCCAACGCCCGCCGTGCCGGAAAGTGTCTGTCCAGCCACACCGAAGCCTCACGGGGAGTCAAG